>NC_092869.1:33669944-33746037 GCF_032062135.1 Pyxicephalus adspersus
TTATGGCCTGTTACCAATCCTAGGTGCCTAGCAGTTGCCGGAAGTCACTGGTAAATGTTTCTTGCTGCTAATATGAGCTAAGCCTAACTTGTTATACCACATTCATTATACTATTACACTACTACAAAGGAATACACTCTTAAAACTTAGAACACTAGTAAGTTTGGTCACAATACACAGCATAGGACAGTTGTGGCAATACATACAGTCGTGTCACTAACTGTCCCTCAAGGGAGCTTGCAATCTAATGTCCCTACCATAGTCATATGTCATTATTGTAGTCTAAGGTCAATTTAGAGGGAAGCCAATTAACCTAACTGCATGTTTTTGGGATGTGGGAGGAAACCGGTGTACCTGCAGGAAACCCCCGCAGACACGGGGAGAACCTGCAAACTCCATGCAGATAGTGTCCTGGCTGGGATTTGAACCTGGGAACTAGCGCTGCTAACCCCTGAGCCACCATGCTGCTCTTATTATCTATTGTTTTGTTTTTCTCTCTCAAAATCTCCATCATCCACTTTCTACATGCATTTGTTCCAGAGTCAGCTTCACATCATTGGCCAGGACCAGCTTCCTGGGAGCGGGACCATGCCTACAAGTCTTAAAGGCACAACTAAACATTAACAATAAACAACTGTAACTGTAAGGAAAGTCCTTTAATGCAGAAGGAAGGGGCAGGCAATGTACTTAACAAAATGCAAATAGGAAGGTGAGGGTATTTTGATGCAGAAGTGACAATGCCTGTCCCTTTTGCAATAAAAATGGCTTTAACAATGGAAGAAGGGCCTGAACAAGGCACTTTATGGTAAAATCAGCAGTTATTATATAATTATTATATAATTATTATAATTAAGCTGGGATTTAAAAAAAAAAAAAAAAAGACATTTTAAGGACAATTTAACGTGTATGTACACATTGAATTTATGTTCAAGGATGTTGGCATTTTCCCTTGCTGTATACATTTTTCTTGGCTATTGGCAGCAGTGTCATTAGCCTGCCGTGCAAGCCTTCACAGTTGGCCATTGGACTTTAATCTGATATAAATGACAGGCAACCAACTCAAGAAGTTTGTATAAAAGGCTGATAACACTGCTGCTATTTGAGAGGCAGTAGCTTAGTGGTTGTCTTACTGCAACATGAATTTTTGCAATATTATATTGCAATAGATCTACTAAACTATTGACTGGATTGTGTACAGTGGGGTATGATGGAAAATATACTGAAAAATTGGGTTTACATACACTTTTAATGTATGCAATGTAAAAAAATGAAAAAAAAATCCAGTGCATACACATTGCATTCCCACGCTGTGTGGTGGTTAGATAAATAAAGCCCGTTCGATTGCGGGTTTAACAAGCTTTTTGTGTGTTATACTCAATCATTTATCCAAGTGCATAAAAAAAGTGCATGTACTCAATGCATCATTGCATATTCAAATAAACATACAATATATAATTATTAATATTATTATGTGGGTCCTTTAATATTTGCAAAAATATTGTACAAATGTATGTTTAAAGCATACCCAAGCACTTGTGAGTTATAAACATATGTGATCACATGTCCTCAGTAGTGTTGGTCGAATAGCTCACTATTCGATTCGTCAGCTATTCGCTCTAATAGAGCAAAATTATTCGGGTGGTCGAATGTCAAAGTCGAACACCATTAAAGCCTATAGGAGGAAAAATTCGGGTTTTTTTCTAGGTATACACTTCCACCGATCAACGATTATGCACGATTATACTTGAACAATCATATTGTGCCCAATTTCTGTACATGCTCTAATAATATGATCGTTCAAATATAATCCCCCAACAGTGTCCAGGCGCTAGATACAATCGTTTGAACGATGCAGGGAGAGAAATGTAAAGGAGAAAATGTAACGCAGAAACATGCACCATCACTGAACGACCGTACACACGATAGATAGTGTAAGATCGTCGGCCAATCAGATCCACCATGGTGGTCGTTCATTTCCAATGACAATCCTCGTTCGTTGGCACCGTTGGTCACTTTTTTTTGGCCAATCGGTTGTTCATCGGTCGTTTCTAACGATAATATTTGGACGTGTGTATGCAGCTTTAGTTTACACGGACTGTTTCCCCAGCGTTTAACCTGAAGCTTTTAAAGCCCATGTTTGAAGTCCCCATGCATTCCAATGGGCTAATCTACACCAGGACGTTTCCTTCAGGCACGTTTTTCAGTGTTATCTTAAACGTTGCTTGCAACATTTAAAAAATTAAAACGCTGGATAAACGCGGGAAAACGCTTCTATTGAAAACAATGGGGGCTTTTATAAACGTTTTTAGCAGGACTTTGGAATCTGGAAGCCCCCTTTATTAAGGAGACTCCCAGATCTCTACCACCCCACCCTGGGGAATGAGTACAGGAGTACATAAAACCCCTTATATTTTAACCCTTTCAGGGAATGAGTAAGTAAAAAATAAGACGAGGCTTTAATGTTAAATTAATAAATGTGTGTGTTTGTGTAATTCAACTTTTTTTTTTTTTTTACAGGTTATCCTAATGACAGGAGGATTTCCAGGGTTGCAATGAACACAGCCCTGGGAATCCTCCTGACAGTGAGGGATCGCAGGACACTAGGGGTTAAATGAGGACAAGCCTCTCCATTCACCCCTAGTGCTCTGTGATTAGCTGAGGTTTTACATTTCTCAGCCATTCAGCACTAGACATGAATGGGGAGACTTGTGCCCATTCATCTCTAGTGCTCTGACATGTATTACAGATACAGAACACATGTCACAGCTCCTCTAGGGCTGCGGGAGCAATCAGGGAAACAGAGCTGTCAGCATAGTAAAGCTCCGCTGATTGCTCTGCTCCCTGATTGGCTGAGGAAAGGGAAACCCTGATGATGATTGAGCTGTCATCAGGGTTTCCTATTTCTCAGCTAATCACAGAGCAGTAGAGGTAATGAATGGAGATACATATCTCCATTCAATCTCTATTGCCCTGGTATTGCCTGCGGTTACAGCTAATTGAAGGCACCTGCTTCCAATTAGCTGTAACCGCAAAGTTCCCACGGTCCGGGAATCCCACAATGACATTATGAGTCATAATGTCATTGTCGGATAACCTGTAAAAAATAAAAAAAGAACTAGTTAAAATAAAAACACACACTAATTAAATTCATTTAGGAATAATTTTTTTTTTAAACTTTTTTTCCCCCGAATTTTTGCAGTCAAATCCCGTGTTTTTCGGGTCAGGTCTATCCAATTCAGGCCGAATATAAGGACAACCCGAATTCGAACACCAACACTAGTGCTCAAATAAGTGTTTTCTTCTACAAATCACAGGAATTCCCATCAAGCCATCATAAATGTCTCTGAGGCAGGTGACATGACTGTATTTATCATGTCCCAAATTCACGCATCTTACTTTCAAACATACACAACCAAACCACATAAACACAAAGAAAACACCTCGTACAAAGTGGATGCAAATGCACCAGGAAAGCACATGCATTAGAATGATTTTATGTTGAAGACATAGGTGTGTACATAACTTTCATCAATCACACTCCATCATTTTTGACATGTTTGTGTTCCAGTACTTTGGAAATCTAAATGGCTCTAACTCTCATGCCATGCATCTGTCCATTTCTACAGGTTTATTGCCTTACAGAGATTTACAACAGATTAATGGGGAACCCTGTGTTTCCCCAGATAAGCACTTTATTCATTTTTAATGGTTTAAAAAAAAAAAAAAAACACTTGGTCCATCTGCCACTTCTTGCTGAATGCAGATGTGTACATATGTCAGGCTCCCGTTAAACATAGAATTTTATTGCTGAATTTCTGAATTTTGTAGAGGGCATAATTTGCAGTGAGTACACATTTTGAGTTACTGTGCTTTGCCCAAACATATTTCTTAAATGCAACTTTTGCGTTTTCTTTTTTGCTTGCTGTGCCAAAATTTTACTGCAGCATTTAGATTGCAAGTAGATATAAACAATTACTGAATGACAAAGCTTGTAAAAGCATTATACAAAATATATTTTAGGATAAGCATTTAAATATACTTAGGAATAGCCACAAAGAAGATAAATCTAATATGTGTTAAGGCCCACCCACAACATGACTGTCCCATTCAAAGGTATGCCTACCTGAAGACCAAGGGCCTATCTTGAACCCTATGCATTATACATAACTTTTTTTTAGCAGCTGGAGGAAAGAAGGGGAATAGTACAGAGTGACAGCTCTAAGTATGCTTGCTTTAGCCCCGGCATTACAACAGGATGAATATCGTGGGGGTTTTAATGAATCGCAAGGAGATGGGAACAAAATTACATCAGTCAGAGCTGGAAGAAAGATCTGAATGCTTTCAAAGAAATTGTTGTAGCTTTTTCCATTTTCAATTGATTTGATCTACAATGGAACTGTATTGAAGCTGCCCATTTATTGCCCAGTTTCACAGTCAATGGTATTCTAGAGGTTAGTTTCTGGCGATTTACTTTTGATTGTGTGTATGATTCCCAGTGGATGATCAGAGGATAAAGGAAGTATTATTTTTTCATAGGACTACACATGTCTAGTCATTAAAAGAGTATTTATTGGAAACATGTAAAACATTCCAGAAACTCTGCAATTGTGCTGATGTTAGAATTGCCTTATTCCAACCTTCTGTAATGCCTCTCCTGCATAACATGCAGCTTTAACATGACTAGGGTAGATGAAGCCATTCGTTGCTCTTCAATCCCCACCCCCTTACACTCTATACCAGCACCAATGTGGGATAAATTGGCCATAGCAGCCCTTTATTAACACAACATAACCTTTAATTTAACAAACAACAATAACACATTACACCAAATTCAAGTATGCAAATCCATGTTTACCCTGTTTTCGTCCATGAGAGTAACCCCATCCAATAACCCTTAACCCCAAGTCTTTCCGCTTACCAACCAGGCCCCCAGCCGCTACCACACTGGCTTGGGGACACTTAGCGGATAACCCAAACTCTCTCTTAGCCCCCACAACAACCCAGTCTCATGCAGGGCTCCACTTATGGACCTACCAAAACCGCCCACATCCTACTGCTATGACTTAAACCCCCCCTCCCCCGGCCAGCTTACAGGGAGGGAGGGCGGGAATGCTCCTCACGCTCCGATATGACAACCCCCCAGACTGAGCCCCCTTTTATAATTTACCCCTTGGGCCAACACCTCCCCATCTTCTCACTCCCCCTCCCCCCCCACTTACAAGTTAACACCTTCCACTCCTGTCTTCCCTCCTCCCCCTGTCATGAGGCCCTACGCCTATTCCTGATGCTTCAGACCCACTGCACGCAGAAAGGCCCAGTTTTGTGGACTTATGCAGTATTAGCAGTGCCTAGCCAAAAACCTAAGATATCATTTCTAGGTTACGTTTTCATCTTTAACTGCAGTGCACCTTTATGTCGGAATATTCAGTTGGTTGCATAAACTGGACAATACAGGTTCTCTTTAACTTGAACAAGTTATATCTAAGGTGTTCTGATCCAATCTGGGACTGATCAGAAGAGGTAAAAACAGTAAAGAGATCAACATAGGGGCACATTAACAGAGCTTTCAATAGACAGCTGAACACAAATTCTGTAAAGTTCAAACTGCATTCCACAATTTGTTATGACATTCATTTTTGAGCACACATCTAATAAAAAGTGCACCAGTTGTAATAAGTTTCCAGAGTATTTAGAGTTTTCTATAGAGAACAACTGAAGCAATCAGCCCGTTTGCTTGCCTTTCCTTTAAAGGGGATCTGATATAGGAACTGCTATTGCTGACTTGTTCTCCAAAGTGCAGGGGTTGTGCTTCTTATCTTGTATTATGCAAGGCCCTGACCTAAAACAAGTACGTGTTTTATAGTGTTCTCACTTCTCTGCAAATGCTTTACCTAGGCCAGTGAATTACTATGTTGTGAAGTCAGGCTGAGAAGTACAACCATCGTAGTACACTTTTAAAAAATAGATCAGCAAAAGCAGCTTCCATGTTTCTATCTAAATTCAATAAAATATCCATAACCTCATATAGACAGGGCTAGTGGGTAAAATCACTCCTCTGCCTTATTTAACGGTTTTTGTGATTTGAACCCCAAAAAGACATCAAGTGATGGTTGATGAAAAAGATCTTTTATCATTTCTAGTGAAAGATGCATAAACAAGTGCTGTGCATGCAGCACCAGTCTGTTCAGTGGAGAGGGCAGGGAGGACAAAGAGTAAGCTGCACCCTGCTGTGATCGTCTCCATATTGGTTGTTCATCAATTTGCCATGGTGGGTTGATGGACAATGGCAGGGACTGCTGGACATATGTCAGATTTTAACAGATTTTCATCAAATGAGTGTATGTAGCTTTAGACATTTAGCTCTGTAAACAGGATTTTAGGCAAAGACGTTAAGGTAGCCAGGTAAGCATGTGAGAAAAAGCCTAGAGCTCTACATCCAGGCCTGAAATAGTAAATAGAAACCTAATTACCAATTCCTAAATGGTGGCATACGGTTACCCATTTTGTACACCCTGTGATGCGAGTGCACCAAAATACTGTGTCTGTATGACTGTGATAAAAGCACAAAGACTTTTTGGGGTCAGGGATAATGTAAATGGTTGATTAAGTTTGGAAAGCATCACATAATGCGTCACCACTATTTGAATAAAATAGATAAATAAGCAGAAGTCGCAGATGCGCTAGCGTCTTATGCCTGGCGATATATTAAATGAAAGTTGTCTCTTCAAGCTGAATAAAAGGATCTGGATAATACGTTTTGCAACATTCTGTGGATCTTTTGAAGAGGGAACACACAGCAAAGAAAAGACTGCCTATCTGTGCCTGACCCCTGGCTGTTCACAGCTCCAGATAGAGCATCTCCCTATGTGAGCTGAGCTTTTATGTTTCACCCACTCACTTTAGAAATTACTTTTTTACTTCTTATTCATCTTTCAAAATCAAGGCCCAGCACCGAACCCCCCTAGAGGCGGCAGATCTCTCCGATATCAACTTGTCGTCCTCTGGGGGAGTTTAATCTTCACCCGAGAGTTCAGATTTTCATTTCCTGTCCCTTTACGCACTGGAAAAAAATAATCAGTTAATCGGGCTTTGTGTACCATGATATGCCAAAGATGGTTACATTCATCAGCTCGGCGCTTATCACATATGAAGGCTGGGGCATCTGTTTCTGGGGATATGTATGTATAGTGAACAATTAAAAATAAGGGCAAAAAACATTTGCTGTGCAAACAGCTGGACAGGAACACCTGCAGATTCTCCAGCAATGGCTGTCTGTACAGATTTTTTTTTCTGTGTATTTGCTTTGGGACACATTTGCCATGTAAATTTCCTGCCGCACGTAAAAAAAACTTTTTCCTGTGCGTGAACTGTAAGCATTCTATATGTAGCTGTTAATGTAGCCTGAAGCTACGTTCACACGTCAAATTTTTCTCGCCTGAAAATCGGCTTCGGCCAGATATNGGGCGAGAATCTGGCGTGTGTACAGCCCACGTCGTTCATCGTCCGTGGATCCGTCCTGGCGGATCCATGAACGACGAGCGATCCTAATGCAAGGGAAGGGGGAGAGCGCACAGCAGGGTGCCGCTCCGTCGCTCTCCCCCTCCCCTCTCCATAGAGCAGAACGGTGCTGTATGTACAGCACTTGTTCATGCATCGTGCGGTTCTTATCGTTGGAAAGGATTGTGAAAGATCCTTTCCATCGCCAAGAATTGCAGGTGTGTATGCGGCTTTAGACCCGATTCAAATCTTTGTGCTGCAGTAAGATGTGTTGACCTGCTGACCTGCAATTTAGGCCTGGAACGTGCGAAGCAAGGAAGCATAGGGGAAGGCCGACATGACTGGGCAGACAGGGAGCAGACAACATAGGGTTAAAAATTATTTAGGAAGTGAGCGAGGTGGTGTTTAAGGAGGTGAAGGGTTAAAGAGTTAAAAAGTTGAGGAAGTGGAGGGGGCAGGAGAAAGTTTCCACCCTCCCGCCCCATTTTTTTTTTTTGTTGGTGGGGTAATGATATTGTTTGGAGTATGGGTTGTGGGAATAGAGTTGTTGGGTGAGCAGTTGATGTCCTCGGGAAGTGTTGATTTGCACAAAATGGCCATCTACAGTGTGGAGTCCCCCCGCGGTTTGGAGAAAGATGTTGTGTGGCCTGCACAAAATGGAAGGAATGTATCATACCTGAGCGCAGGGAATTGGCGGCTGGGAGCATCTATTATTGGGGTGCAGACTAAAAAGTGTAATGCAGTGAGTGGCCTTCGAGAACCAGCAGCCAGTAAAAAAAAGTTTACTAGGGACTGTGTAGTTTATGTTAAATTGTTATTTATGGTGAATTTATTGGTTATAATATTTGTTGATATTTTGATTGTTATGGTATTTATATTTTATAAATATATATAAAGAAAGTATTTTGATTGTTTTAATAAAAGGCCTACGGGCCATTTAACCAACAAAATTCAGGTGTGGTTATTGGGTGGGGATTAAAAGATGGGTAAAAGGGTAGGGGGGGGTGGTGGGTAGAGTTTTGCCACAGTTATGTTATTGCAATGCACAGTGGCACCTCACTACTTCTGTTATATACAACTTTCTTGCACGTGCTTGGAAAGTAAAATCATCCTGGCTCGGTCAATCAAGAAGACTGAAGATCACGAAAGCTGTAAGAGAAGAAGAAACACACGGAGGTGCCCACAACAAAATAGAGACAGGAGAATGTAGATCATGCTCCATTGCAATGCATATGTGATGACAGTAAACATACTAACAGGAGTGAGCAGGTTGATGACCTCAACAATGTGTTACCACTCATTTATTGTGCCTTACACAAGCAGACAGCACAGAATTACAGCATAGAATAACTGATTTCTACCGTACATTTAGCAGCTTATCAGAGTTTAGCTTTAAATCTTAGCAGGGTTCTTGTATGCTTAGAATGTAGAAGAAAACACCAGCTAAAAGGAAACAGATGGATGGTGAACCTGACCTGTCCCGTCTCTCCACGTGTTTACTGTCTGTCTTCCTCCGCCTTACTGACATGTCACCGTCACTGTCTATCATTCAATATTATTATTCTCTCCGTGTTAAACAAATAAGAATCCTGGTGAGATTAAAAAGCTTGAAAGTGAGAACATATGCAAGATAATGACATTCTGTCACAGTGCTTTCGTTTCAGTGGGGATCTATTAACAAAAAAAAATTTAATATTCGGTCAAGGTTTCCTTTTATATATCATTTTATATCCTATTGTTATAAAGTGATATATAAACACCCAACTATTTAGTTTTGAAGTTTTCATTTACATAAATCTTGTTTTATAATGCCTGGAAAAGCACTTCTTTTTTTTATTCAGAGGAGAAGGAAAAACACCTCTAAATATTCGTGAATGCTCATGGACACTTTCATGAATTGATACAGGTTGATTCATTTTCTAAGGGGCTGATGCAGGTAAAAGCCACAGTGGATCACTGGTAACCACACTGCAACCCCATTGATTGTGCACATACTGAGGCTATGTTTAGACTATCATTTTTTATTTAGAATACATAGGCTTTCCCATAGCACCAACCATTAATTGTTGGACTAATCATCTATTCTCCAAAGTAGGCTTTTGGAACCATCATCTTTCCCAGTAACCAGTCACTACCTTCATCTGATTATATTATTTTCCTTCACATTAATGTTAACTCTAATGGAGTCATCCATTAAGCATTTAACCACACACATATGATTTATAAATACCTACGACAGCGTTATTGGTATTGTGTTATTGTCTTATTCTTGTCACATGTTCTGCATTTTTTGAATAACCTGTCTATAATTTAATGCAATTTATAATGTATTCTTTCTTTGTTAAGGTGCGTACACACGTGCAATAATTATCGTTGGAAACGAACGACTAACGACCATTTGTCCAATAATCCTTAACAGAAAAAAGTACACAACGCCGATGAATGAGGATTGTCACTGGAAACGAACGGCCATCCCGGTGGATCTGACTGGGCGACAATTGTTCGCAATCTATAGTGTGTACGGTCATTCAGTGATCGGTGATGGTTTTACAGTACACTTTCTCCATTACATGTCACTTCCTGCATCGTTCAAACAATCGTATCTAGTGTGTGAACATTATTGGTGGATAATATTTGAATGATCCTATCTTTATTTACAGCATGTACAGAATTGTGCACAACACAATCGTTCAAATTAATTGTGCATAATTGTTAGTCGTTCGTTTTCTAATGACAATTATTGCACGTGTCTACCTAGCTTTACACTATGTTATCAATCAGTCTAAGTCTCTATCTCCCTGAGGAAGCCACACAATGAACCACTTCGGGAACAGAGACAACTGGATATAGGCTGACAATCAAAACTGATATATCTGTTGAGTTTAACTTTGGCTAGCGCTACTATATTAGTCTACTATATTATTTCCTTCATGTGCACAATCATTGATTTCCTATGCATACACACCCAATGCATTTGTATGAGAGTTAACTTTTAGTGCAATCTCAACAGCACTGGTTAGATCTACCAAGGTCTGACATCTTTGATCCCTGAAATTCTCATAGCACAATAGTTTTCGGTTCACTAATCCTAAGCTACGTACACACGTCAGATTTTTATCGCCCGATAATCGGCATCGGCCAATTATCGGGCGAAAATCTGCCGTGTGTACAGTCGGTGTCGTCCATCGTCCGGACGACCGACCTGCCGGATCCACGGACGATGGACGACAGCCGATCCTAATGAAAGGGAAGGGGAGAGCGCGCAGCAGGGTGCCGCTCCGTCGCTCTCCCCCTCCCCTCTCCATAGAGCATGAACGGTGCTGTATGTACAGCATCGTTCATGCATCTTGCACTCCCTTGTCGTTGGAAAGGATCGTGAAAGATCCTTTCCAACGACAAAAATTGGAAGTGTGTACGCAGCTCTAGGTAGGATGGGAACAATATATATTCCCTTGCCCCCCTCTACTCTCTTCCATCCTGAGATTGCCAATAAATTCCCAAGCTACCGGGAAGCATAGCATACCACCAGCTCTGGCAAGTGGTATTGGATCAGGAACTAATAGGCTCCATCAAAAGGAAGGGCTTTCAGCCACAGCTCAAGAAACCCTTGGCAACCTCTGGAGGAATCCCAGCTGAGAATGGCTACTCTTTGGAATTGCCCTTCCCTCATGATGCTACATTAAAGGCTATATAAAGAGGTGAAAGGTGGAATATTTGGGACAACACACACAGTAATTAGACACAAAGAAGGAAGGAGCCATAATGTGCTAGTTGAGAAGGGTCTGTGCTAAGGAATTGACTTTTGATTTCAGGAGCTCATTTGAAGTTGATATAAAGTTATATAGTTAGTCCCTGGGTTACATATGCGATAGGGACTGTATGTTTGTTCAAGATATCAAGATGGAAAATCACACAACAGAGTAGAAAAGTAACTTCTAGAAAACCTTGACAAGGATTCAGCCTGGGGGGAATTGCAAATTAAATTTTACACTATCCGTGACTACCAAACAGGCACTAGATAATGATACCTGTCCTGACATCCCATATTTTATGGACTGGTCTGGAGGGAATAGATTTAGGATAGTTATCACTGGGTCACTGGCCCTGTTGGTCCAAATGTGCAAGAGGAATGCTGGCATTATAACTAATTTATATATACAGTAATGTCAACTATTTGCTGCTGCTGCCGCCAGCCATGCTACTTTAAATATAAACTCTGGGTCAATATAAGAATACCAGTTAAAAGACCCCGTTTACTTTGCCCATGCAAGTGTCCCTGCAGAGGCTACCCTCCTAACTTCTTTTTACTTACTTTGCCTGTACATATGGCACTGAAATTGCTGCATCGGTGATCCAGGGGAAGATAGAAGGAGAATGGAAGGTGAACCAATGTCTGCACTCAGAACTGAAATTAACAACCATTTACCACTTTGGGTTTTGCTGTCACAGGGAGCAGGCCACTTGCTCCTCTAAACAGTTTTAGGAAAGGGCACACTGGACAATTGCCCAGGGCTCCTACCTTCTCCCAGTCGACAAAGAGGCAGAGGTACCAGGAGACATATATTGCTGTGCATTTGAGGGTCCCACATCCTATTTGACCAGAGTCCTATTATATCTACAATTGTTCTTGCATGCTTTCTCATACACAGTAGTTCTGGGTAGTGCCCTCGCCCCAAAGAAGGAAGTTAATGG
The DNA here is from genome assembly GCF_032062135.1 of Pyxicephalus adspersus. Taxonomy (NCBI): domain Eukaryota; kingdom Metazoa; phylum Chordata; class Amphibia; order Anura; family Pyxicephalidae; genus Pyxicephalus; species Pyxicephalus adspersus. Next base: position 33,682,134 of record NC_092869.1, read on the forward strand.
AAGTGTAGGAAAAAGCACAAGTGAGGTGGTTAGCAAACAGCATTTACCAGCAATGCAGTTGATTTACTATAGGAATTTAGGGTGTTGGCTTATGAAGGTGAATATTCACCTTGCAAGGGATAACTTACTCAATTTAGTGAATGTGGTGATAATCTACTTTACAAAGAATATCTAATCATGTGCATGGAAATCTTAAAAAAAAACAAACAAAAAAAAACATGTTTTCTTTGCACATAATTGGATAGCTGGATTAGATAAGGTTCACTTGCAATGAGATAGTTACGTTTGCTACGTGAGTAGTCTCTTGATTGTAAATCAATCCTAAAAATATTACAAAGCTTTTTTTTTTTTTTATTTCATTTAAGTTCATTTTTCAAGGTTTATTCAAAACAGTAACAACAAAAATGAAAACAATACCAATAAAGTAGCCTTCTGGCCTAGTATAAGTTCACGGCCATTGGTAGTTAAACTAAACCCTGGGGTCCCTGTATCCAGAGCACAGGTGGTTCAGCAAGGGAATCATCGCCAATTACAAAAACAAGTCTGTCAGTGCCCATTTACCAACCCCTGATGCTTCATTTAATAGAGGAAAGAGGGCACATACCAAACCACTGGAGGGGTAAAGGTCACCCACTCGGTAGTGATTAAATGACCTGATGGCTATTTCCTCACTAATTGGGCATCTCAAGCGAGGACTAAGGCTTGCTTACTGATGGTTTGGTGCACACTGTAATAAAGGGGACATTTTTCATCATGTGTTTTTTAATACAATAAGTAAATGAGATGTAATGTGATGTTTACTAAGGGTAATATCTACTTAATTTAAAAAAAAAAAAAAAAAAAAAAAAAGGTTATAGCACGTCAATCCGTATTTAACCTTATGGTTACAACTGCACCGTACTACATTTTATCCCTGAGAAACGGACCAGAAACATTCTTGATGCCACATTGCATAATGAAGGGCAGTCACAAATAACAAACAGAAAATGTGGGCAAAACAATGTGGGCAACAAATGTGGCACCACTCTGTATTACTTCTCACTCTTCCTCCACTGTAAATATGCTACCTTTTCCCAGTCCACATTCACCATCTTTCATGCTGCCACTACCTTCCTGTTCCATTGCAGTAAAGCCTCCCCATTGAGGACACAAACCTTTTAAAAAAAATAAAAATTCTTTCCTATCCAAACACAAAAATAAAAAGGTTTGGCTGGAAATGTAGTTTACCATGCAATCAAGTGACCTGTTGAGAAAAAAAATGGCAAAGACATGGGGCTCTATTAGTATACAAAATATCTTATCACCAAAAAAAAAAAAATATTAAGGGATGTTCGTTTGGCTTAGTTATCACATGGGTGAATGTTTTGTGAATTAGGTATGAAGATAAAAATGTGTACACACACATACACCCAAACTGGATTTGTACCTTTCATTCTTTCCATCTAGGCAGTAAAATGAAAGAAAGCATCTAATTTTTTGCCAAGTGTGGCACCAGTAGTCAGGGAGCTCATAGATGGGACAATTGTATATAAAAGTCACAGGTACAAAAAAATGACAGCTAATGGTTGAGAAAATGGAAAAGATCAGTCTGAATGATTTTCCAACTTAGGTACTGTGAATTTATATAAAATTAATATAGCCACAAGTATAATGATAATTAACTCAAACTATATTATTCTGTTTTAAAATGACTAACTCAGTTATTTGTGTTCTTTACTTCTGTTCCCGGAGGCGCCTTGGCCTTGCCCCTGGTCAAGTGAAACCAGATAAGAAGACCATAGAAATTGCCAGCAGATAAGGGAACCATGGAAACTATAACCCCCCAAGAAAACCAATTGGAATGTACAGCGGTAGTAAAAAGCAAAACAATATTTCATCTGTCTCCAGGCAAATTAAAGAAGAGACCAGCCCAGAATTGGATGACCGGTGACGCAAGGAACTGAAGGAGATAAAATATAGACTTTGGCTAAAGTTTTCAGAGACTCCTTTAGACAGAGGAAGGGACAGTCCCAACCTCTATTGCCTTGTCTTTTGTGAGTTTCACACGCGTGAATAAAACCTTGATTCTTTTACTATACCTCAGAAGTTGTCGTGAATAATTGTCAACTTACCATTGACAGTACAAAAAAAAAAATCTCTGCAGAAGGTTCTCTCAACGCAAGCAATCATTTAGAGCACATTGCAGCAATAATCTAAAAGATATATGGTATTGTTTAAAGAGCAAATAGTCAGAAAAGACAGATTGCTCTGAAACAGTGCAGGCCACAATAAATTTCCAAATGCAAGTTACAGTTCTTCGTCTATGTAGGATCTATTTATGTAAAGATGCTGATCGTTTCCTGAGAACAGGAACTGGCACTCCCAGGACCAACTTTTGTTACTTGTGACCCATCCAGGTGAAGCACTCATTAAAGTTTAAATTTATTCTACTTTGTATTTTTAATACTGCTGATCAATCATTACCCAAGTATTGTATTAGAAGTCAAACCTTTTTCCTTCTAAATGAAAATCTAATCTAAAAACATTGGTAGGAATTACGGTTTACATTATATAGGGATGTGAAATGCGTTGGCCTCAGATCTGCCTTGTTTTCCCATCCTTTGCTTTACTGAATGGGTGTTTATTACAAGACCTATGTTTCTTATCATAAAAATGACTGCCATTTGCCATGCACAATCCATAAAGGGAGTCCCTGGGCAGCATAAGTGCTCTGGGCAGACACTTTATAACAGAATCAGGCACCAAAATACCGTAAACCGGCTTGAAATAACCTTTTAAGTATCAGGTCGAGTCAAGCATCTGTTTCAGTAATGCATATATAAATCTCTTCAATATACGATATTGATCTCTGTTCTCACAACCTTTCCCAGTTCCCTAACTTGTGTGCTGCATACTTTAATATAGCTACTGACCATAAAATGTCATTTTCTCCGGCTAATTTATTCCTCCTGAGCTCATGTGGAAACAGATGTTACTTTTTGCCCTGCTACGTAATGCCATGTGCATGTTACCTCATATATAATGGTCACTTGCTGGCAATTGTCATTGTAGCCCATTAGGAAACCATAATATGATAAATGTTATAAAATATTGATAAATGTTAAGCTTGCATTTTATTGTCCATCTTTACACGACTGAGTCGGTTATATACGATTTATGACTTTATAAGTCTATCTATTTTCATAGATTGGCTTTTTAACAGGTCCAAACCCCTAAAAAGATATAGCCTGGGGGGGACATAAAATACTGATTGAGAATCTAAAGAATACTTCAGCCTATTTCTCGTCTTGATCTGAGAATTTATTTAAACAACGAGAGTAAAGTCCAACTATATTCTATAAAGTTTTTAGATAGCATGGGAAAGGGCTACAACATCATTGGTTTTTAATTGCGGTCTGTGACACATTTGGGGAGATTTCTCTTACATTATTTGTGATCAACTTAAAAGGGAAACGAGGGGCAACTCTTTATAATGAAAAATCAGACAACAAATAAATATATGATCAGACTGCTCATGCAAAAACATCACAAATCATAACCCACTGAAAAAGGAAAGGGAATATTGAAGATGCTTATGGATGATGAAATAGTTTTTTTTTAGTAATAAACAGAAGGGAGTTTAGTTTAGATAAAATCACACAGTTTTTTCAAAAGATACCCTTCAGTCAAAATTCAAAATGTACCTTCAGATGCATGCAGTGTGTACAAAGTGCCCACACAATTGATTGGCATTTCATGTAGTCCAACCACTTCCTGATGGTGATGCTAGAACTGCTACCTTGCTGCCATCCACATGTACAATAAAAATGGCAGTATTGTGTGGTTTCTCAAAGCCATCAATCAGATTCAGATCTGTCTTGAAAATTTGGATCTAATGGGAGTATAATAATAACTTGTGCACCTTTCCTGTACTTTTCTGCTCTTACAGAATATGAGTCCGATGGGGTAAACTAGCATACTTTTGGCAAGTTTGGGTGCTTTATACTTTAAAGATCAGAAAAAAACAGTAAAATCAATAAAATAAAAAGCAACTATATGTTTATTCGTATCTTTACTAATATTAATGTATGGACAGCTGCAACTAAAGTGTAAAAAAAAACATTTGTATTATGATCTTTATACTGTTTTTTGTGTCGGTTGTACAGTACAATATGTATATGTCAGAGCCAGAGACTGGAAGCTGTATTGTAGAGAAGAGGAAAAAAGAAACCTACAGCAGTGTTACAAAAACTGCAGAAGCAATGGCACCACCTAGAGGTTGGATAGAATAGTGCAGCCTAACAGCTTTTAGGTAGACCTGTCAAACGAAACTGGGCTAAACTGTGTAAAATTAATGTTTTAAGGATATATAACAGTATGTCTGCTGAGCACAACTGACCAATTAAAAAAATGGTTTAGACCAGCTCAGCGAGTATAGAGATTAACCAGTAAGTTTTGAACCTGGAACAAGCATATGTAGGGACAACTTAGTGATTACATATTGCATGCTTAAACTGGGTCAGTTATTCATCAACAGGGCATTGCCAGCATAAAAAAAAATTAGTTGTTAAAAAAAAAAAAAAGCATTAATGATTTTGACCAATTTTGAAGACCAGGAAAAGACCTGCAGCAAGATCAATTGATAATGCACAGATCCTGTTGGCTGACAAGGTACCACTGGAGCTCTGGTTCTTATGAAATCAGCATCTGCAGATTTGACAGCAGGCGGTAGTAAGCTGTACCATACAGTTTTTCTTTATATGGCTGCCACAAGTAGAAGCTACTTGTAGATTATCTCCAAACTGTAACCTCACTGCCAGTCTGTACATAGTCTAAGGAGGACATGGCAAGGAAGTAGCATCTAAAGCCCTGTACAGGTTTATTAATTATTGCTTGACATATTTTTGTTGTTTTGGAAACAATCTCTATTGCTCAGCATCCTGACCTAATGCATGGAGAAGAGAGGGTAGAATGGGCAGGAGATACTTTGCATGGACTACAATTATTCTCTTATAACAGTTTCTCATGTAATGATTCAGCAAGCTGGATTGCTAAATTATGTTGTGAAATTTCTGTACTGAAACTAGATTTTGACTAGAAATCAATGCAGATGATGGCCTCTGAAGAAAACAGCAGTATTAACATGCAACAAAGAAAAACCTTATTATGATACACAGCTGTTATGCAAACTAAATCTCATTTCAATATGGCTTATATCTTACCTAAATTATTATTATTAATAAAAGAGAATTTATATAGTGCCAACATAAAACTCAGCGCTGTACATTAAATAGGGGTTGCAAATGACAGGCAGTGACACAGGAGGAGGGGAGGACCCTGCCCAGAAGAGCTTAAATGGATCCTTGTGTCATTTCTGCATTTATGTTGCATGTACACTGTTGTTAAATTAGCAGAAGTTTTGCTGTGACAGGGTGCCTTTAACATTGCACCAAAGTTTCTTAGTGGAAAAAGCAGTTTATACTTGTTTTGGGTTACCAGGATAATACAAAAAAAATTACTTTATGTAACTTGTTTTGTCAATGTTATGTAATTACACATCGTAAGCTTTGTATAATTTTGTATTAAGATCTAAGCTAAGATATTTCTCATAAGCATTGTATATATGGACGGTCATCCTTCTCTTCTGATTAAAGTGAACCTGCACTCTCCCCATACGAGACCAAATACTAGGTTTGCTTTGTATGGCACCTTAGCTTTATTTACATTCCCTGCACTCTCAGTTCTTTCCTGAAATCCTACAGTTCTGCTCAACCATGTTTGTTGGTTTACAAAGGTGTCTAAAGGATGACAAAAATATGCTCTAAAACTTTCCCTGGGAAAGAATCCCTGTACAAGCTCAGAGTCCCTGTAGTCAACTGTTTACACAGAGCTAAGGACACTTTTCCCTGCCATTTAGCAGCACCGGGCCAATCACCAAACACCAGGAAGGTGAATTATTGTACCCAGAAGTACATTATATGTCATATACAGTAATCTTCCTGGATGAAGCGAGAACTGGCATTACCAAGCAAGTACTTGGATTTGACCTGGTATCAGACTTTTCTGTTCCTGCATCGCTGGGATGGATGGGGAGAGGAAGAACAAGTACAATCAGCATACAGATAGGAAGAAAGTAGAGTGACTAAGATAGGCTCATCTCCTTTCACCGTCCATTCACAGGCTGAGCAGGTCTCAAACAGCCTGGGGATTAGAAGTAGATTATATATTTCTGGATATCAATCCAAACACTGCTCGTGATGGAACAAAAGTACAGAGCTCTGGATTAAAGGTAAATATTGTAGCTAAACCATCTTTTTCTAAGTTATCTTTTAATGGGCTATATTCCTTTTCATCTTGATATTTTGGCTGGAGTTCTGCTTTGAGTAGATTTTCCCTTTAAAAAAAAACTTTCAAATCTCCAGTCTCCCAAAATTCCACCAAAGGGCATTGCCACCAACTTTTGCTTGCATGCATTCCTCCACAGAAGTCTTGGCATCTGACAAATGCTTTATGACAAAAGAACTCAGTTAAAGTCCAGTCAGCATGCCAGAAATTATTCTAATTACGCAGAAATGATTCATCTGCCCAATTATTCAAACTGACCACTCTCAAAGGATTCTTCCTATAGAGAGGACAACAGATGTACATAATGATCCGTTTGGAACACAGTGGACAATCGCCATGCTCAGCATTTATTAAGGCCTTATTCCAGCAGATGTAAAGTAACCCTTTTTCCAAATCTATTTAATAAGTGCACAGCACGACACCACCACCCGATTGGATAATTAACCCAGTCTAACATTCATCTCCCATGCTTATTTTGTCTAAATTTCTCATTTCCATACTTAGAATGTAAAGGATTGCAGGCCCAACAAAGAATTTATCAATTACATAAAGTGGATGAAATCTCAGGGACACAGACTGCAGACTCATTTTAATTTAAAGCTTTAATTTCCCATGAACAAATTCATTCATTTAGCAGTTTTAGGATTTATAGAGCCAATTTCATCCCCATAAAGTTGCCTTCGGCTCCAAGGCAGGTTAATGGTTCACTTCGCTGGTGCAATATTCCTTGGGATGTGTTTGGTGTGTTCAAATATTGGATAGATTTTACATTTGTCTGACCTAGGTTCTTTTCATAATTTTTTTAATCTTTTTTTTTTTTTTTTGCTTTGCAAAGTGAGGGTTTCACAGTAAATATGTGCTGTACCAATGCAGGGCAAAGCAATACCCTACCTTTCTTTGCATAGCTTATAATGGGCTATGGACTCCCCATGTGACAGCTGATTTGCCTGGAACACAGTGCAGAACTAAGCAGCAGAGGAGGAAAAAGAAGTTTGCTGTTGGAGGGAGAGAAAAACCTGCTGCTTTGCCCTAAATTGGATAAGCTAAAAAGTTTGTCGATATGCAACATTACTCCTAAAGTGATGCAGTTTTAAAAAAGGATGCATAGCTGTTAAACTCAACTGACAAGAAAAAAAAAAGAAAGGAATAAAATACCTTGTGTGTATATATATATATATATATATATATATATATATATATATAAAAGGCTGAGGTTTTTGGCAATTTTTTAGCATATAATTCACATAAATCTTTTTCAACTATGTGGGGGAGTGTTATAACATTTAGTTTGTGTTATAACATTTAGTTGGATGTCCTATGTGAAGCCACACAGCATTCCATCAAATTAGCTATACAACAGCCACCTAACTATATCACATATATACATAGCTGATCAAGAGAACATGAAATCTTTTCTAAACTATAGCCCAACATGCTTTAACATGTGATAAAATATAAATCTTTCTGATGCCTGTTGGATAAAACCCATGATCAATAGTATACTGTGTGATTTTATTTAAGTGACCCGTTATATTTTGTTAAACTAATTTACCTTTGTACAGCTCTTACAGCCAACAATTACGTTACAGATTAAGGGCCCTATTTATAAATTGTTCCTTAATTTGTCTGAAATTCGCTGACAAGTGTTGGAATCTCTCTACACTCCTCGTTTCAGCTCCTAATAAAACAATAACTCCTTCTGGCACCTACTGACTTATTGTTACAATAGGAAAATTACAATAAACAAAAATTATGGGCGAATTCATTGCAAATTGACAGGAGTATATTTCAAAAATACAAAACGTGTCCCTGACAGTTCCTCAATCCAATTTGGCCCAGTGTGGTGTAAATGGGGATGAGAATAGTATTCATTCTCCTGCATTAACAGATGTCCTGCCCTTAGATGTAGTTTCAAAGATTTAATGTAGAACAGGGATAACAGGGAAGGGTGTAAAAGAAGCACTTCTGTTCTGCAAGCAATCCCTGTACGGAGCTCACATTCCCCATAAGCAAACTTAACAAAAATATCATAAAACATACATTTCTGTGTCTTTGCTCTTACAGCAAATCTTACAATTTTGTTCTTACAGCTCAGACCAATGAAAGCTCAAAATGCAGTCTCCATTGCCTCAGCAATATCCAGGTCAGATCCAGATCAGCCTAGGTAAAGCAGCACATGGTGGGTCCAGAATACAAAGACCATCTGACCTGATCTGCAGTCCAGAATTCCAAACACTCCAAGCAAAATACTCCAGAAACCCACACTAGGTACAACCAACTGCAAAAAAATTGAATAGTGATTGACTAGTCAATAAGTTTTAAGAAAAGCCTGTGTTGTTCTCCAGGCCTCTGTGGATGTAATCTTTGGATGTTGGCAGATGACACACCAAAGGGCCCCCAAGTATTCACCACAGCACAGAAAAATAAAAAAAATTGCAGGCCTAAGGGAACACATCTCTACATCTTATAAGAAATACCAGCTCACTTAACTGCAACAATCTTGTCTAGTAAGCATAGTAGACAAATGATCTTTAAAGTATTGAAAAACCTTATCTATGTAACTCACCTTTAAGGTTTTACTGTTGCCTGACCTTCTCTATGGGTCCATTTAGACATCTTCAGTGGCCAGAAAGAACTGAGGGTGGCAATTATTGCTTAGAGCTGGACTGACCCATGGAGCTTGGTCATTGTGGGGGCAAGTTGAGTGGACTGTACATATTGTGCAGGAAAAGTATAAGTTCTTAGTTCACGTTTCCAACTACCTCTCACTGGTTTAAGTTTTTTATTCTTGGTTATCCACAAGTTCATCTTGAAATAAATGTATTCTAGGAGATTTGTGTGGGCTGCTTTTGCTGTCATTCTGAAATAACTAGGTTCCTAGCTGTCTCCAGCTTTTTCCTAAATCTATAACCTACATGCAAATCAAAACATCAGAACTGTCCGAAGTCCTGATCTCTGTACATTTTGGTGTGATAGAAATTATTTAAACCATGGCCAGTCAACATTTTTTTTTTTAGAAGGAAAGGTTTACACCAGTAGTAAACCTATAATCACCAGGATGGAAACCTTTTACTTTGAAGTCCTTTACTAATGCCAGTACTGGCCTCCTATCATTTGACAGTGCAAGAAAGTATAAATGGGACAGGCAGGCTAGCAAAGATTATCTTTGCTTTATATAAAATACAAAAAAAATCAAAAGGTGTGAGGCAGGAATATATCACAATTAAAGTTTATAACAGCAGTCTGTGAAAGCAAACTGAATTTCACAGTTGATTGGCAAGTAAAAGGAAATAAAAAAAAATAAGGTTTGTGTAGTCATTTTATATAGATAGGCTTTCTAACATCATTTTACTTGAAAACTGAAGACAGTCCAGAGGAATTATTACCTATGAATGAATATTTTGTATTTTCATACATAGAAGCTTACTAATAGAGTTCAGTAGCTCAAACCATAATATAATGAGTCAGATCTCTGACAAAAGGAGGAGACCTTTAGGAAAGGCCTAGTGCTAAAAAAATTTGTTTATTTAAAAATAAGTATAATAATAATAGTAATATTAATAATTATGAACAATAGAAAAGACAAACATGTAAAAATTTAGGAAATTAAAGAATTGTAAAAAATCAGTTATGAAAAATATAACCCAAAAAGATAACATTTCCCTGTAACTTTCCAATTGTCAGGTCACATAATTTAGTTGGGAGTAATCACAATGCTTTTCTTGTGACATTAAAAAGCTGTAAAATAGCAGCTGTGCTCATTCTTCTTCTTCACTTTTTTCTTTTCAACAGACCACAGCAGAAGGTGATGAGTCCATGTCTTTACTGAAGAGGACCTCCATATGGCTATGCATCTACAGAAAACCAATGAAGGGCCTTGTCTACACTATGCTGCCATACTCCAGGCAATTGCATTGACTTCAGTCACTCCTCTGCTGCCTCCTGTCTTGGAAGAATAACAGATTCTCAGGAGGGACAAAAGTGGACAATCACAGAGGTTCCTCCTGATGGGCAATTTTTACACCCTTTCTTTGTCCTTTGATTTGTAGCAATGACACTAAAAGATAGAGTTTAACGTGCAAGCGATAAAAGAGATACTTGTCACATATTACAATAGGAAATCACATACCCATAGTAAAGGGCTGCATAGATTGGGGTCCTATACCAAGTCTGGAAGACCCAGAAGGATCCCACAGAAAAACTGAAGAGGTTTGACCTAAAATGTTATCCAAATGTATACTGACCAAAGACTTGGTGTTGCCGATTACAAAGCAATATCATTTGCTGGGCAAGTAATAACATTCTTAACGAATGCAATCTAAATTAAATTTTTACAATGTGTCTAGCATTCAGCTAGAAGTGTGAACCACATGCAGTAAATGGGCCACAAATGAATACACTAGAATCCCAGTCACAGAAACTCATGTACAAAATACAACTAAACTAATTTTCAGAAGCTAAAAACAAACCGACCGTGAGCCTAAAAAGGTCAACTATATTTTCTGGGACAGTAATATTGCCTTGTTAACACTATTTATCACTACTAACAGTATTTATCACTATGAAACTAGAACTAGTTGGTTTAAGTTTTAAGTACATGTTCACTCTAAGTGGATGTGGACGTGAATTTATTTTGCTTAACACCCATACAATGATTTATCTTTCTTTATTACTGATGTCCCTAGCTCATTTTTATCAACATCTTGTCTACAATTACCTGCATTACTGTCTGGTGGCATGGATGTTGTAGTTTCAAACTATGTATGACAACATATGAGCACAATTATAAGCATATTTCCAATGATTAAAATCACCTTATAAGATTGGAATGGAATTGCAATACAAATGCAAAGTGCATGTCAGCCTTTTCAAAGTATACTTTAACCTTTCACTCCTGATCAAATAGCTTGTGGGGCGACAAAGTCCCTCTTTTGTTATCTTTATATTGACAAAAGTAAAAAAGCACCATTTATTGTTCGGTGTCAGCGAAACCATAACAGGCAAATTTGCTTTTTATTTTTTCATTATTTGTTTCTGAAAAAACACAGACTTCACCAGAAAAACTCCCACTGAGAGACAACATACCAGGAAGCCCTCTGCAGCTGTTTTTGCCAGTAATTCAGGCATGCATCTAACCTTCATTTAAAGATGCAATTTTGCTGCCAATTATAGATAACACTCTTCCAAAAAGTAAGGGATATATCAGAAAAATTGGCAACTACGCTGAAACCTGAGCACCTAAAATGGATTTTAAGTGTATATTACATTACTGAACAAGGCAATCTTCCCTTTAAAACACATCAAGATATCACACTCTGCATTAAAGCTGATACACAAGATGTTTAAACCATATGCCTAGTGCATCATGATGGAAACCAGAAAATAATACATTGATGTCTCTCCGGAGCTACTGGAATATTATAGAGCTTTAGGGTGAAATTAGTTTGAAAGATTTATTTTTAATTTTTTCTGTAATTTTTATTTTTTTCTTCCCAAAGGGGAAAACAGCCAGAAAATAACAAAATTATCAATACACTTACACAGTTGTGCATGCTATTTTGGTTGCTTAAAAATATTGCCAGCATTCTAAGGCCCTTTCAGTCCATTGTAGCATGTCGCTGAACATGCATTAACATGCTTTATTATGATTATATATATATATACACACACACATACATACACACGCTCAGAAGAAAATCATCCTGAATGGTACATAGAGAGGTAAAATATAATGCTGCAAATAGTGAATGCTGCAAATAGTTGTACTATAAGTCCAGCCAGGGTGAAGCCATGATGCCCTGGGCTCAAAGAAGTGGGTTGAATGATATGTGGCATTAAAAACATGGACACATGGCAATTCTTACCCATGCCAAGACTGCATGTTGTGGTTTTGGTGTACTGCTGTGCAAGTTACTTTAAAATAGAACACTAGGGCATTTGAGTGCCATTATAAATGAATGTCATGGCACAAAGTGTGCACTTTGGAAACACAAATCTGTGGGCTCTGAAGATTTTAGATCAGTTTTCTGCACTAGCTTTTAAATTGCTGATTGGGAATGTTTTTTTGCTGCATAAAATTCCTAGATTTAAATACAATAATAACTTTATTAGTTGCTTTTAGCCATGTCCCTTCTTACCTCCTATGGAAGGCTATTGATCAGCAAAGACACAAATCAAATTAAATGGGGTCTCAAGGGGGTTTGACATTTAGGAGAAAATTTGACACAGCATACCATTTTGCATATAGCTGTGTTTCTGTATCTGCTGATTATCCTGATCAGTGTGTTTAAGTTAATAAATGTCATGCTTTAGGTAAAAACAGGAAAACATTAGATCTTTGTTCAAACTGTGTCTCCAGGTAAAGGTGATAAACTTGGAAAAAACACAAGCAAAATGTCCTTTTTCAATAAAAATAATTTGATGCAATGATATACTGTGGACTTTGAAGCTAGTATTCTGAATCTCCACTTACTGACATACTAATAGTAGGTATTATTACACGGTATTTATATAGCACCGACATATTATGTAGCGCTTTACAAAATCCATAGTCATGTCACTAGCTGGCCCTCAAAGGGGCTCACAATCTAATGTGAGGGGGAAGCCAATTACCTAATGTTGGCGGAAACCCACTTAAACACAGGGTGAACCGGAGACCCAGCACTGCAAAGGTCAGAGAGATAACCTCTGAGCCACCATGCTGACAAGAACTATGCCAAATGTTTGGTCACTCTGTCATGCAAAACTCCTTCAGTCACAGTGTTTTTGGGTTTCCTTACATGAACGTTTAAGTCCTTCCACAAAAATGTTTGGGTATCAGATCAGGGTTTTAAAAAGACCAGACTATAATACTCCAGGTATTTATTGTGAGCCATTCTTTGAAGAATTGGCTTGTATGCTTAGGATCATCACATTGAAAGATCTATTAATAATTAAAATTTTAGACAGATGGCCTTACATTCTCACCAAGCTTACTTTCATATGCAGATTTGGTAAATGCAAGCTCCTCAGCAAAAGCAACCCGAAGCTTATAGCATTTCCCCCACTATGCTTTACAGTTGGGTATTAGGTTCTGCTCCTGAAATGCTGTAATCGGTTTTCTACTGTCGCTGTAGCCAATCAACAATATCTTTGAACTATCAGCACATAGTTCCAGAAGACTGGGTATTTGCCGGTAAATGGCAAACTGTAGCTTTAATGTTCTTCTTACACAACAAAGGCTTTTTCCCTGGCACACCTTTTATGCATTTTAAATTGGTGCAATTCCTCTGACTGAAGGAACATGCACCGACACCAACTGCTACAAGAGTTACCCAAGGAGCCGAAAATGCCATTCGTTTTTTTTTTTTTTTTTGACTCTTTAGCATTAAACAGATATTGGTGTAAATATTCTGAGCTGACCAATCCTGGACACATCATTAGTATTCCACTTGTAGATTGTTTTCCTTACAGTAAACTATTAATTTAAATTGGCAATCTTTGAAATCCTTTACCAGACTCAAAGACATCCACAAAAATCTTTCTAAAAGGTACTTAAAGTACTTTATATGGGTCATTATCAAAGTGAACACAAGACCCTAGCTATCCTCATATTACCTAAGGAGGTCCTACTCACCGTCACCTACATGTTTTACCTAAATTTCATTTAAACATGTGTATTTACTTTATCCATTTTACAAATTTGCAATTATGAGAATGACAACACCATGTCAATTTTATTTACCATTGATCAAAATGCATTTAATGTTTAAATCCAGTTGCTTTGCTGTTATTTATAAAAGGCGTGTCAGTGGACAGAAGTGTCAGATTTACTTTAGAAAAATGACATTTTCCATCTCATCCATCTTTGCTGTGCAATTTTCGATTACAATAAAATGTCCATCAGAAAATCAAACTGAAAAACAACGCTGTTTACTGGCACGGAGATCAATATCCGCTGCCTGCAATGTCTGCTTATTATTTAGGATAGTGTAATGCAGACTTGTTTTCAAAGACTCAAATTAATTTTGAAAGACACCCATTTATTAGCAGTGCTGCAGAAGCTGTTAGCATGCATTGTGCTCGCCATCACTGTCCGAGAATAATGGAAGGATGTGCATACATTACGTTAATTACTTCCGCAGTCTGAAGACTAACAGGTATGCACTAATACAGATAGATGGAGCAGAATGTGCCGGGGTCAGCATACTGGAAACACATACATATCTTTACAGCAGAACTTCAGCCAAAACAACCAGAAAGAAATGATAAAGGGATCAAATAAAGAAAGCAGATCTGTTACAATAATTCAATTGAAATCCAGAACTCTTGCCCAAAGTTCTCCTTTCTCTGCTGTTAGCCATTAAACTCTTTCCTCGGAGTCTAGTGTCTCCTGGAGCCACCCCTACCTGTGACTGGACAGTGAAAGCAGAAGAAGCACAGGGATAAACTCAGCTCTCTGTCCCTTTGCCTAACCTCCTATCTGTATGCTTCTTGAAAGCAAACTCAGTTAATAGCAGGTGCTTACATGAAGCACAGTTAAATAATACATTTAGGAATATATTTAAGTGGAACTAAAGCTTGTATGAGCCTCCTGCTGGTACACCATTTACTGCAGGGAGTAACACAGCAGTGAGCGTTTCTGCCCCAGAAAACCATCAGTCAATAGGGAAAACTTCTCTCTGTGTACATAAACAACCACTGAGCCCTGTCATAGTGTAATTCTGCCTTGTAGGCATATTCAGTACAACAAAATCTGATTTTTATTATTGTGTGTTACTCTTTGTATAGGCTTTGTAATTATCCATTATGCAAATGGGTATATACGGTTATTATTTGTCCATGTGGCACAACAAAGCAGAGCAAAATTATTTGAACCATTGGGTCTGATTTATTAAAGCTCTTTAAGGCTGGAGAGGATACACTTTCATCAGTGAAACTGGGTGATCCAGCAAACCTGAATTCAACTTTAAAGTTTTTAGCTATTTGCTAGCAAATGTTTTTAATCCTGGACCAGATCCATTCTGGCTTCCTAACATACCACCTTAAAGCGGGAGTTCCCAACCACTATGCTGTGCCAAACCAGGCTGCAGCCATCCTTCTCTGTTGTGACAGGAAGGATCTGTGTCCTCTTTCCTGTTCTTTAATTCAGCCAATCATGTAAGCCAGTTTGCATAAACGGCTGAATTAAATGACAATCTACAGGAGTCAGTTTATATGACTGACTGAACAAAGTGACCGGATACTGATCCTTTTCACAGCTAAAATTTCAGCCAGTGAAGACGGACATTCTTTACTCCAGGACCAGTTTAATGTTAGAAAATCTTTCCATGTACCCCGTCCCGTAATTTTGCAAGAAATTGTTCCGTGGTGCAAAAAATGGTGCCTTAAAGAACAAATCACACAGTCTGGGTTCACAGCACATCATTATGTAAGCACCAGAGAGTCCTAAAAGATGCCCAACATGTGGAAAAGAAATGTAAGCGGCTGTGGCACCACCACTTTGGGCTAGAAGACTGCAAGAAGAATGGGAACACTTTTACTGCAGAACTGTCTAAATGCGAATTTCCTTCACTTTGTAGAGATTTCTTCTCATTTCCTATAGTGACTAAAGCACAAATGCCCCTAATGGGACACACAAAGCAACTACTACTACTTTATAAAACGTATACTCAAGGGCATCTCTATGGGTTAGAATTTGTATAACAAAAACGGTTAGAGGAAGGGTATTGTGACCGATCAAAAATATAAAAAAAAAGGCATTTTAGCTGACTATTTAACATTTTCCAGCAAAGCAAAAATAACAGCTAGAGGATGAATATCTTTTATATGATGTAAACTGGTTAGTGAAAGTCAATAGAGGACAGTTAGCCAAGAACTGCTTCTCTGTCTCAATCTAATACCACTGTGTGCTTTGGGTTCTCAAGGGCCTTTCTAAATATGATTAACTCAGCAAGGTGAACTAGACATTTCGGTCACACTATTTATAATCGCTCAGCATTTCAAGACATGCTATGCATAGAGGTCCCACAGAACATCCTTTATTCTTTCAGAATGCCATAGAACACAGAAAGGTCTTTCTTGTCCTAAGCAGTCAGGGAAATTTGCCAAAAGTTATTTAATAGGTGAAGTGCACAGAGGAATCTACAAGGTCGCTTGTGTACAGATGCCTTA
Source organism: Pyxicephalus adspersus (assembly GCF_032062135.1). Lineage (NCBI taxonomy): Eukaryota > Metazoa > Chordata > Amphibia > Anura > Pyxicephalidae > Pyxicephalus > Pyxicephalus adspersus. The sequence goes on from NC_092869.1 coordinate 33,698,610, forward strand.
GGAGGAAAATTAGAATACTAATCACCAGTAAGTAACATGGGGACAAATTTATGTAAGGTTTAGGTTTTTGTTTTAAATGTAAGAAAGCCTTGTGCTGACACAAATGTAATATATTGCAACTTACCAGTCCTAAAATGGGGAGTCTGCATTATTTTCTTTTTTAGCTAAAAGCCATTTCAAAAAATGCCTGGTTCAAATAACTTTTGAACCTCCCAAATAAGCAGAATCCTTGTCACATTCTGTGAGGTCCTGAAAAAGAAACTTGTCTTTCTTCTATAAACTGCAGATAAGTCTGAAGACCAGCCTGGGTGACAACAATGGTGCCCTCCATTGATACAGTGGAAAAGAGGTTGCAGCTACCCAGGAACATATAAGTATGTTATGTGAAGGATTACAATATGAAATTAAAAGAAACAATCACACTCAGCCACCACTCACTGATAAACTTAAATATATTTTGGGGTTTTGCTATGTTTTAAGGTGAAACTTTGGGTAAAATCCCGCAGATAAAATGTACACATTGAAATGATTTTTAGAAAACTTAGCTGCAGATTCAAGGCTGCTTCCATTTTGGATGTATGCCTATTGACAATAAACTATAAACACATTAACAAGTAGTACCAGCCGTTTCAAACAAGATTAAAGCAAAAAAGTGTTGAGTTACAACATCTTCTGTCTGGCTGTCAGGCTGATAGCCTTTCAAGATTATGGTGCAACCAAAAGTAGACGGTATAGAGATACTGTAACAATAGCTGTTAAAATGTGGAAAATTCAGTTTGAATGTACAGAATACTTTAGTGCAATTTTTTTTTGGCCCCCATCTAAATCCTAAATATGAATTGCAGCTGGCCTGCCACTGCATTGAAATAGCGCCGCTACTACAATTCCCGGCATCACTCACGTCTATAGGCCAGAAGCCTCTCTGCTTATGCGTGGCCCCGCATTGGACTGTTTTATGGACGCAAGTAATGCTCGTAATTGTAGTAGTGGCATCACTTGCGTCTATAGACCAGTGGGCTCTTTGCCTATGCATGGCCCATCATTGGACTGTTTTATAGAAGCAAGTAATGCCGGGAATTGTAGTAGTGGCATCACTTGTGCCTATAGACCAGCAGCCTCTCCGCCTATTTTTGACTGTTTTATAGATGCAGGTAATTGTAGTAGCGGTGCTTTTTCAGTGAAGAGGGAGTTTCACCCACTCATAACATTAAGCCCACATTGGACTGTTTTCTTGACGCAGGGAATTGTAGTAGCGGTGCTATTTCAGTTTCAAGTTTGGCCCGCGACTTTGCCTACATTTTCAATTTTGGCCCACTGTGTATTTGAGTTTGACACTCCTGCTTTAGTGTAATTGACCTGGGCACAGATTCACTCTACATTGTGCTGCACACTTGCTGAAGAATTTTTAAAATAAAGTTACCAAAATAAAAAGTAATTTTGCATGGAATGAACACTTTAGTAGAGCTCTGACTTCCTTGGGCAAACTTCTTGGGAATCAGTAGGAAACAAACTAATTAGTTTTTGCGGGTAGTTCTGTAAAACAAACAACATACAGAAGGGTGCCCACGTTGACAAGCAAACACTGCTAAAAAATGTTGGCATTATTTGAAAATTATTCATCCATTGGAATATTTGTATTGCCAACAGTGACTTCATCCATCATTCTCTCGCAGAGCTGCATCCAATGGCTTCTACTGTACATCACCACTAGTGAGAGCTCTCTCTGCTAGGCATTTAGAATTCAGTGGGTACAACAAGGAATGGAGACATTCAGCACACAAACTTAGTTTTTTATATGGACATTACATTTATAAGTAGTGCTTATCTTCATTAAAAACAATCTATAGGTTCATTTCTCTTTTAAAAGAGGAGTTCATAGTTTCACAGCATGCATGGCAAAGGGGTTTCAGCCCATTACTCAAGGTTCAAATCTTCGTTTATAGTCTGTATTATAAATATATTGTATATAAAATATACTGTAACTCATTATTCCATGTAGAGCTTTGATCAGAGGGGATGTAAAATGAAGAAAAGCCAAAAATGGGAATGATGATGTGTTCAGGTCTGAAATATTTAGACCAGTTTTAGGTTAGGGTAGGCAGGGCCACCATCACCAGTTGAGGTTTGGAAAGTCAACCAAAATTCTAAAAGGTCTTCTGTCTGCTATGTTCCACACAAGATTCTCTTCCTTAGAAATTCTTTAATCACTTGAAAGGACCATTAGTGGGGTGCCAATGGTGTGTCTCCTCTCATCTGTCAATCATCACACCAAGCAACTGCCACAAGTAAGCAGAGCAAGTTTAGGTCTGCGTTAATGCTATGGATGCTGCATTAAACACACAATAAAGCTTAATGAAATACACAAGAATGGCAAAGTGTTAAAGGACAAGAGGGAGCCAACCAGTCCACTCATTGAGGAACGCAGAGCATTGTCTGGGAGGGTCTCATAAATCAGTCATTCCACAGAGATCCTAACTGCACAAACAAAAACTGAAATCTGAATTTAAAACACACCAAATAAAACTACACTGGGAAAGCCATAAAAATCTACTGTCAGCCTTTACAACAAAATCAAAATGTGCACTTGCTGGTAATTCCCTATAGTTTCTAGGGAAGAATATAGATTGCAAAACAGGATTTCTGCTGTCTTAATCCTCTGTAATCTAAATTAATGTGGCTTTAACACGCCGGAATAATTGTACATCTGAAGGCAATAGAGAAGTAAGCAGGTGCTTTTCTTCTGCTTGAGCCACTTAAAACAAATTGAACTTCTTGGACTTTGTGGAAGCAGAAAGATTGGAATTGCCATCTGCTGGAAAGATTAAAGCTTGGAGCAAACAAGTGTCGGCTGCTGCGTTGGGTGACAGTCTCTGCTCCTCCCTGCAGTCACAATGAGTAGAATGTGGAAAGAGGAAGAATGTAATAATGAATTATGATTGCCAGAGCCAAAAGAAAGACTGCTTCTGGTCTTCTGAATAAAACATACTCAATGAATGCACAATAGATGTAGAATATTGCAATAATTCTATTGTTATAAGTTTGCCATTCTATAACAGAAGAACCTGAATAAGGACCATCATGGCGGACGCTCTATCGATTGGTTAAATAAAAGCTAAAGGTTTAACATGGTAACATTATTTAGAAATGTATTATTTGGTATACAAGATGGATTTTGGTTGATTTTAAGGGACTTTTTTAAACATAAATTTCACGGAGGCCAACTTTTTATTAGAAGGAAAATAGAGTAATTCACTCTAGTAGAATTAACTTTGGCGAAATCACCATAGAGCATTCCACATTGACTACAGGTATCACTATTAGTAGCTCATTGAAACAAAACTCTCTGCGCCCTTCTCTGGTTTATTTTATGTACCAAAAATAGTGACATGGGCTTTCTTGAGGTATATACAGGATAATTTAAAGGGGTCACTTTAAGCTCTTGGACTTGTGTTAAAGGCAATGGTTTAAGACACTTTTGAGATCATTAAGAATTTAATTTGACCTGCAGATGACCTTCTTTTGACCCGCATTTGCATTCCCATTGACCTGTTTGAGAATGCAAAACTCATTTGACATAAAACAAAAGCCTGCCAACAGAGGGCTTAAAATGTCTAGCACTCGACTAAGCATCCATAAGTACCAAAGCTGTGACAACTACAGATGTCCTTCTGGTGGATGCCCTTACAAGTTCTGGCCTTAGGCACATCACCACTTACATGAATGAAATGCTACAAATTGTCCCTTGGGGGGAGGTTGCACTTTGCCTGCAGCATGTGTTAACCGATCTGCTGCAGAGACTCATCAGAACCAGCCATCATTTTATACAATCAGACTTCCTGGGCTGCTGTGGAATGGGTTAAGATGAAGATTGCAGTCTAATAAGGCATTAGACATTGGTATTTTTAAAGCTTGTTTTCCTCTATCAGGATCCTGCTGAGTTCTGCTTGGAGTGCCGTCTTTCAGATATTGTGGGAGGCTCTCACGCTGGCTGTATGTGAAAACACTTTAACAGCCTGTTTGAGTTTGTTTTTTTCTAGTGGTGTTTAATGAGCCAATAAAGCAGAGTGTTTTCACCAAAGAAATTGCCAGGTTCCCTGTGGCTGTCTGTCTAAGGAGACATGTCAGACAATCACAAGGACACCAAGATAAACCAAATAAATCTAATAAATTAGGTGTGCTACAGAGGTTCAATAAGATGACATAATCCATCTCAATTGCTAAGTGTCTGAAACTTTTCATATTGCTATATGTGAAATTTCATTTCATCTCATGGGTGCATTACAGAAAAAGACTTGACATCAGTCAGCAATTGTGAAATGTTAGTTTCAACATGGTGGGTAAAAGGTTAGCCTAACTATACACCTCTGCTGGCTTCTTTGAGTTTATTTTCACCATAGACTTAAGAACAAAGGTTTCAGATATTGCATTATTTTTTTTTTTTTTTTGCATCAGTGGCATAGCAGAAAACCCATGGGCTCAATCTAAATTTGGACCAAGAACCTTCCTTCTGTGGCAACCCTGTACTATTACTGATTATAGTCTTCTAGCCACTGATCTATGGTGCCCAGTGCCCCAATGTTTGACATAGCCCCTACCTTATATCACATTAGCAGTTACCCTTTAAACCTGGACCCAATCCTTTACATCAGAGTCTCCATTCAAATCAGTGCCCTGCTTATTTTTCATCAATCTTTACTTTTTTTTTTTTACCAGCTTTACATCAGAGCTTCCCCTTTTTCAACAGTCTTCCCTTACATTAGAGACCCCTTTCTGATCAAAAGTTCCCCCCTTAAGGGTCTGTGCTAACAGAGGACTGGGCAGCTCCTGGTTAACAGATCACTCATGAGTGTAACCTAACTGGCTGTATACCATTGTAGACTGCAAGGAAGTCTTCTTCTACCATCATACTCTGGCAGACTCTGACAGATGACAATATATTTCGGGAAGAGGAAGACAATGATAGAAGTTCTATTCCAGCTCTGTATACAACAGTGAACAACCAGACAGTGGTCATGAGGTCCTCTGGAGTAAGGGGCTCGGTCCTCATCAAGATCTCTGCAAACTCTGTTATTTTGCCACTGCTTTGGATTGTTACACAAAGTCAAGCCCATACTGGTAGGCTTCCTTCATATTAGTCCTAATGAATCCATGAAAGAAAGCAAAAACACACTTTTTCTGTCCTCTGTGCAGCATTCTCCAAAAGCTTTATTGATAAAGATGGCAACAAAATGACTCTTTACCCATCATGTAGGCTTAAGTCTAGAGGCCAACATATTTGGTGAAGTGCATCAGAGAAGACAAATCCTGGTGGAGTCATGTCTTGATTGTCTGGATCAATAAAGCTTTTTATAAGACGCTGGATAAATTTTGGTGTGTAATTGGATGATCATCCCTCCTTCCTCACTTCTTGCAAATAGGGACAAAGATGGTAAAACCATGAAATGGAATTTAAACTTCTTCATGCCAGATCCAACGGGAACACATTCAGAGGTCTTGTGGAGGCCATTGTTTGATGGGTTCGGACTTTAGGTTTTGATATCACAAAGGGGACCAACACACTATCAGGAGTATATGAAGCCCCAAACACAGTTTGTATTCTAGCTTTTTGTCTCAGTAGACCGTGTCTCTGGGAAGAAGGAGAGAATTGATTTGTGCTGCAGGGGTTGACCTGGAGAAAGTCAACATTAGTATTATTCTTACAGCTATATTTTGTCAAATTACGCTGCAGAATTTCACAAAACTGAACTGCAAGCATTCTGTTAGCACTATATAGCCGTGTTACTTTTAAATGTTTGTTCATGTGGCTGGTTCACTTTAGGTGAATTTGGACATAGGTGGTGGGTGCTAATAAAAAAAACGCAGGTCTCTTTTTAAAGTGGGTCTGTAAGGGTGGGAGCTGCTATTAGAGTTTGTAATGGGCTAAGCTCTATGGCTTTCTTCCTAAACACAGATCCGGGGTCACAAATGAATATTAAGTTTCCCCCAAGTGCTCATTAATACCAACATACACTGCATTTTCCATGTAAACGAGCTGATCTGTTCAGAGTGATGCTTTGTACGACAAGCCTAAAATACCTGCATTATTAAATAATACCAACATTTTTAACAATCTCGGGAAATTATTATTAGTAATGTCCCTGAAATTAATTACTGGGAGATATTAGAATCTGTACAGTAATTGGTTTGGAGTGTAACCATTTTAATTCGTTGAAAATCTAAATATAATTACAAAAAACTGTCTAATTATACAATGTCATGACAGATTTTTCACAAGCAATAATCAGATGAGCGGTTTGAATATCAGAATGTCAGAAAAGAAGAATGACTTTTACATCTATAGCAGACGGTAGGTAGTACATTTATTTTATCAGCCTTCCAGTTAGACAATGATGTGCAAGATTTAATGTAAAGTTTGTATTGAGCAACCTGACGATTTGTCCATGGGTGTTTCAAAAATAATTTCTTTTACTGTTATGTGGACTGTAACATTGGCCCACATTTAAATGTTATTGACAGGTTTATACAAAAAGATGTCCACTTACAGAACAAAAATTGTGGCCATGCTGCTCCTTTTACCTCCACCTATTATTTACAGTACATGATAGGCTTCTTTCTAACTGTCTATACAGATCCCAGATCAATTTACCAAGTACATTTTTTTGTATCCGCATTCTAGCACTTTGAGTTCCTAGAGGGAGGGTAATAGGTGCAGAACTAGTGCGGTCAATCCGGAAAGAAGAGGGCAGCTGTGGGCTTGTAAATTGGCAGTGACAATGCTAATGGCCACCTCTACAGCATCTCATCTGACTCTAGTGCAAACAGGGCAGCATTGCTACCCTTCATGGAGGATGTGCCTGCTTGCATTACAGTGAGCATGTGTTTCAGCATTGTCATCCTCTCGTGAATTTGTATGATCTGGATTTCACTGGCAAGATCAATAGGTTTTTGTATACCTTTGATGGGGGACTAGGTGAAAACTATAGATGCACATGCACATACAAGATGGTTCTCCAGCACACGGAGATCATGGCCATAGTTCAAAATTAATTACTGCTGCAAACTCCGCAAGGCTGGCTTAACAAAATGAAAACATTCTCCTGCCATCTACCAGTATATAGACCCTGAAACAGAGATCACAGTGTAAGAGGGTGGGCAAAAGGTAAGTGACAGCTTTAGGTTTTATCAGTAAGGCATGGTTCACACGGAAGTTACTGGTGTTTTATAAACCAGCTATCAAAGCTCAGATTTAAACATATTTTATCCCTTTAAATCTATTATGCATAAAATTGTAATTTACTTAAATTTATCAATAATTTGCAGGAAGCATGTGGCTTTCCCTACTTACATTCATATTTTTTTTTCTTCAGATACAACCACTTCTGATAAAGCAGACTAGTTCTGCGAGTTGAGAAATACCAGATTTTTCCTAACTTGGATACAAGTTATTATTAAAGCTACTTTAGAGTAGCAGTGCTTTGTTAGTAACAACTTGAGTGTGCTCTTTTTTCATGTTTTTCGATAAAGATGTTTGTTATTATATGGTGTTGATACACTGTTTAAAAAATATATGGTTTTATAAAACATATGGTTTTCTGTCAACTCACAGTACCTTTAAAGTCCCGCTTGCCTCCTAATCCTTGTGGTCTATTCAGGTATTAGGAATATTTTTTCTATTATGGTTACATTTGGGATGTGGTAATTTTATTTACCATTTTTGTAATTAGGGTTTATCTATTTGTCCTAATGCTTTGATTTAAATGATTCACAACCCCTGGGTTTGTATCAAATGATTTTTTTCCCAAAAGTGCAGAGTTCAAAACTGCATTGCTGTGGTTTGAGTAGCGGAGGAATAAAACTCCTGTAATTTGTCCATTTTAAGGATTTTCTCTGTTCTCTAGACATTAGCAAGAATTAAGAGGAAATTTTATGTCAAATTATTGGAAATTCCCTCTAGTGCTAGTAACGTGCCACCATTGGAATGTTCTCCCTTATCTCTTGATCTTGTTATACCTAGACATGTTGGAATATTTGCAGAGAACCTTAAAGACCTGATACCCAACTTTAAAAAATGTATTACAAAGTTGGCATGAGCTCTTGAATATATATTTTACTAGCCAACCCAGCCTAGGTTTGTATCACCAGCTAAGTGACAATTATATTTCTACTATAACATAGTATAAAATGCTATATAGTCTATACAGAAAAAAAATGTTCTGAGAATGTATTACATTTCTAAATGAGAGGTGGATGCATAACTGTATGCTGGTGTTGTGTCTTCTGCACTGATTTCCAAACAACGACATTCATCTCCTCAATGAGGTCATAATTCCACAATATACAGTCTTCTATTGCCTAGCAAGATCTAATTTAAGAGAAGTTCCTCAATATATATATAAACATCACCAGGATACATCTTCTCAGCTTTGCATATATGACAGAGAGAATGCCGTTCCTTGATACATGAATCAAAAGACTGGAGTTTTACCCTCAGGCTCCCCTAATGAACGAGTTGCACAAGCAAAGCTTCATAGAAATAAAATGCTTGAAGTAATAGCAAATGGAAAGGATGCAGGAAATTTATTGCTATTAAATAGGAGCAGAGCTCCCACAAAGCCAGAATTACCAACAGCATGCTCCAATTAATGAGCTAACAAACAGAGGACTGGTGTTCGCCTGGTGGGTTACAGTCAGTGGCGGTTCAGCAAACAGAATGTTTTAAGCTGCACACTCGATCGGTAAAGTAATATATTATTGTAATTGAGGACTGCTGAAATTTGTAAACACCACCAATTAAGTACTTGATGAGAGATTAACATACAGATTGAGCTCGACACCCTGAAAAGGTAAAGTCTATACACTTTGTTTCTTGGCCCACACCCATTAAACAAAGGCGACATTTAAAATATTGCCCCAATTACCCCAAGTGCAACCATTAATCCATAGCTGTCCCTAGCAGCACGTATTTTGTCCACAAGGTGTCCTCAGTCATGTACCAAACATCACTTGACCCAGAAGACTGAGGACTTTATTCATACTGTACTGGCTTTGAGAGTGGTGGTAATTTTAATGAGGTGAGAATGAAGAAGACCATGCACAATCATGTGACTTACTTAAGGATTATGGTTACAGGGAGTAAAAAATATAATACATTTGCCGTTTTCCCATTAAAAAGGAAGCATAGAGCTTTAAGTTGGCTTTTACCAAATGTAAGATTATGAGAAGCATGGGGCTTGGGGTAGTGGGTGTTTTGTTGTATTTGGGAATGGTTCACCTACTTCACAAATGTTATTTTTTTGCCATACTCCACCTATAGAAAGCCAAATGTATAAAAAGAAGACCATAGAAGAAGGTTCTTATCACCAGTTTAAATTTTACATTGAAGTCCAAACAGGAAGCAGAGAGAATATGCTATAGTTGGGGCACGCAAAGTGACCCTGTGATGTTTATTCCTAAGTTGTGACTGCAGTTAAAATAAGGCTCAGATAGAGGCTAAAGATCAAGCCTAAGTTTTTCAATTAACAATCCTGCTAAAGGCCTGTATTAAAGATTAAAAAAAATTATTATTCTGGCCAAAATTTCCAGTGCCAAGTAAATAAACAAACAGGTGTTATTTGTTCTCTAAAGGAGTGCTTTTTTGGCAATCCCAAAGCTACCAATTGGGTAACATTGGTACAGGAGGACAGATTTTAAAGTTATGATCAATTACTGTTCTGATAAAATAATTGAAAACTGATAAAACTAGGACACCATCTGTAAAAAGTTTGCATGTTCACCCTTTGTTCTCGTGAGTTTCCTCCTTGCACTCTGGTCTCACCAACAATTCTGGAAAGATGCAGTTTGGTCGATTGGCTCCCAGAAACTGTTCTTGGTACGTGAAAAATAAGCTACTGCAACATACGCATATGAAAAATAATTATTATCATTAATAAAGAATAATAACTTTCCCTTCTTTGGTTGGTTTTGAAGTGAAGGGCTGATAAATCTTCATCAAAAGTATATATTTTGTTGTGTGTACAAATGATCGATTTCATCGGACTTTGATTGTCATACCTTTTGGTCAGGAAATATTGATTAGAAGCGCAGAATACAGTACATATGCATGACGTGTTTTGAGGCTTGCGATCGATTACTAATTGGAAAATTGATCAGATCGGTCAGAATTGGCAATGGTACCACTCGTGTGTCTCAAGCCTAACACTGCTCCCAAATTACCCCAGCGCAATATACATGATAAAACTAAGTTTTGTTTTCTTCAATTTGCGTATTTACATAGCGTAAAGCTCATTTTCACGAGCGCGGGATATAATGATTTCAATCTACAAATTAATGGCAATATTTAGTTCCTTTTGTGAATTACTGGTTGTTGCTTAGGCAACATCTCATGTAAATTTTAGCAGGTCTATCTACGGCTCTGTATAATTAAACAGGCTTCGTGTGTGCATGCCGACGGATGGCGTGAATAACACACCAGATGTTTTCACCATATGGAAGAAATTCATATGTTTGACATCAGAATTATCTGTTCATTAGGTCATAATTTTGTGAACTCACTTTTGGGAAAGAAGAAGGCAGAGCGGCGAGGGTGCTTCCAACAAGAGCTGGGAAAGAAAAGAGAAAAGTTCATTACAAGCTGGCGAACAATGGCAATCAAATGTATTTTGGCAGCAGAGAAGGGCTAATCCGCAGACGGGAGAGTTTCTGCGAAGATGAAACAACCTGCATTACATCAGTACAATTTAAGCTCTCAAGGGCCATATATTATGGATATTAAGCCAAGGAAGGGAAGCGCTCTTTACAGAGTGATTGTAATGACTCGCAAAGGCTGAGAATATAGATTCTGAGTTACATTTCTTCTGTAAGCTTTTTTTATTGTTCGAAGAATTACGTAGTTGATCAAAGTGGTTGTTCAGGAAAGAGTTAAGCTCTTTCCCCTTTTTCACTTAGCAGGGCTATTTAGTGATTTATAGTTCTAATCTGCACAATTTCCATAGAATAGGTGGCTGTTTGAGGTCAGATCCCTTATATGAAATTACCGATCCTAAGGCAGACTTGATAGTGAAGGTGTTGCTGTAGAAAGGGACTAAGGCTTTGTAACACAGGTAGGAATATGGTCGCTGGAAGCCATCTTTTGTGAATGTTTCTAGTGGCAGATAAATGAAAGTGTTGCACACACAGCGTCTATTGTGAAACGATAAGCAAGGAGCACCCCACATCCACTCCTTCATTGAAATGCATGCATAGCTTTGCTTGTGCATAGTGAAATGCATCCACTGTAGCAGATCAATGAACATGAAATCAGGGGACCACTGTTCACATGCCAGATTTTCGCTTTAGAATTATGAGCCAGTATTTATATAGCGCCAACGTATAATGCAGCGCTTTACAAAATCCGTAGTCATATTACTAACTGTCCCTTAAAGGGGTTCACAAACTAATGTTATAATCATGTGTCATTAACATAGTCTAAGGACAATTTTTGAGGGAAAGACAATTAACCTGTGTGTTTTTGGGATGTGGAAAGAAACCAGAATACACGGAGGAAACCAATGCAGGAACACGGAGAACTCCATGCAGATAGTGTCCTGGAATTTGAACCTGTGACCTAGTGCTGTAAAGGCGAGAGTGCCAACCACTTGGCTAACCATGCATCCCTTGAGATGAGTATGCCTCTTTGGCAAGAAAAATTTGATGTTTGTATGCAGCCTTAGATCTATCTCCATCTATGCCACCATGATCAATATGTCCTTACTAGGAGCTACAATTATTTCTCTACTGCCAATCAGATCAAACTTTCAGTGCAGATCTGATTCTGATTGGTAGATGAAAGGAATTAATTTCAAGTTCCAAGGACCATTCATATGGTCCCACATCGCCTAACAACCAATCTGATACAACCTAGGGCTCCCAAGTTCCACCAATGCCTTTGTACATTTTCTTGTTATCTCTTTTTACCAGGACCCGCCTGGTCATGTAGAAACTTAAAGGAGTGTTAGGTTTGTCCTCAAATTACATTGTTTTTGGAAAAGCTTAAGAACATTAAAGCTTCACACAGCCCTCAGCTGTTGTAAATTGTAAATTGAGTGACCCCCTCTGTGAGCAAGTTGGCAGTATTTAAATCTTTCATGGATATCGTTCACTCTACCCACTCAATATCAGAATAGTGTCACAACAAGTACATTACACAATACTTAAAGTGCGCTCAATGATTTGAAGCAATTTGCTCCATAGAAGGGAAGCAAAGGATAATATGTGCTGTTCTCCACTTATTTCCAGTTATTATGGTTGTCATATATTCTGGAATGATTTATTTCACATTTATTCTTATACATTATATCTTTAGGATGACAGCTGGATGAAGTTTGCAGTATGTTGCAATTGATCTGAAAAGAAGAAAAAATGAGTAATGGACTGAAAGGATCTCAGAAGTGGGAACCAATACCCATAATGGACCACAAGATGAATGGTTACTTCAGATGTTCCATGGCACCTTGGTCGAGTTCAAGCAAAGACTTATATCCTTTATTGGTGACAACCTTCAAGTCTACTTTTTATTTTTTAAAAGGCGTTTTACCTGCACCCCATATGCTTAGCTTTTTTTGTTTCTCTTTGATGATAACAATGAAGCAATTTTAAGGGGGATCAGACATTATTGCGTATCCAAATAAAAAAAAAAAAGTTTTTGAAGACTATCCATTGTTTGATGTGGAGGCTGCAATAATTTTTTTTCTTTAGGATGCCCCCTTTTATATTCACCTGGTGGTCCTGTTAGTAATATTTGCTGGCCTTAGGTGACCTTGCTTACTATACTGTATCTATAGAGAAGCAGTATTGTCGTACTAGGATTCGAATGCTTTGTCGCCCCCGTCTTTTCTCCATAACATAAAGGGGAGGTTCTGTAGTCTTCAAGGATTGATAACAATGTAGGTGATAAAAGTGCAGTGCAACCAGGAGCATAGGAAATTATTAGGTGGCCAGAATTGAGTCAGGATGAACAGAGACTTTTTTTAAGCCCTTATGGATTTAATATATTAGACTACTTTCATTATCATAATCCCTTGTACATCATATTGCTCTGCCCCTGTCCCCCTCTTAAGTAAAATCCAAATTCTACAGATTTCTCCAGAAAAATTTTGATTACAATTTACTGGCCACTGGCCTGGTGGGCTGGCGTCAACATTTTCCTAACATGTTGTTGCATCTCTGTTGCAAATGCGGCAAGTGTCCTGGAGGGCAGTGCCATTGGTTCAATACCAAGAGATGTTTTTTATTACTGTTATTCCACAGAAATAATATTTCTCCGTGATGAGCGCATCATATGGGCCTGTCAGAATCCAATAACGGTCTCAAATGTGTTGCAGCTCAAGCAGATCTTTTTTACAATTTTTGGGACTGCCCCTTAATTAATTGGTTTTGGAAACAGATTGCCCGTTACATCCAAATGCATTGGGTCAGCTATCTGCCTTTTCCCCCTTCTTGGGCAATATTTGGTATAGTAGGTGGAGAAAACCTTGAATGATGTCACTAAGACTCACCTCTACAAGGGTTTCAACCAAACTACCTGTAGCTGTATCTTACCAGAGTCTTAGAAGTTGACCCGTCATTTTATTCTCCCTACCTAGAATGCTACAAACCAAATTTTCCACCACTCTCCAGATCATTCATCGTTGGGGCAAAAACCTTTCTCCCCCCACCTACCTACTTTACTAAACCTCTCCTAATCAGAGACACTGGTCACTGCTGGCGAACAATAGATTGATTCTGGTATTGTAATGAAAGTTCCTTTTATTGTTTCTCTTACATGGATATAAATATGTTCAACGGTCAATTTTAAATATTTGTGTACACTATTGAACTGTTTGCTCAGCCCTGTAACACCTTTTCCATTTTGTTGTTAACTCCCCTGGCGTTCCAATTCTGTCCGCATTTTCACGCAAACAGCGTAACTTTTTTTGCATGAAAATTCATTTTACATCGTAGGCCTATATTCTTAGGCATAACTCACTGAAAATGTCTAATATTTAATGAATTTAATAATAAGCTTTAAATAAAAAAAAACAAAAATCTGTTAGAAAAAAATAATAATAGTGAAACATAATATAACAATAGCATATATATATATATATATATATATATATTCTATACATTATATGAAGATTTCTTTGTATTGGACTCAATACAGCTATTTTGTATTGAATCCCTGGAGATCGTCTCTGCACACGCCAGGAGAAAATTGAAGAAAGAAGACGTTTCCGTTCCGAAGGAGCTGCAGGGACCACCAGCACCCCAGGGGACGACAACAGAACAAGGTAAGTGGGTGTTTTTCATGTTTTATGCGACCCCGAGTGTGACTCGGGATTACCGCTTTTTGCATGGAAAATCCACCCCAAGTCACACTCGGGATTACTGCTTGAGGGGTTAATGCGTTTGTTTAGGCTTCCAAAATCAATTTTTTGCTTTTTAGCTTCCTACAGCACAAGCATTGCCTAGCCATAAAATGGGTGACAATGCTCTTCCGTTGGTACTGAAAAAACTACAGAAACATCATTCTCTTATACACATGCAGGGTTCACCCACCGCCTCCTTTGTCCTGCTCTGATCACATTTCAGGTAAATGTTACATAGAAAAAGCATGCAATCACCCTTGACCATTTTTTTGTGGAGCAGCAAATAAGCAACATTCACACTCAATAAACAGGTAAAAGTACAATACAATATGTCAAGCCAAAGCATGTTTTAGATGGGGAGGGTTATATCTCATTTTTTAAGTTTAAATAGGTTTGGTCTAGATATACTTTTTAACTGTTTCTTTCCCTGCACAAAACTAGAAAAAAAAGAGTTGGAATTAAAGTTGAAATGGAGATTATCCATTTGTTCGATGTGTCCTCTCCGGTTGAATAACACAATCAATGTAAAATGACAAGTCCCTATCTGTCCTCGTTCAGGCTCTTTTCATCTCTTTCATTCAGGTCACTCATTTAGAACATTATTACAAAGTATAAAAGGAGACCTGAGCCGTTTGGAAAAATCTGACCAAGGAGTATTTTCCCCCTCTGCAAAAAATAGACAAAAAAAAGAGAATGCAGCTCCGTCTGGCAATCACCTCATCCATCAGCTTCATCAGTTCCTTGGATTTTAGGGCAGTTATGAAAGAGACATTGTGAATCAGCAAAGACCCAGAAAGTCTGTTCTTCTAACAGCTAAAAGAACTTTCTTTTAAGTTTGCTTTAAAGGAGCGGAGCTCACACTTCAAGCTTGCAAGGCCCTACATGCATGTGCTTAGCTGGGAGGTTGTGGCGTGCTGCAGTAAAATAATGAATACTGGAGGAATGATTATTAATAATATACAGGACTTATAGGGGTTGCAAATCACAGACAGATACAGACAATCTAGGAGGACCTGGTTCCATAATATACTACATATCTGATTATTATTATTACCCAGTATTTATATAGCGCCATCATAATATGCAGCGCTGTACAAAGTCCATAGTCGTGTCACCAGCTGTCCCTCAAAGGGGCTCACAATCTAATGTCCCTATCATAGTTATATGTCTTTCAACAGTCTAGGGTGAATTTTAGGTGAAGCCAAATAACCTAACTGCATGTTAGTACCTGGAGGAAACCCACGCAAACATGGGGAGAACCTGTGCTGGTTGTTCTGATCCTCTGCAATACTGTTCACGTGCTGGTTGTTCTGATCCTCTGCAATACCACCTTGTAAATCACTGACCTAGAAATAGGATACAGCTCAGATATTCAACTAATTGTCACTCACTTATCTGCATGCTTGTTTCCTGTGTGTGACTGACACTACTGAACCCAAATAAGCTTTACATTCAGGCAATTAGCATTCTTTAGAATGAATTCAGCAATGGCAACTTACATAATTTCTTTTTGATGGTCCTTAAAGTGGACCTATTACCACTTTTTTATACTTTATATAAAAGGGTTTTTACACTGTTTTATATATTGTAAAAAATGTTGGTTTTGTTTTCAAAATGTATGTTTTTAAATGGAAGGGAGACCTTCCGTTTCTGTCTTTACCGCTATTGTCTCGAGGAGCTTTCCTCTGCAGCATGTGCAGGGAGATCGGCCCTTTTTTGTTTTACATTTTCTGGAAACACGTCACCCGACTGGATGATGTATGAAGATGGCAACTCCCGGTGCGGTGACCAGTCTGTGCTTGGATGAAGAAGACAGACAGGTCAGAGCAGGACCAACTGGACAAAGATCAAGAGATTGATGGCTTTCCAACTATTTTTTTTTTAATGATATTGAAATTAAAAAGTAGCAGTGACATGCCTTAATGCAGGATAAAGTTTAGATCTGCTACCCCATTTTAATATGGTGTGAATTGGCCCTTAGGAACAGTACAGCTTGTGAATAGGTTAGGAACAGTACAATGGCTGAAAATACCAATCAATGGCTGAAAATACCATAAAAAAAAAAAACTTTCCGATACTGCTGAGGAGTTTTATTACAAGTGTGTCAGAACTCCTATCAATAGTAAATGGGTTTATCCACTTCATTATAGGCTAATAAAGTTTATCACAAGGTAAAACTTTTTATTGTAATTTTGGAGAGCGAAACAAACTTTTGACTGCACTTACATTTTAAACATACAATTGCAAAATATAGTTTAAAGAGAAAAAGACCTGTCAGATTTGGCAAATTCAGAAATATCCTGTGGACACCAGCCATGTGACCTCAAATAGGCCATTTGTCCCTCACATTTCCCATTCGTGGTTACAGAAATATTTGCCTTTATATTGGCTAGATCTGGAAGTCAAAGTTTAGCAAAAGACACCAGGCAGGGCTGACACACTCGTATGTGCATTACCAACCAACAACAGATCTTAAAGATAAAGAGATAAAACATGGGGAATGTGCATTAATTGCAAGCTGCACTACATATGTTTTATTGTGACATTTTTAGGATTCCAAGAAAGTTTTGTAACAGTTGTTTAATGCTTTTTAAATACTTGGTAAATCGGATACTCTTCTATAACTTCATTGTTTTTACAAGCCACGATTAAGACACGTCAATGGGTTTAGGGATTAATGACAGCTTAGCGACTACTATGGCCCTGAGCCACCGGGGCCCAGCTGCTCTTCTGGTCCCATTAGTTGCCCCCTGCTGGAGAAAGCATCTGCCAATAAGATTGTTGTTCTGTAAACATCTGCAATTCCTGATGACTTCATCAATTTAACAGCAACTATACACCAACCACATACGTTTTACACATTATATTAAGAAAAAGTCTTTATTGTTATTGGATAAATACATCTAAGTTTTAGGAGACTTGGATAAAATTCATCCAGTAAGCTAAAAATCGTATTATCTTATCTTTAAATAAGCCATGGTGCCAATGAGCACCTGCAAGGATAGAGCAAATGTTCATTCTAAAGGATAATAGCACTTTCAGCCGGTAGTTATCACTTTTGGCCCCTTGCACTGATGCACACATAAAATTGGGTAGTCCCAGGCCCTGGACAGCACTGCATATATACACGTATATCGAAAACATATCCCTGTCATACATCTCCATTGACACCCTTAGACATTATTGTCCATTTTTGGTCAGTATGCATCTGTGGAAAGAATTGGTGGTTTAGGGTAAAGTCCAACTAAGCTAACTGCACTATGTTTGAAAGTGCAATTCTCCTTTTTAGCCCCACAACTGTGAAAGCTAAGCCATTGTTTCCCTTCTTTATGTATGTTATGACGGTGGCACTTCAAAATTTGAACCCTAAAGACACACAGCACACCCCAACAGAACCCATTTGTAAAAGTATTATTCTGAACATACTTGGCACTGAAAGTCAAGGGCATTCAGTGATGTAAGAACTATGGTGTAGGAATGTGCAGGAGCAATAAGTTCCTGCAAGTGTGTAACAAACATGTCTGTCTGAGCCGATACATACATAATTATGTTTATTGATTCTGCTCACATATTTAAAAAGAATGCACTTAGTCTCATTAATTATGAAAGCAGCATTTCACAACGGAAAACCAAGAACACACTCCCACCACAAGCAGGAAGAAATATGGCAGGATGGATTCATGTAATGATGGTTGTACATGACAAGCATGTTTAATGCTGCACAGTAATCTCTTTCCTTTGCCACACAAATAGGATCTTGGACATATAGATTGCTGAATAGAGCAATAAATCTCCAGGGAGTGATAACTGATTGAGTTAATTGATTGTGTGGATGTTTTACATGATCTCCTGCATTCCATAAGGCCATTTTTATTGACACTTTTGCAGGCTGGTCATATCTAAAACCTATTCTTAGAAAAATCTCCACCTCGTAAACTCAAGGAAAGAAGGCAAAACAGACTTCCCCCCCAAAAAACCCCATCCAGATCTGCTATATGCAAAGAGAATAAAATGCTTTGTCAATCCATTGGATCATACTTAGCTTACTAATGTATTAGGTAAGGATGACCTTACAGGGAGAAATGTTATCTAGAGTGAGAGCAAGAATGGGGAGGTTAGGTCTAGTCTCAAGCCCCAGGGAATCGGGTTATAGGATGGAATGATATGTTCTTCAAGTTCTTCTCAGAAAGGAATGGGTGGCTTGCAGATTGGGTCTTCTGCTAGAAAGTGCATGTTGTATATGCTTTCAACTGTGGACAGGGGTCAGTACAGCTATTCCGACTGGTAAACAGCTATGTAGACCCCTCCGTAGAACTGCAATGCACTGTGTGTTCTGACCTCTGTCATGGCCAACATTTTACCATTCTTGGATCTTCAGAGATTGAGTAGTGTGTAATTTGTATTTATAAATATATTTTTATAGTTTTTTTTTTCACCTTTCTTAGAATATGTTATTGAATATATTGTAGGTCTTCAACTACTCCTAAGAAAGAGGACTTGATGTCTGTGAAACGTGTGGAGTAATGTTCAGTTTTTAAGATAAAGGTTGTTGTTGGATGCCTAAAAACTCCTATTGTTTATTCCCTCTCTCTATATACTAAATATATATATATATATATATATATATATATATATATATATATATATATATATAGCCACTATTGTTTATTGGATTGTGCTACAGTGGTTCTTCAGTTTGATCTTTGCAAAAGCACTCAAATCATTACATTTTCCTGCTTCCAACACACTATCACCTTCAAGACCTGGCTGTTTAGTTGCTGCCTAACAAGATTTATTTAGAAAGTTATTTACAGGACCTGTCAGCAGTTATACGTTTTTGGCTGACTGGTGTAGTTAACTGTATGTCCGAGAATTACCAAATAAACCAGAAATCTCTCTCCCTTTTTACATAGGGGACAGTATGCCTTAGGGCAGTGGTTGCCAACATTTTGGATGTTACGGACCACTATACGTTATGGACCGTGCACATGCACAGGCAGTTATGTATCACTCAAAGAGGAAGAAAGTTTCCCCTAGAGCAACGTCATGATTCCAGAACCTGCCCACTCTCCCATCGCAGGTCTGAGACAGAGACACAACCCGCCCACCACTCTGAGCCTGGTCAGTGCCCCCTCCTAGTGGGGTCCTTCTCCTGACCCCGCTGGGGGACGCACCGGCCAAAGCCACCGACCAACAAAATTTTCTTGCGGACCACCAGTTGGCAACTGCTGTCTTAGAGGACATAGGCAAGTGCAGTGTGTGCCACTGCATGAGGACCCCAGAGCCTCCTCAGCCAACAGGGGCCCCAAGTGCCCAGGTGCCCAAAGATGGCTACATCTGCCACTGCTTTGTTCAGCAGGAAACTTCTTCCTCCATGTCATGTCATCACCAGGCCTGTAAATTTTCTCTCCTTCTTGGACGTTGGCCCGATACCAGGATTACATCATGATGTGTGGGCAAGTTTATCTGGGTGAAGGTAGTAGCGGTTTTTGGCTAGGAAAGAAATCAAACATATTCATGTAGAGTAGTATAGAGAAGCAGGGAATAGGTACAGTTCTGTAATCCAGCTGGCATGGCTAACAACATTACTTGGAGATTCATTGTTGCACTGCAACATGTTGTCATCCCAAACTGAAAGGCACATTGGATTTCTGGCAGATCGACAGGTATTTTTTTTTAATATACTTGCAGTATTTGTAAATGCATAAAACATTAGGAATTGTACATGTTCCAAAGAGATGTACAGAATATGCTTTTTAAATTTTGCCTAGACACACACTTTATCATAAACACAAAAGCCAAAGCCTGAAGCCATTTCCTGCCATACAGCAGCAGCAAATTCTAGTGTTATCTTACAATTGCTATTACTTTTGGGGTGAACTATGCAAACACCAGAACAGGAAAAGAAGGAACAAATGAATTATGTTCAATAAAATAAGAGCTATCTTACAACATCTTTACCATACAATGGGTGTCCTGGGAACCTGAACAGTCTGCCTTCCCACTCTTCACCCCAGTGCACATTATTGTATTTTTGCAATTTTTCTTTTTCCCACAGACGTATCAGGTTCGGAATCAGAACGAGAAAGTTTTAATCTCACCCTATGAAATTTCTGTGCTTAAGTTTTGAAATATAATTATGATTATGTTAAGCTCTGAGAGAGAATGGCTAACCTTAGGCGTTATCAAAGTAAAAGAAAGATTGACATTTGCCTGCTAAAATTGAGCTGCAAAGTTCAGCGTTTTCACAAATGAACTGTGTTGGAGAGTGGACTTGTCTGGGAGATTAATTCAATAGAAGGCTGCGATGAAAGGCCCAAGAATGAGTCAGTGTTCCTGCTGTGGGATATAATCGTGCACTGTTGGGATGAACAAGACTTATGCTTTGTTTTTGTGATGGCTGATGGTTAATCATAGCTAGTAATAAACACAGTTTTAAAGCAGAACCCCAGGGAAACAGCTAAATATATCAATGAAATACAAATATAGGAGTTGTTTGACCTGCCAAAAGATTTGTACTTCTGCCTATCTGGTTCTGAGATTTACATAGCTCTGACACATACCACAGTGACCTGATTTTTCAATTACATGTCTTGTCCCTCCCCAACCTGTAATTGTATTATAAAAAGGGGCAAAAGACTAAAAATCAAGCTTTTCTACCACTTTGCCATTTCCTCCTATCAGTATGTTCTCTGTTGGATTCATTATTGAATTCAGAGGCTCATTATGTGCATCTTATAATTAATTTCCATACACTCCTCCATAAACTATTTTGTCCTTTCCATTCTCTTACCCCCCCCCCCCCAACTACCTCCCCCACCCTTACTAATTCTGAGCATACCTCTGTTGCCCCCTTAATACAAAGTAGTCCCTTATGTCTGTTACATTCTGGCCATTATTTTTTATACTTCACATAATTTAATCAATCGTCAATGATGGGACCCTTTCCTCCTTTTACCTTTGGAATTTGGGATTGATGCTTTGTTATCCTCATTTTTTCTTGTACATATAAATTACTCTTAAAGATTTGAATAAACAATGTGTAAAGAAGATGTCTGCAGAGACTCAATCAGTACAGTACTGACACAGCTGGAAACAAGTCGGCAGAGACACAAGCAGTAATATGATCGACTTGGTCAGACGTACACATGAACAAACACGATGCCATACTCACACAGCCAAAACCACATACAAAAAGATGAAATGAGTATCGTATGGAGAGAGTCATACATGTTTGAATGTACACAGTCAATAGCATACTGACACAACCAGAAACATGTACTAAGAGACAAAGTCAGTGTTATACTGACAAATCCAGAAACAGATCCACAGCAACAGAATTAGTACTGTACTGACACAGCCAGAATCATCAACATATCAATCCCTATATACAATACAGCAACGAAAAACAGAAACACGTTCACATAAGCAATCCTAATCTAAATCCTGCAGCCACAAAAATGTGTACCAACATTACCAGAAACTAAATTTTGTTCCAATGCAAATAGAAAGATTAGAATGAACATGGACTATGCCTTTCACAAATAAGTTATCTTCATACACCAACTAAAAATCATTAATAAAATATTCACATAAATGTTGTGGGCTTATTCGTCCTGTGCTCATTCACTTGGAATTCAATGTCTTTTATAGTCTTGTGCACAGCGTCTACAGGCGAATGGGTTATTGGAAGGAAAGGAGACACTGCAGAATGGGATAAGAAAGATGGTGTTAATGACCGGTAGTGTGGGGTCCAGGCATTGGTAATCCCCTAAATACAACACTACCTAGCCTGAACTTTCTGACTTCCCAACTATAGGACATATATAGCAATGTACACATGTATGTAGGTTTAGGGTAAGGTAACTTTAGGGGTTGCGACCTGGTGGCCCCCTGAATCAAAGTGCCTGGTGGCCACTAGCATCACCAGTCCATCTAGTGAAAGCCAGGCTCCATTTTTTACTCTGTGCCATGGCTGAGCCCGTGGTACCTGCTTGAGAAGGGCCTAACAGCAATGCACAAGACAACATAGACAAAGTAAAACATTTTGTAACTTTTAATATTTTAGCAAGATTCCTCACTTAGCAGATGTTTATTTATTTTTAGCAGAATATCATAAAAACAGCGCTGCCATTCGAAAAGTTTTTTGGAATTCATTAGAAAAAAAAATGTTGGATTCATTTCAGTACAATAGTCTGAAAACTTGATTCTATTTCTGAACATTTTCTTAGGGTAGTGAATGTCAAGCAATGGATAGAGACTGCATAATGCTGGAGATCTGCCTGAGGGGAGACAGACAACTTCAGTACGGAAGCAGGTAGTAGAAGAGGCTCGGTGGAGACAAGTCAAGGGCAATCTGACACAATGACTCATCTCAACTTCACGGTAGACTATTGATCTGCAGACCCTCATGATGGATCAAAGTCTGTACAGTAGCCGCGAGATGGAGAACATTAAATAAACAGCAGCGGCAGCACCTGGGGGATTGAGGAAAATGTGCTCGCTGAATCACCTGACCTTCCTTTCTAAACTGTACATCCCTAGCCAACATTCATTTTACATTCCTGCAAGTTTCTTTTTTATGGTTTTAAAAGGACCGTTGACCGTATAATAATGCTAGCCTAACTTTCCAGGTAAAATTTACAATAATGTATCCTTAAATACTACTATAACATTTTCCCAAAATACATAAGTTTTGCATGTTTACATGAAGACTGTCAAAAATTTTCAGGACAATATTTTATATAAACATCAGGTTGTGCACTCTGAATTGGCCATCTACACCCTAGTTGGCATATTTGCTAAATGCCTGCTCTTAGTTCTTTCTTCTGTATTTTCTCTGAGTTAATAGGACCCCAGGTTTTAAAGTTCTCCAAGACTGGAGAAGATAAGGCTAATGTGGGAGACGTTGGGTGATCCTGCAGCTCTGGAATTGATCTGGTGCAGGATTGAGAGTATTTATAGGACCAATCAATAGCATAATAATATTAAGAAATACATTTCAGGTTTACCAGATCACCCAGGTTCTTCCATTATAATCTTACCTTCTACAGTCTTGGAGAGCTTTAATCAATCAGGACCCAATCTGTTCAATGCAAGAGAGAACAAGCCTGTGATATGCAGGAGTAGGTGCTACATATGGATCTTTGCACAGTTTACAAAGTTGCACCATGACCACCATATTTCTGACAAAACAATCATAACTCCAGATGTAAGACTTGATGCCAACCATTCCTGCTAGTAACACACACAGTAAGGGATCCTTACAGGTTCATCCTGTAAGCTTAACAAATATTCAAAAAACATTTGCAGAACCAAGGAGACCCTCAAATCATTCAAAAGGCATATTGCTTTAAATAGAAAACTTTTAGGTAACCCTTTAACATTAGCAGTTACATTTCTAGGTATAGGGGTCCTTAAGTGTGGCCCCTAACATCAAGGAGCCACATCTTTTTTTGGTGTATCCAAACAGCAAAAAGCTTCCAGAAGCCATGGACTTTGGGCATGCCGAAAGAGAAGATCAAGGACTGCCAAAACGCCCTAGGATAGCTATTCTCAACCTAGGTTCCTCCAGAGGTTCCTCAAACTGTGACAGATGAACTGTTCTGGGCACCACTTTGTAGAGCCAGCTCATGACCCTCATGATGCTTTTAGTTGTCTGTAAAAGTGGTATTCTAGCCACCACTGTTAGAAAGGCATTCATTCCACTGGCCACCAAAACCCCCAATACATTGATTTCAGCAGAGATTCCCAAGACCTGAACATAATTTCAAGGCTTCCTTGATGGAAAGGGACAAAGACTGCTGACCTATCAAATGAGACTGCAACAAAATACTGTTATCTAGCGATGGGGAAACACAGACTACTGTTTGCACCACCAACTTTCAATAGAAGTCGTAACTCTTGGGTAATGTAATTCTAAGTCATCCCTGTATGTGAAGACAGGAAGCGAAACCTTCAAACGGGTTAATATTTTAGTTTTTTTCGTTATCATCTCATTTCTTTGGCTGCAGGCAACAAATATGTAAATGTAGCCGTGACTGGCAGCGCTCGGCAGATTGAAAGCTCGGTGGATTACTTGTAAAAATTGTTTTACATGTGATGTTAACAGGCTGCCCCAGATTCCACTCTGCTCATACTGATTGAGAAGTCAATAAAAATGCATATTTTCCTGCTAATTAGACTCCTTGAGACTGATAGCCTTAAAAATGATTAAAGAAAAAAAATTAGAACCTAGCTATATCCTTCACAAATCTCTAAAATAACAAAACGCAGGAATTAATCAGCGGACGTGTAGCATAGGTTCAAATAGGTAGGAGATCTCTAAACTGTAATTGGCTTTTAGACAGCTGATGGAAATAAAATATAAAGGTGCATTAATCATTGGCTCTTTGTGCTGCCATCCTCTAAATGAACAGATAATACATAGCTATAGCCCAGACTTTTTTGTATGAAGCAGGTAGAATCTAAAGCAGATCTCAGAAAAAACATTGAAAAAAATGACCTAGTAAAAAAATTAAAAAAAGCAGCTTTGGATGCAGTAATAACTGTTTCTTGTAGTAATTTATTTCCATTAAGAGATGGAACTCTTCTTCTGGGTTAAATTATGTCCACAACCATTCATTCCAGGTCCTTTGAACTTCATGGCCATCATGGGCCAACCTACACTAATCATGGAAGCTGTTACAAGAGGGGCGTTTTTTGCTGCAGTAAGCAACAATCTCTTGAAAGCCCACCCCCATCAACATAACTACAGTATACTTACATTAAAGCCAGGAGTCTAACCCTCTATACTCCTTGTCAGGTGGTGTTGGAGGTCATAGGGTGGATCAAGGAAGGCCTTGGGTACCTTTGGCTTGGAGGACAAATATAATCCACCAGCCAAATCATGGAGCAGAATAAGAAAATGTACTATGGTAGTTTCATGGTGGCACATTGATTGGTAGGGATGGGTTCCTAAAAGACATGGTTGAGGTGACAAACTTTTTCATATCTTCCAGCATCAGCATTGTTTGTGACTCTTGGCATTTGTTCATTTATATTTTAGAGTCACAAGGGGATAACAATACTGGAGGACTTTTCTCTGCCCAATATGGAGATCCGAATGGGGTGCAAATAGCTATAGAAAGCAAAGTTTGTGTCACTGACTTTTGGTTTCTCTTTGATGAATGTCTCAAGTCTGGGCCATCAGATCAAAATAATCTTATTAGCACTTGCCTCAGGGAAGGGCAGGGGTCACAAGTCATCGAGCACAAAACTTTTTTAGATTGGATTAAATTGTTTAGCCTTCAGACCAAGTACTGCATTCTGGGAGGAAGTCACATGCTCCTGAACCCTGAAGCACTGAGTATATTTCGAGATATTTTGAAGAATAGAACTGATCATAGGGAAAGTACAAGGAGGATAAGTATGAGCCAATTGGTTTATGAGCCTTAGGGCAACATTTTATTTTGGTCCTGAATGGCTAATGTGACAAAACCTTTTGAGGTTCATAAAAAGTAGCCAGTCAGACCGTCTGTGTCGCATAACGAAAGCCTTCCAGTTGATGAACATCTATAAGAATCTTATATGCCTGCTGAGAAAGAGCACATTAAACATTCTCAATGTTCCACTCAGCAAAGGCAGCAATGTAAATCAAAGATTATCTACATATCAGGTAATTGCATGGTGTAATTCCCTTTAATTCTAAACCAGTTCCGGTACTGGAAACACTGAATTATTAAATGGTATGACGGAATTGCTGTTGCAACGAAGATTAATTAATAATTATTCTGAAGACAATGTACAACATTTATATGACTGTACTTGCATCAAGTATAGAGGGAGAACAGTTGGAAATGTTTACTGTAGCCAACTAGATCATTTTAGAAAAAAGTAAAAAAAAAAAAAAATATATGAAACATATAAACCCAAGAATATGTGGTAGGTTTCAAATGCCATGAACTTAAAAACTTTCTGTCCAGGCTATGGATGTCAGACAGGGGTGCATATAAAAAATATATTTATAGCCATTTTTAGCCTCATTTAGAAGATTACTCCTTACCGCCTGTTCCATCTCATAGCTATTAAAAGAGACAAGACATAATTTGTATGCAGCACAAATATACCCAAACAGAACATGTGGTGTTCAAAGAATTGCAAACCATGTCAAATTCCCCCTATAAACTACCATTAGAACTTCTCAAATAAAGATAATAGGATTTTGCCGTCTTGTATTTGACGTACGTTTCAACACACACATGTTAAAATGAGCCCCATGGCAGCTCATGCAAGATATGCAGTCATAATGTATTAAAAATTGGACCCCAAAAGTGACTGAAAACTTGGGTCACTATCACCTCCCTTCCTTCACAATACAACACATGAAAAGGTTAAAATGTGTGTACCAGGCAGCAGAAATAAATAGCAAAAAGGTAAGTGAAGTGCAGGCCAGCGATCAGGAAGGTTTATATTATGTGTGGTTTATATATTTGTATTAGTTAGTAAATTTTATGTGTCCTTTGTGAATAATTTAACCATTTCTTTCTTCCTAGAGTTTACAGAACAAAACCAGGTGGTTGGCACAGCTAATAACACAAGGGAACTAGGTCAAGCGATGGTTGCCAAGAACAGTTAAGCTTGAAGACTCAGAAGGCTGTATGTAACAGAAAAACGCAGACCCCCAGCACATAACGTTCTGTCTTGTTCAACCAAGAAGTAAAAGAACTCAATGGTTCAGGAAAGTCTTCCTAAACAAGATCAGTACATTCTGTATGTTTGTCTGCTATATAAATGTACAAATAATAAAAGGAAAACTTCTTCTAAATAAAAGGTTTCTTTTTGCAAAGCAGGTCAGTTACTGAATACAATGGGTTCTTATAATGCCACAGCCGCATTTTTGATATTGTGCCCTATTTGGTGCCAGTTGGTACAGTGCTCAACTAGACACTTACGTTACACCTTACTATACGGTTTGTTTTATTTTCATTGGAAACTTAAATACTCTGTATTGCGTTTATCGGAACTAAAACTACATTGGATTCAGCTTCTGTGTCTTATTGGAGAGTTATACTGCCTATGGATTCTATTTGTGAAAGTCAGCAAGTGTTTGTAATATCCCACAGACTGTCTAATAGGTATGTAATTGCAAATATCAGTATTTGAAACGGAACAGACAATTTTATCCAAAGCCAAAACCTTTTGGTTAGTTTTTCTACTGTTGGTGGTGTCTCTGCCGAGACGGTGTTACCAATACAGAAATAGAGAAGAAAAATCTGCCCTTGTAAGTACAAAATTTCCCAATGGAACTGCAAATGGAGACTGCAAACAACGGCAAAATAAAAACACTGAAGGGGCATATTTTAATTTCATACCTTATTAGGTAAAGCCTCATAGCCTAAATTATGAGAAAGTTTGTGCTTCTAGGCTCACTGCCACTGCAAAATGATTTTGATCTTCTAGCAACAGAGATTCATTTATCAGATTGGGAAACACTGCCAGTCAAGAAATAGAACCCCTAAGGCTGGAGACATGAGGGCAATTTGTTTTAGGACCCTGTGCATGGTTGCTTTTCAAGGTAAGTCCTTGGAGTTGCCACTATTCCCATCTCCATATTGCCCTGTTTCTGATGATTCAAAAAGTTAAAGGGAGGCCCGCAGCAGGGGACTGTGAGCAGGGCCGGCATGACTGGGATGGGATGCAGCCCCCGCCGGAGTGTTAAGGGTTAATGATAAGTGAGGAGAGAGAGGTGGGGAGTAGTGAGAGGATGGGCCGGAAGTATGGGGGAGGAGAGTAGAGGGTTTAAGTAGAGGGGGCATCGGAAGTGAGGGACAGAATTTGCAGGAAGAAAATTTCCCACCTGCCCTCCCATTAATTGGGCCAAAGGTAAGGTGGCGGTTTGGGGTTTAGGAGGGTAAGAGTCCTGTTGGTCATTTTGGTAGGGCAACCCAGTGGTAGGGTGCCCATTAATAGTGTTATGGTGGGGCCCCTGAGGCGGTGCTGGGCGGCTAGGGGCCAGTGTGGTAAATTATGGTAATGTATGTTATTTAATATGTTATTTAAGATGGGTATTTATTGGTTAATAAAAAGAAGTTTAAATTTTGTTAAATAAATGGCTGCTTGCCAGCCATTTTAACCCAAAACAGGTGTCTGTGCTTTTTGGAGAAAGAGGGAGGGATGGCTGGTAAGCAAGAGGGGGCAGGAGAATTGAAAAGGCGAGGATAGTGAAAGTAGGGTGCGGAAAAGGTTTGAAATAAAAAATTTGGCTAAGTGCAGGAAGGATTTTAAGTGAAAATGGTTAGTGAAAAGTGGGGGAGGGGAAGGAAAAAATGGTTTAAAGGGGTTTAGGGCGAGAGGGGGCGATGATCCGAGCTACCCGAGTCATGGTGTGTTCCTGCAGTTTTACTCACCACTGTAAAAGCTCACTTTCCTTTGCAGCCAACAATGGTGCCCGCTTACACTACCAAACATGCACCAAGAAGAAAGATTGTTTCACTCAGGTGATGGAAGTGATTAAAACCAAAAAATAACTTAATTCTATCATAGACAGTGCATCAAAGGCAGTGCAATGAAATGTCCCATCCAGACCCCCAGATCTGATACATGGAGACCATGATTAAACCCACTTGGGTGAAACAAGTCAGGGCAAGAGAAGGGCCAATAAAGTTGGTGCACAATTCATCTTTTTTTTTTTCTTGTTTATTTGGAACAACAGAAAATGATCAAATCTGAAGGCAAAGACATGGATTAAAAATTGCATGTGTCTGGTCCATTTTACAGAGCCAGTCCAGCAATGCTTCATAACAGTGGTACAGAAATGGCAAAAGAATCAACATACCAATCGAAGTTTTAGGCAGGAGTAGCCAGATATCGGCACATCACAAGGCTAATAAAAAGTGTTGTAGAACCGCACTACATGGAAGAAAACTCTATCCAAAAATCTTCAGGTAGCTATATGTGAAATGTCTATTACAGCTAGACAAATCATACTGTGGCCACCTAGATAAGAACTCCTAAAGAATTACGTACATCAGGCAAGGTGGGTCAGATCCAGGACCTAATTATAAAAAAACGTCAATAAATGAATATGTAATATTATAAATTTGAACAATTTTAACAGCCCCTATCATCTTAGAGGAAGACATTGGAGTGTGCCTTTAGAAATTTATACCAAATGAACATTTGTAAAGTCAGGTATTGACATCACATTAGAAGATCTGGCTCATAACAGGCATTCCAATTCATCCTAAAGGTGCTAAGTGGGGTTGGGGGTCCGTGCAATTCCTTCAAACAAGAATAATTAAACCATGTATTTATGGACCTAACTTTATCCATGGAGACACGGTCATGCTGGAACAGAAAATGGCCTTCACCAAGGTCACATAAGGTCAAAATTGCACAATTGTCTAAGATGTCTTTGTATACTTCTGCATAAAAACCCTAAATGCAATAACTTTGGGTTGTCCACCTACCTTTGCTATATTTTATGATGTATGTGAAATAATCAAAAATTAGAACTCCAAGTTAAAAAAATATGACTCGCTAAAAAATTGAGTAAAAGTCTTAATAAAAATGCTGCATGTATCCTTGCTGAAATAAATCACCTAAGTTTCTCATTAACCTTCATTGATTGGAGAGGCAGTGAGCAAAACGTACAAGAAAATATGTGTGGATACTCTATATATGAAGATATTCTCAGTTGTGCGATTGTCTCCTTGTGCAGAACCGAGCTCTGGTAAACATTACATACATTTATCAAGCGGACTTTGATCACCAGAGCATACTGACAATGCAATTGTTTCACTTGCAACTAAATAAATAAATTGTGGAACCGATAGCAGCTTTATGAATATCATTATTAATGGAAATTATTCTCTCTGTCAACTTTATAATCTCATTATAGGTGCAGTTGCTGTTTAAATAAAATGGAAGCTTGTGTGATTTACCCTCAATGCATTTTCATATCAGTGAAGGCTCATTGTGTCCTTGAACAGTGCATTTACATTATGTAATTGCCGTCTAGGAAAGCGTCACTGTGAATAAGCATTGTTGCAATGGAAACTTATGCAGTGACAAAGAATTTTTCTTTTTTTTTTTTATTATCTTAGAATTGCACTATTAATGGCTTCTCATTTTAGGAGACATTTACGGGTAATGTTCACAGATCAGCTAATTTTCTATCATTATTATATGGCACTGAGCATCCGTTGTGAGATGTAACCTACAATGGATTCTGCCAAGATAGGAATAGGAAATGACAGTGCAGAATTTCTGGATGAACTGATAAGTTTACAATTTCTGCTCTCATATTTTTATACCCCCTATTGACAAGAGAACTTTTTTAATGATGTTTGATTTGTATAGGTATTCGATTTTACTGTACTTCTTAAACAACCATTATTTTTGGATTTTAAAGGTACAGCTAGTCCCCGGATTACATACAAGATGGGGACTGTAGGTTTGTTCTTAAGTTGACTTTGTATGTAACTCAGAACAAGTACATTAGTTTAATAAAAGAAATTTAGGAGAGATGTTTGTCTCAACAAATTATTAGGCAGCATGGAGTCAGTTACTGTATACAATCCTCACAGAGTTAATCACAAACAAAGCAAAAACTTTATGGAGTTTAGACATTCATTAATTTCTAGAGCAAGATCAGTCTAGGAGGTGTCATCTCGGAGCGTGAGGAGCATTCCTGCCCTCCCTCCCTGTAAGCTAGGACTGGTTGGAGTGGGTTGTTAAAGTTGTAGCAGCAGGATATGGGCCAGTTTTGGTAGGCAAAGAGTTGAAGAGTCCCAGGAGAGCATTCACCAGGTTTCGGTAGTTTAAGGTTGCCAAGCCCGATTATATTTAAGAGTCTAGAGACGGGGGCGGGGGGGGTTAAGGAGAGCAGGCTTTTTAAAGGCAAAGTGTAGAATACCGTTTAATTAAATGTGATGCGTTCGAAATTAGCTTCTAAACAGAGTCCGACTGAGCACTGTTGCCTAAACAGGTTACAAACTGGCTTAACGGTATTACAAAATTATCAATGGTTACATTTAGTATATGTAATACAGTTGAAAAGTTAAATTTTAAGAAATTCCAAAATTACGCGTTTCGCCGTTAAGCTTCCTGAGGGGATTGCTTGAGATTGCAGTAAAAGTCAAACCACTATGTAAAAGTGAAAATAAAAACATCTGTCAAGTGTCAACGCCACTGTACCCCAAATTAGGAATTTAGTATACTTGTTCAAAAATTAAAGGAATAATATAAGTGAGGAGCAGAATAGATAATCTAAGGGTAGGATTGTGGATTAAGGGTTTGTTTGTGGAAACTGCTTGTATTAGTTGATACTAAGGAATAATCCGTATCAAAGAATTCAATAATCGTTGGTGGTTCACCTTGAGTAACTTATGTGTGCCAAACGGATATAGAAGATCTATATAGAAGATCTAGTAGTGTATGTGGAGTAAGGCAGGGGACGCCGACAGCCAACCCGAAGGCCACACTTTGCCTTTAAAAAGCCTGCTCTCCTTCTTTATACTCCAGTTTTGGTAGGTCCATGAGAATTTTAAAGATTGGTTGACAAGGAAAAAGTGGGTGCGACCCATCATGGTATGGAGATCCCTTTAAGTGGAGCCCTGCATGAGACTGGGTTGTTGTGGGGGCTAAGAGAGAGTTTGGGTTATCCGCTAAGTGTCCCCAAACCCCAAGCGAAAAGACTAGGGGTTAAGGGTTATTGGATGGGGTTACTCTCATAGACCAAAACAGGGTAATCATGGATTTGCATACTTGATCTTGTTGTAATGTGTTAATGTTGTTTGGTAAATTAAAGGGTATGTTGTGTTAATAAAGGGCTGCTATGGCCAATTTATCCCACGAAGTAGTTGTGTTTTTATTTGGGTGCTGGTATAGAGTGTAAGGGGTTGGGATTGAAGAGCAATGAATGGCTTCCTCGGCTCTACCCTAGTCATGTGCTTTGCATAAAAATATCAACATGACTTACAAAATGAAAAGAAATCTCTTTAAAGTTTCATTCAGCTCCCCTCCACTGTGATCATAAGTCCTTGTTCACATAGACCTCAGCTACTATAAGAGTATTATGTACACAATGACTTGAAAGCAATTGCAGAGCTATCAGGCAGGTTTTTAAAGTTTAAAGTTGCCTTCAGCAGCAGTTTGGGAAATGTTTGTTTTCACTCAGCTTCTCTTTGCATGGTAGAATGCTTAGTATTTTGTGAATGGTCAGAGAGGGGTTTATAATGACAGCAGCAGTGAATGAGTGCTGCCAGAAGAATAACAGGAATTGTGCTATGAAGAAGGGATTAACTGACCGATTTCGCGCGATCCACACCTTATTAACACCTTAGTGCGGGTAACGTTTATTACGGATCAATGTATGGAAAAAAAATAAGCCTTGAACTCTACTTTAAACACAGATCTCAATGGGCATGCTGACTAGCACTTTAAACAAGGTGCTAACCCCCTCCAGTATACATCAGCACATGTAGCAATGCACTGCTGTGCAACACAAGGCACTGTATAGCCGTGCATTGCAATTAAATGTGAATCTGTATGCATAAGTAAAATGGATCACATTCCTTTAGTGGGTCCTTTAAATTTTCAACAAGCTACTTGAAGCTTGGGAAAAGGTTCAATCTGAAGTCTGTTGTGCGAACAAGCTCAAGGGTCATACACACACACACACACACACACACACAACACATTTTAATGCACAGCCTGAAAACTACAGATAAAGGTCAGATCTTTTTAGTGATTGTACAGTACATAAACATGCATTTTTTATACAAGACAGTTAAAACTCATACTTATTGCAGTTTTCACACAAGTACATCTTCCATAAGGATGAATGGTACTGAATATTGTGCACAGAGCTCAAACGACTTGTTTTCTGTGCCCTTTTTGTGAGTTCTGGTACAGTAGACTGCCATAGGGTTCATACAGGTACATACATTGCTTTCCTTTAAAAAGTACATGCACATGGGAGTTCATGCGGTCCTGGTAGCCATAGAGGAAGCCCAAACAAGCCAACACTGAGCTGTGCATGTGCAGAACAGTGGTTTTGACAGCATGTTTTATTGCATAAATACATTGCCTGTCCATTTTTGCAATAAAACCCTGCCTGATCACAAATACATCATGTTTCTGTATCTTATTCATTTAGGCAGTCTGTTTATACAGCAAATTGAGAACATTAAACCAACACTACTTAGAGCACAACACCATTACTGCACCCAGGACTGTCATCAGGGAGGGGACAAGGGGTAATGGGCCGGATCAAAAGAACTTAACTTTTGCAATGCTAGAACTTTTAGATGAGGGCAGGACGTTTACCTAGGGCCCAGAAATATCTGACTTTGCCACAAGGCATTGCAGTACACTGCAATATAGGTGCACCTAGCGCACCATTCAAAATCAGAACATAGATGTGATATGTATATGAGGTATAGAAGCCTAAACACTTTATAAGTGTGAAAGGTCTGCTTAAGTTGTAATGTAACACTTAAGATACCCAAACAAAACATACACTGACCTCCCTTACCCTGCTAATCTAAATGACAAGTGCAGTGTAATGGTAGAAGTTTTTACATTCATAACCCGCCTCTCTGGAACCAGGTATACACACTCCGTTATATTACCCGGAACTCAATTCCTTTGTAGAATTGTTGTTCATGCTTAAATTGCTCCAAAAAAAAAAAAAAAACAAATCGCAGAATGCATTAATTCCTCCTTATACCATCTGGAAACCACAGGAAGCATACACAGCTCGCATTCATTTGAATGTTAAGATGGTACATGTGAACTTTTTAATAGAATATAAAAAAGATTCAGCAACTAGAGTAAGAAGTTAATCTAAAAGGAGTGTGTTCCTAGGTATGGTCTCCATAGTTTCTCAGTACTCACATTTATTTTATAATGAAACATTTAGCTTGAGTACCTTCATGTTGATAAAAATTATCCACAGTGCTCGGGCACAAAGCTCCCTAAGGGGCTCCTGAGTCAGTTTACCAATTGGCAACATGGCATTAGGTGATCATTGTTATCATCCAGTCACGGTCTGGAAAGTGAAAATAATCCCTTGGGTCTTTAGATGCAACAAACAGTACTTTTTGTCATTTAGGCAATGCCATAAATTCTATTGTTGTTGGAGGGTGCACAGCTGACTGCACAATATACGGCCTTGCCATAAAATGTTAAATTTAGAGCTTGCTGTACTTTTAGGGTACATTCACATTGCATAAATGTTACATGCACTGGGTTACCACTATACATTTATTTGTAGACTGGAGTGCTCCTAAATGCAATTCTAAAATACTGGAAGTGACCCATAAAAGTCTGCCAAGTCCATCATGATGCATTTCTAAACTTCCAACTAAATGGCATAGAAGGCCACTGTACTGTACATAGTGTATTATTGGGAATTACATTTAGCAAACACATATCTGTACTTTACCCTTACACATCAATGTGAATGGGTCCTAAAATAAACCTATATGAATTTAGTATAAAGGCCACCAAACCACTGGTAGTAGACAATAACCTAATCGAAATGAAATATAAATTATCATAAATCAGCAACTTGTAAGGGTATTAGTGCAAGATCATTTACACCCACAAGTTTACTATAGTGTAGTAAACAAGACTTTAACAGCCAATAAATATTCCCAAGGTTCTCTGCAGATTACTGTAGCCACAACTACACAATGTACAAGGATGCAATTGTCTTTACTAAGACACCATTCTCAGATTTTATTGCACAATATTTACTAGTTACCATTGTTATTAGCAATATACCACAATTCTGCACAGTTTTCAAAATATCATCATGCAAAATGCAATACAATGCAACCCAAAGTTGTTCAGTTTGCAATCCAAAACCTTCGATTTTAGAAACACCCCACAATATAGATGAGTTTCAGAAGTAAAACTGGACAAGTTACACGCTGACATCATTACATCATTACAGCAAAATGCAATCAAAAACACACACACACACACACACACACACACACACACAAGACCAGGAGCTGCATAACAAAGTTGACAAATTGTAAAAATATGCAAGACTACAGCAATGGACCAGGAGCTGCAATAAAAAAGTTAATAAAAAAATTGCACAATTCATCCAGGTTTCACTGACTGCAATAAAGGCTAGCTATAATAAAGTAATATAAACGCCATTGCTTTTTTTTTTACCCAAACACTGGTTGCCATGTTGTCATAGGGATCCAGTGATTTCAGTCACTGGCTTAGAAGAAAAAAAAAACAGTAAATGCTTTGACTCTATGCTGACTTTCCAATATGATCTGGGTCAAAGTTTTTGCTTGAAGCCAGTTTATGTAAATGCAAAACCCACTCAAAGCAGGTCAGACATAGCAGTCAATAAAGTTTTGAATGAACTTAGAAGCAACTCCAATAATTATCATCAGCACAAGCCCCAATAAAGCCAAGGACATCCAGACAACTGGCATTCAGCAGGCTGCACAAGACACCCTTATCATGGCCTCCTCTCTCTCCATACTAAGTGAAATACAAAAATGGTTCAACAAAATTCATAACAGTATGAAAGAAAGTTAGTACTTATCACTCTGCAGCAGGCAAGTATCTTTCTGTTCTTTGCACAGTCCAGGTCCAGTATTCCTCCATATTAATCCTCAAGGAGCTCCAGACAATGAATCCTCTCCACTTCCCTGACAGGTGACACAATCATTGGAGTTCTCTACTGCCAGTAATTACCACAGCTGTGCTCTCACCTTAAAGTCTGCAAACATGGATGACAGCTAGAGAAGAAGAAGTCGATAGAAGCCAATGACACCGCTTTTTTTTATGTACCAGACAAAAGTTTAGGCTTTTTTTTTTTTTGCTGTGGACACTTTTACACCAGCTTTTGTAAATCAGTTGTGTAAGTGATCAAATGCGGAGACTGTCATTGGTAACCTCCCTATTAAAACAAAAGTTCAGACTTGTTCACTGAATCCCAGGCTTCAGTATTGAATTATGGACCTGGAATAATTAGGCAGAGCAGTGAAGTTGGAGAAAAGTCAGCAACCAAAACCAAAAAAGTCATATATTGCAGCTTTACATTTCTTGGATGTTGTGGCTTCATTTGTTTTCTATTTTCATTTGGTAATTATTCCAGTAACACATGTAAGGGAAAGTTTTCATAGCAATAAACCTACAATTTATAAAACATTCACTGCAGGTGCATTATGACAGTGATTAACCACCTTTTGTTGAAAGCCACATTCACTGATATATAAACAATGCTTATAGGAGGTTTCATGCACACAAGGTTACCAAAAACAGGTCATTTCTGCACTTTCAGAAAATGTAAATGACATGAAAAAGAAAATGAATGCAGCTATTACATCTAAGGACTTGTAAGCTGCAATATATTACATTTTTGGTTTTAATTTAAACTATATGTTACCAAATACTTATCGTGGGTAAACAGACCCTCATCGGTATTTAATCATCCAGTACAATACAATGTAGGTACTTATCTCTAGAACTGAGTTGCTATTCATTAAAGTGGAATTGAACTACCCCTGGTAGAGGTGAACTTTTGGCATAATTGAAAAAATGCACAGATTATGGCACACACTTTTTGCTAAGCACCCAGCAGCATTGTCATCACTTAAAGATCCCCCCAAAGATGTCATCTCCATTGCTTACTCTTCTGGGTCCATGGGGATCAGTTCATCTCAGGAGTTACTTTGTCCTTGACATCTAGTTTAATTCTCAGAGGTGCCAAACACAGAGCCATGCTCTACATTGCATGGCACATGTGATGTGAAGTATAAGAAAAAAAGCCACCATGAGCAGAGGGAAAAGCTTTTTGGCAACAACAAAAAAAAAAGACTTTGCATGTCTCCTCTCTCAAAATATTTTACCTCCTGCTTTAATGATAATAAAGCTCCAAATGTATCTTACCAATAACTGAAAAAGAACACTGGTCTGTATCAAGCAATAGCTGTGACTGGTAAGGAGAGTGCGGATGCTTCAGTGGCAGAGGAGCCCAAACTTGGCAGAGAAGGTTTGCCATAATGGTTAAGCATGCTGGGATCCCGCAGCTATCTCCTACAGTTCAATTAACAAAAAGTGATTACATAGACACTGTTGCTTTTTTTTTTTTATTAATCATAGCATTCCATGCTGCCAGTCCTAAAAAAATAGATACAATTATTTGTATATAGAAAGATTCAAATTGGAAGGACTTTTTAGGTACTTGTAGTATAAAAAAACATAATTTTATTTTGTCAATTAAAAAACAGATTTTAAAAGTTTTATAAAACAATTAGTGAATGTGCAATAAAAAACAAATATATTTCCATTACATAGTCTGACATATGACAATTTCCAATCTTTTTTCGTACTACAAGTGCCTAAAAAGTCCTTCCAATTTAAATCTTTGTATATACATACCATTATTGATATCTGGATGTGGCACTTTAATATATATAGGCACAGGATAACAGTAGATTTGTCAAACTGACCACAAACAAAGATACAATTATTTATTTAAAGGGAATTGTTAATGCAACATAAACACTTTTAATGCTAAATTAACAAATGCCCGAAATATACATTGCAAAACTTGTCACTGGAGAGCTAAAGTGTATGAGAAGATTGCCATCTTGTGGTCACTTTACAAAGTGCAGCTTACAACAAAACAGATAAATTATATGAATTATTGTAAAAGATAACTCACAATACTAAACACATACTTAACTATTTTAAAATAATTGAATTTATGCATAAATATTGGAGGGTATATGTATCAGTAATATGCATAGTGGCTTTACTAACAACATGTTTTTTACTTGAAAATATTAAGTAGACATGGGTGAATTATTGAGAAATGCAGAAGGCACAATTGGTCTGATTAATTAAAGCTCGCCAGGACTGGAGTAGATAAGCTATTATGTGAGAACCTGGGTGATCCAGCAAACCTGGATGGATTTCTTAATAGTTTGCCATTTACTAACATATATTTTCAAACCTTTGCCAGATCCATTCCAGGTTTGCTGGATCACCCAGGTTCTCCCATGATAGTCTGTCTTCTTCAGTCTTAGGGAACTTTAATAAATTAGGCCCAAAGGGAATATTTTTTCAAAATGATTATGTCCTGTAATGTGCTTGAACTTTGTATTATTATGTTATATTGTGATTGCAATGAAGGAACAAAGGGTTACGTGAAGGAAGAACCATATGCTGACTATACAAGCCAGCCGGAGGTATTATGAATGGTAACTAGTGTACACAGGGGATGCACCTGTCACTAATAAATCTATTTACAAAAACCTGGAAACAATTTGATTCTCTTCCTAAAGAAGACCAACCACAAAACTCAATGATAATATAAGGAGCACATTAGTTAGAAAATTACTGGAACAGAGATAACTATAGCGGAGGACTAGAGTTCCACTTGTGTTGATTATTCAGTTGTGTGGAATATTCAGTCCTGCATTTAGCCCTGGGAATCTCCCTGTTGGGGATCGCCTTCAGTCACAACTGTGCAGTAACAACTATGACTCCACGGTCACTTGACCGTGGGAACTGAACTGCAGATAAACTCTGCAGTTCCACTACGATCCCCGGGGCACTAGAGGTTAATAAACCTCTAGTGCCCCAGGGATGATGAGCTCGGTGTGCGATCCCCGGGGCACAGGAGGTTATTTAACTTCTAGTGCCCCGGAGATTGCACACTCTTCCTATTGAATGCAGTCACAGCTGCAATCATTATGAAGATGCCAGCAAAGGAGAACCTCCTGACATTGTTATATAAGTATCTCTTACAAATGATACAGGAAAACCTGTTTCAGCAGAGGCAGAGACTGCAGGAGGGGCAAACCAGAACTATACTTCCACAATGGGTTGGTTTAAAATGTTCACTGACCTAGCCAAAGCCAAAACCTCAATCCAGGTTTGTGACCACACACCACAAAATTGCAACCTGACAAAAGTTAAAACTATTTTGTCATAAGGAGCAAACGAATATTATAATACCTACACCAGTGTACCCCAACCAGGGTTGTTTGGAAACCTAGATCCCCTCCAAAGGTTTTTAGGACTTCCTTGAGCAATGAGCAATTTGCACATCTCAAGTTAGTTACCACTGACATCAATGATCTTTTTTGCTTTTTGTAAGGGAGACATTTGTTCCACTGGCCAGCAATGTAAGAGACATTTCGACCCACTGACCCCCTCACTAATGTACTGTGAACTGTGGATATAATAAATATAGTAGGAGTTCCCTGATAATAAGGTCACAATACTGAAGCAAGCAAACCCTCCCAGAATGCTTATTGAGTGATGATAAATGCATCCTGGGAGGGTTTGTTTTCTTTTTCAATTTTATAAAATTTTTAGGGGTGCTATTTATTATATATTTTTTTTTTAGAATAAACACCAGCCCATCTCATAACCATTATACACTCCATTTTTTCTTCATAAATAAATTGAGAAAGCTTGATTTATATGTACAAAGTTGATAAAGGCCTACCTTTGACACGATATGTAGCCAAAGGTGGTTATACTATTGACTCAGGGGAAAAAGTGTTCTTATGTAACAATAACATGTATGTTTTTTTCTTTAACATTTATGTTTCATTACACCTTTCCCCCTTAAAACGTGGTATAAACTTATTTTTTTCTTGATTTGTAAACAGCATTGTTATATAAATATATATATATATATATATATATATATATACCGTATTTTCCGGCGTATAAGACGAATGGGCATATAAGACGACCCCCAACTTTGTGCGACATCTGAGAGGCAGAAGGAACAGTACAGTACTGGTAATTGGAGGAGGGATACAGGAGGAGGTAACAGCCTACACTGCTCCACACTCCTCTAAGGCGCAGCCCTCCGAGTCAATGGGCGGGTTCTGCTGGAGAGTCATTCCAGGCTCACGTTCTCCGGTGCAGGCTCGCGTTCTCCTGTGCAGCTTGCTTCCCCTTTGCTTCATACTCCCCGCACAGAGTGGGGACTTGACCACGCCGGACATATGAAGCAAGGGGAAGCAAGCTGCAGGTATGTACCCGGCGTATAAGACGACCCCCGACTTTGGCACAGATTTTACGGGGTTAAAAAGTCGTCTTATACGCCGGAAAATACCGTATATATATATATAGGAATTAAAGAAGAGAAAGACTAAAGACGGCTTTTGTGCCAATCTGATGCACAGTTTAATATA
Source organism: Pyxicephalus adspersus (assembly GCF_032062135.1). Classification (NCBI taxonomy): domain Eukaryota; kingdom Metazoa; phylum Chordata; class Amphibia; order Anura; family Pyxicephalidae; genus Pyxicephalus; species Pyxicephalus adspersus. The sequence continues at coordinate 33,739,177 of NC_092869.1, forward strand.
CAGTTAGGTCCATAAATATTTGGACGGAGACAACTTTTTTCTCAATTTAGTTCTGTACGTTACCACAATTAATCTTAAATGAAACAACTCAGATGCAGTTGAACTGCAGACTTTTAGCTTTAAATCAGTATGTTGAACAAAAAGATTGCATAAAAATGTGAGGAACTAAAGCTTTTTTTTTATACAATCACTTCATTTCGGGGGCTCATGAGTAATTGGACAATTGACTCAAAGGCCATTTCATGGACTGGTGTGAGCAATTCCTTTGTTATGTCATTATCAATTAGGCTTGTATGTGGAAGATTTTGCTGTGAACAGACAACATGCAGTCGAAGGAGCTCTCCATGCATGTGAAACAAGCCATCCTTAAGCTGAAAAAACAGAAAAAACACATCCGAGAAATTGCTACAATATTAGGAGTGGCAAAATCTACAGTTTGGTACATAATGAGAAAGAAACAAAGCACTGGTTCATTGCCAACAAAGGGTTTTCAACCAAATATTAGAAATGAACATTTTATTTTCAGCTTTTTAATTTGTCCAATTACTTTTAAGCCTTTGAAATAAAGTGATTGTGTTAAAAAAGGCTTTAGTTCCTCACATTTTTATGCAATCTTTTTGTTCAACCCACTGAATTAAATTAAATAATTAATTGTGGTAATGTATAGAACCAAAATTAGAAAAAAAGTTGTCTCTGTCCAAATATTTATGGACCTAACTGTGGATGCATTGCAGGGATCATATTAAGATCCTTTACTAGACAGAGTGCTCCTTTCAATAACAAATGTGACTTAAATACTCAAAATATAAATCTCGCACATGGACAACATAATGGGTGTTTACAACTCTACATTATGACACTACCTTAAAGTGTCTTTACAACAATATCCAGCCTATACTAGATGACTCACATCTCTCTAAGAAACAAGTAAGTCCTAATAATATGAATTATTATGATCTAGAAATTTTGATGGTCAAAACTGTTGTTACACATACTATTTATGCTAAATATTGTTCATGATCATAATATTTAGATTACTATAAATAAGGGTTGTATGTAATTACTATATACATACCTTGTATATATATTCAGTGTCAGTGTCTTGGCTAGATATGATACGTAAATTGCGTCAGGTACTGAGACAAGACACTTGTAAACACCCATTATGCTATGTGTGAGATTTATATTTTGACTATTTATGTCACATGTATTATTGACAGGAGCGCTCTGTCTAGTAAAGGAACTTAAAAATCATATTAGGATTGTTAATTAGACAGAGTGCTCCTGTCAATAACAAATGATCCCTGCAATATAAATCTATATTAAACTGTGTATCCGATTGCCACAAAAGCCATCTTTAGTCTTTCTCCTCTTCAATTCCTTAATTACTTTACGGCTGGGCAAATGTATATATAGTAAATCCTTCTTTGGCTCTCTCTCTATCTCTCTATCATCTCTCTATATCTATATATATATATATATATATATATATATATATATATATATATATATATATTATTCTTTACCATGATCCTTTGTACTCAACACACTACTGTGCATTAAAAAGCGTGCTAGGCAGTCTCCCACCTTCCCTATGCTAGGGCTACTCTTGCCACTTGTTTGGTTTACTCATCCGTCTTTCATTACCATCAATGGGGATTTCTTGTATGTTGCAGTTTGAGAATTTGTTTCACTGAACCCTGGATAAAAGTAGTAAAAGTGCTTGCAAACATCTCAATTGAGATAGGATCCCTCACTCTAGAAGGTCTGTAGGGATCCCCCTTATGATCACTGTCTGTAGCAGGCAGCAGAAGAGATCTTCTAAAATTGGTGTCGTCTTCCTGGTTCTGCATTAGACAATGTAAATAGTCAGATCCCAGGCAGAGGAAGACATTATTAGATCTATTTTGCTTGCTTCGTTTACAACAGTGAGGGGCTGGTGAACTTACACTTGCAGGGAAGATACTGAGGGATGGTGCTGAGGTCTAGGAAGGGGTCCTGATGTGAATGTAGGATTCCAAAGGAAAGAGGAGGCCCTAATGTAAAGGAGGGACATGAAGAAGAGGAAGACTGGGAAGTTATTCTTGATGTGAATGGGGCTTTACCTGGTGAGAGGCTCTTGATGTGAAGGGCAACTGTCAATGTCAAGGGCGGACACTGATGTTAAAATGGCACTACTGATGTTAAAGAGGGCTGTTGGTGGGAAGGGTAAAAGGGAGGTTATCTTAAAAGTCAGGGGCCTTATCATAAATAGCACTGAAGCCCAAAGATCTGTAGCTAGAAGACTGTTGGCAGCAGTGCCTAGTTGTTGAAAAGGGAAAGGGGGCAAATTCTGCATTGGGGTCCATGGATCTGTAGCTATACCACTGGTTGGTGAATTAGACCTCAGCAGATATACCGACCCTTAGTAGTCAGTAGTATGGCATGTAGTCTCCCTTTAGATGATCCTTCTCTCAGTATGGAGGTGGTCATTTTGGTACAGAAAACTGATTGCTTCATCATGGCAAAGCCACAACAAGAACAGCAAGCAGCACAGTCATGGGTTCTACAAATCTTCTGAGACTAGCAGCCAGAGGTTGTACTATTCCTGAAATCTATCACTGCACATACACAGGTATGACACACAGGCACTGGATTATCTAGGCACTTCTCATACCTGGAAGTACATTGCTGTATTTCAAGACCCCCGTAGGTGTATGCACTGTGGACAAATAGATCTTTAAGTGATACAGATTGGCAGCTTACCTTGCACTTTTTTATGGATCTGTACTGACCGAATTCCCAGTATTTATACCTACACTATTATTACTTACACAACTATTTTGGAGCTTTATGATACCTTCAACATCTTTGTAATTATCTACAACGCCTGGGCTCAGGTAATTGTGTTACTTACCTATTATAATATTTATTCTTTGGGTCTTTGGTTCTCTTTTGGCATGTCTATAGGAATCAATCCCTGCTACCCCCTATCTATTGCCATTACCATGTGATACATCTATCCTATACCATTTTTTTAAACTAGGTTCAATGACTTAAATGATTACATTTATTATATTGTTTTAGGAACCTGAAGGCTAATAGCCTGTCCTTGGTCTTGACTTTCTCTAAAGCACTGTTGGATGAAACTACCTAAGAGTTGGGGCCACCTATATCCCCCCACATCCTGATCTAAGATTGATTAGAGTATTCCAAGTGTGTCTTACCTGGGGTATGTACCCTTCAATAATTCACCATCTTCTCCAACCTACGTATAGAGTTATCTTTATCACTAATAAACCCATTTTTATCTAGATACAGCCTCTACTTCAACTAAACTCTCGCTTATATGTTACCAATTCCAATACTGCACTTTCACGACCCCTTTCATATCAGCACACTGTTAGGCTTGCTTGATATTATATCCCTGAGGAAGCCCATTCGTGGCAAAATGCGTTGGATTAACACAGCTTAAGCACAGTCCCCTGCATTATTTTCACCTAAATCAACTGTATTGCTAGAAATATGTATCTATAGGCACTAAGTTACCCATATGCTCTGCATTGTTAAACAGGTATGGGGCATTGACTTGTTTGTACTTGTTTGCTTTATTAATTGTGTATAAATCCACCGATTTTTCTTTTGTGAGCCAAAAACCTCTTTCTTTTCTTCTCTCTCTACTTTTTCCCCCCCTTCCAGAGCACCCACTCTGTTTTCACATGGGAGCAGAGAGTGAGGTGAGGTGCTGAGTCACTTTTGGGAAAGGGGAGGCAAGTGGAGATGAGCTGCTCAGGTACTGTTATGAGGGAGTAGTAGTAGAGATGAGCTCACTGATGTTAAAATGGCACTACTGATGTTAAAGAGGGCTGTTGGTGGGAAGGGTAAAAGGGAGGTTATCTTAAAAGTCAGGGGCCTTATCATAAATAGCACTGAAGCCCAAAGATCTGTAGCTAGAAGACTGTTGGCAGCAGTGCCTAGTTGTTGAAAAGGGAAAGGGGGCAAATTCTGCATTGGGGTCCATGGATCTGTAGCTATACCACTGGTTGGTGAATTAGACCTCAGCAGATATACCGACCCTTAGTAGTCAGTAGTATGGCATGTAGTCTCCCTTTAGATGATCCTTTTCTCAGTATGGAGGTGGTCATTTTGGTACAGAAAACTGATTGCTTCATCATGGCAAAGCCACAACAAGAACAGCAAGCAGCACAGTCATGGGTTCTACAAATCTTCTGAGACTAGCAGCCAGAGGTTGTACTATTCCTGAAATCTATCACTGCACATACACAGGTATGACACACAGGCACTGGATTATCTAGGCACTTCTCATACCTGGAAGTACATTGCTGTATTTCAAGACCCCCGTAGCTGTATGCACTGTGGACAAATAGATCTTTAAGTGATACAGATTGGCAGCTTACCTTGCACTTTTTTATGGATCTGTACTGACCGAATTCCCAGTATTTATACCTACACTATTATTACTTACACAACTATTTTGGAGCTTTATGATACCTTCAACATCTTTGTAATTATCTACAACGCCTGGGCTCAGGTAATTGTGTTACTTACCTATTATAATATTTATTCTTTGGGTCTTTGGTTCTCTTTTGGCATGTCTATAGGAATCAATCCCTGCTACCCCCTATCTATTGCCATTACCATGTGATACATCTATCCTATACCATTTTTTTAAACTAGGTTCAATGACTTAAATGATTACATTTATTATATTGTTTTAGGAACCTGAAGGCTAATAGCCTGTCCTTGGTCTTGACTTTCTCTAAAGCACTGTTGGATGAAACTACCTAAGAGTTGGGGCCACCTATATCCCCCCACATCCTGATCTAAGATTGATTAGAGTATTCCAAGTGTGTCTTACCTGGGGTATGTACCCTTCAATAATTCACCATCTTCTCCAACCTACGTATAGAGTTATCTTTATCACTAATAAACCCATTTTTATCTAGATACAGCCTCTACTTCAACTAAACTCTCGCTTATATGTTACCAATTCCAATACTGCACTTTCACGACCCCTTTCATATCAGCACACTGTTAGGCTTGCTTGATATTATATCCCTGAGGAAGCCCATTCGTGGCAAAATGCGTTGGATTAACACAGCTTAAGCACAGTCCCCTGCATTATTTTCACCTAAATCAACTGTATTGCTAGAAATATGTATCTATAGGCACTAAGTTACCCATATGCTGTGCATTGTTAAACAGGTATGGGGCATTGACTTGTTTGTACTTGTTTGCTTTATTAATTGTGTATAAATCCACCGATTTTTCTTTTGTGAGCCAAAAACCTCTTTCTTTTCTTCTCTCTCTACTTTTTCCCCCCCTTCCAGAGCACCCACTCTGTTTTCACATGGGAGCAGAGAGTGAGGTGAGGTGCTGAGTCACTTTTGGGAAAGGGGAGGCAAGTGGAGATGAGCTGCTCAGGTACTGTTATGAGGGAGTAGTAGTAGAGATGAGCTACTTAGTCACTTGTAGGAGAGGGAAGCCGGGAAAAAGGAGTTTCTAAGTCACTTCTAGGACGAGAAAATGGGGGAGATCAGCTTTTAAGTCACTGCCGAGTACTGCAGGAGATCAACTGCTGAATCACTGCCTGGTGAAGAGAGTTGTGAACTTTGAGGATGAATATCTTCAGAATGCCTGCAGCTACAAAGGTCAGTAAGGAATTTTATTGCTTATTTACTTGGTAATAATATACAAAGACTGAAATGCCAGTGCCCTGGCCATGGGTGGACTTTATGTTATGTCTGGATAGCAGGTGATTCAGTCACCCAGATTCTACATACAATTTAAAATTCAGGGTGGTTTGATGTCCTAGTTGAAACAGAACATTTATTGAAGGTTGATCCATGCAAACCCTTGAGAGATGTTTATGTTCCTAGGATACCCCATTAAAGCTGCATTTAGATAAATTATGGAGATAACAAACATGCGCCTTCGGCTCTGTAATAATATCTCTTTAAGCAAACATTCAGTACGATAATCATTTCTAAAGCACACTGCAATTAAGAAAACCATGCCATTGTACAGTAAGTGACATCGATCGCATTTCTGTTTGATATTTTATGGGAAAGATTAGAAGACTTTTCCGGCATCAATGTGAGATTGGAAGCTTGCCTAGCCAGCCACAGATTACAAAGATGCATCAGACGTGCACTTCGGTTACTTATTCATAAGAGTGATAACAGGAAGGAGATTAGCTGCATGGGACGGAAGAGCAGAGGAGAAATGTTTATTGGTGTCTGGACATTTTCTCATATCAAAATCTCCATGGAAATCACTTGATTGTCCCTGTTATTCCTGAAAGGTAATACAAATCTTTGAAGGAGAATCATGTGAAATGATTCAAGGAAGCAGCATGCCCTTAAAGGTCAGGAAAGGACCAATCAGGATATTTATCAGAGGTGCACAAAATTTTAGGAGTAGTGGGGTAGGCATGCAACACTAACCATACTCTGACCAGGACATTGCTAAAGAATGTATAGGCTTGTCAATATTTTTTAAATGCACATAAAAAATGATCAGGTTAATGGAAGCTTTGCTTTCAGCATGTATTTTTCTTTATATTATAAGTATTTATGCTAATCACATACAAAGGCACTAATTTATACCTTGCAGTGTTACACAAATGTGCTGTACAATTTAAGCCATCCAACTTGATAATAACAATTGATTACCTCCCAAATTCAGTGACTGCAGAGGTATACAGAGTTCTCTCTCCAGCACCACCTTCCAGACTTTTACATTTCTTGATCTAAGGATATTTGCCAAAATGAGTTCCCCATAGCAGGGGCGTAACTAGAAATCATCAAACCTCCTAGCAAAACTTTGTGTGCCGCCCCACATATATGTTTGTTTTTTTTT
>NC_092869.1:33747779-33759407 GCF_032062135.1 Pyxicephalus adspersus
GAGGGTAATATTATAATACTGCACTACACACAGACAAGGCAGTCAGTGTGTTCTGGAAGGGATACAGGCACCTACCCTGGCTGAGCACATGTTCTTATCTCTGTCCCTGCACTTCCTGCATTTCCTAAGTGATCTCTGGTGGGGTTTCTAAGGCCACTATCAGGGGCAGGAAACATTTCAACAACTTTATTTGCAATTTACAAAGTTACGACTCAGAAAGCAGATAGAAAAAGGCAGTCCCCTACACTACAATGCACTGTTCCACATATTTTGGTCTATTCCTTTGTGCTGCCCCATGCAATGTATTAAATAGGGGCAGTTTCAAAACTGAGAGCAGTACAGGTGGCCCGGAAACCCCAGTGGTCAGGGTGGAACCGCCTCTGACAACCACCAACCAATGGGAACATTGCCTACAGTGTACTTTTGCAGTAACAAGCCAAACAGATAGTCCTTTGCAATTCAAACTGGCCAGTTTGACATAAAGGGCCCAATTTAATAAAGTTCTCCAAGGCTGGAGAAAATACACTTTCATCAGTGAACCTGGGTGATCCAGTAAACCTAGAATGGATTTCTTTATAGAAATTTTCTATTTATTAGCAAATGCTGGACCAGATCAATTCCAGGTTTGCTGGATCACCCAGGTTCACTGATGAAATGTATCTTCTTCAGCATAAGTGCTTTAATAAATCAGGTTCAATGTATCAGTTTTTTCAGGCAGCAAATCACCAAAATGTGTAAGAAAATTACAAATCTTGGACTGACAAGGGGAAGTACCTCTAACTTGTTACCTGTATCTTTCTTTACTGTACATTTACTAGATGCCAGAAGACCACATTCTTAATTAAAAATTAGGAATTAAAATAAAGGAATATAAGACTAGACTGCTTGATACACAACTTAATTTTTGTATTCTTTGGCACACCAAGTTCTTTTGCTAGGATGATTGGTGCAGATTTCTTAGCCTGCATCTGTTCCTTATGGTTTCTGATTCTAGAATGACATAATTGCTACATGTTTCCCCCTGTAGAGGGCACTATACATCACAACTTGAAATGTAGTAATGGAAACCATACTAAGAATATTATATCGTGTTCTGTGTCATTTAAAAAGTCAGAGAATTTCAAATCCAAAAATAAGTATGCATATAAAAAAAATTAATATTAATTTGTAATGATCTCCCATCCTATTGTGTGAAATTCCCCCACCTACTAGATTGTAAGCTCTTCGGGGCAGGGTTCTCTACTCCTGTATCACTGTCTGTATTAGTTTGTCATTTGCAATCCCAATTTAATGTACAGTGCTGCGTAATATGTTGGCGCTTTATAAATCCTGTTTATTATTAATAATAATAATAATAATATTAATAAAAATAATAATACAGATCTCTAATTATGTTCCCAGTATGTACAAAAATATAATAAACTAAATAATCCAGACTCCTTATAATGTGGAGATGTTGCAAGAAAGTAGGCAGAATTGCAAATCCTTTTTCAGAACTGCAAATATGTAAATATGCACCTCTACCCCGGCAACGTGACATCTTCCTCCTGCTTCTTCCAGATGCTGCACTTTTAGCTGTGTTGATTGGTTGATGCTGGATAAAGTAGAATTAATACCAGCAAGTTCCAGAATTATACACTGAGCTGTGCAAGAATATTGCAGGGAGGGAGGTAAGAGGCATTTATTGTGGAGTAATAGTATGTCTCCTTAGATATAAAAAAGTACTTTCCTATTTTTTTTACATTTGTTTAATTTTGTATTTTTTTGTTACAGTCCTGATTTAATTTAGGGTCAAACCAGCACCTTATTTCTACTGCCAAAAATAAATAAGAATGCAACTGTGTTCATAATTGTCAACCATTGAACCTCTCATGAACCCGGGCAGCCATATTGATTGATAATAAAGCAAAGGGAAGGCGACTGTGCTGCTGTAGGGGGCAGCATTATAGTGAAGTTTTTTGCTTGAAGATTTGCAGTCTTATTTGTTCAGCTCCTAAGACTTGAAAGTTTCTTAGTAATCATGAAAGAATGAGAAGAGAAGCAATGACTGGATAATAAAGGAAAACAAGTTGAAAGGAATAAATTCTCTTTATTTGTTATTGGGCAGCATGGTGGCTCAGTGGTTAGGACTCTGGCCTTTGATGTGTAAGGTCCCAGGTTTGAATCTTGGCCAGGACACGATCTGCATGGAGTTTGCAGGTTCTCCCTGTGTCTGTTTGGGTTTCCTCCCACATTCCAAAAACATGCTATTAGGTTAATTGGCTTCCCCCAAAATTTGACCTTAGATGACATATGACTATAGTAGGGACATTAGATTGTGAGCCCCTTTGAGGGAGTTAGTGTCATGACTATGGACTTTGTACAGCGCTGTGTAATATGATGGTGCTATAAATACTGTGTAATAATCATAACCTGAAAATGCTAGCTTCTTGGCTATATCTGATTCCCTATTTATACCTCACTGATTCTGGACAGGTCTGCAGCTTGGGTTAGTGACCCAGAAAATATTGAAGCCATTGGATCATTATGAAAGCCAAGCAACTTGCAGAGGGCCATCGGCAACGGCTGCCTTCATATCTTTATTAGTATAGATTTCGTTTTCTATAGGCATGCCATATACAAGACATAGGATTGGCACTGGGTAGAAAGTGGTAAAATACCATTTTAGGTACATTTAAAGTGTGCCAAGTATCTATACCGGTGATCCTCACGTTGTAATATCATTATTGTACCTATTTTTGTTAATGCAATATTCATACAGTCTTACAGTAAAGTCTATGGGAAGCCAATCAACCTACCAGTATGTTCTTGGATGTGGGGTGTCCTGGCTGAATGTAAAATCTAGGAACCCAGTGTGTACCGCAGCAAAAATGCAAGCCACTGAGCCACAGCGCTGACTATAGTAGAGCTTGGCCAATTGAAACGTATTGTGGGTTGGAACCTTTGCCCAATCAGAATGGTTTGGCAGTCAGGCAGTGCGGGGAAATGAAATGCTGTTCACAAAAAGTTCAACAAAATTTGTCTCTTGAAAGTTTGGTTTAATTTGTGTTTGTCTGTCCAAAACAAATACACAAATTTGTAGTAGCAAAAGCAAAGCCTCCAATATCACAATATCGTCAATGTCATTATTAAAGCACAAAGCATAGCAAAACAGCACGTCAGCACAGGTGTACACTGATGAATATGAATGGGATCACAAGGAAACGTACAGTGCCAAACAAGCTGACTTAAAATCTACAGCTACAGGCCATCCCTTTGGAAAAATGGCAAGGCTAAGACATCATCCTTCAATGCCGTACTTTATCTGGCAGCGTTTGAAAGTAAACAGAATAATTACCACCTTTTTGCATCCGTGGGTACATTCCAGTTTTTATTACAGGGCCAAGTGATGCACGCTCAGCTATGTCATTAGACTTACATTAACTCATGAAATGGGCAGTCAGTGATTTGTAATTTTGTTTTATAAAAAAGAATCTTATAGATGTGTCCCAAGCACTGTGTTCCACATAGGGAAGCCAATGCCTAGGTAGGTTTTGAGGGTCATAGTGTTCCACAACATGGCAATGGTCAACATTTGCCTGGTGTAAAATCTATCACAAAAGAGGTTATCAAGTTCCAAGTAGATATTATAATTAGATTCTTTATATTATCTGACCATGATTTTCCCATCATACTATTCAGTTTACATGTCACCAGTGACCTACCAATGGTCAGGCACTGAAAGCAGTTTGCTCGAAGTAAAGGAAGTAGGGGAGTTTGTTGATGGACATGTTACCTTGCAGTGGCTGTGACAAAGTTACTCACCTGGGCCAGTAGAATAGAAGCTGTGCAGGTGGTAAAGGAGCAAGGGAGCCTCTCTCCTCTTTCAGGTAAGTAATCTAGAACATTAATTATCTATTTCGCTGTGCATTTGACTGATCAAATAGATGTAAGGGCACTACAACACTCAAAGACAATGTATCGTAAGTGGACTTTCCACCAATGTAAGGAGCTCTTTATAACTGATCATCAATGAAAGGGAACACTACACTGGCCACCAATGTAAGTGAGCTGACCAACAAATAAAGGACAATAAAAAAGACATATCACTGATGACTCATTACACAATGCATAGGGTGCACATTACATTAGTTTATAGTTTTTTTATTTGTATGTTATTTGTATGTTTTCTAGTTTTATTATTTGTAGGTTTTGCTTCACATTCAGTCTAGAACAAGCCTATAATAGAGAAAGAGGCATAAGAATTTTTGTAAAATTGTATTTAAGACAAAATCTTAAGCCTCTTTCTCTATTTGTAGCCTTCTAAGTTAAATTTCAATGGTAACTTTTTTTGCACAGGCTAACAATAATAATAACAATTTTTCTTTTATGAAAATCCAACCATTCAAGTCCATGCCTTGGAGTAGCAAGGAAAATATAGCTGAGGGGCAGTGCTGGAATTGCCAGACGCGGCCAATGCAGGGCTGGAACTCCTTCTTCATTTAAATAGCGCCACTAATAAAATTCCCGACATTACTTGCGTCTATAAAACAGTCCAATACGGGGCCACACATAAGCAGAGAGCCCACTGGTCTATAGACGCGAGTGATGCCAGGAATTGTAGTAGCGGCGGTGTTTCAATGCACCAGCTGCAATTATTATTTAGGATTCCTTTGGGGGGCCAAAAAAAGGACGTTGGGGCCAGGGTTAGACATCCCTGATCTACCCCATAGTTAGGTGTTGTCAAAATTTTAGTTTTCTTGTTTTTAAGTATAAGTTTAAAATTTTAGCTCCATTCTCTCCCTTCTGTTGACGTCTCCTTTACATTCTGAATTATAGCCATAGTGTCATTAGCAAATTGAAGATTGGATGTGGATGTTTCTTTTACCAGTCTTTACTTTACTCCAGCCCTCCTTCTCTTCATTTATGTTGACTGCCTTTATATACTCCTTGGCATTTTCAATTGGGCATCTTTCTGAATCCAGCTTGTATATTTGGACCATATTAGTAGTGCACACCAAATATGAGTTGGCAGATATTTATTATTTTGTCCTTTCCTGTTGATACAGCAATAAAGACAGTAATCACCCAATGCTGTGCAATGCTGACTCACAGACAATGATAACAAGAAGCAGTGGGTGTTAGTATATTGGCTCATGCATGTTCAGATCACATACCATGGCTCCCACCAGGTCTTTTCTCCAGTGCTTAGATGACACAGGAATTTATTATACGAGAGCTCAAATATTGTCATCTTTTATACGGTGAAAAGCCAACGAAGATAAGAATTGTTTTTTAGCTTGGTGGACATTCCCTATGTGGGTACAAGCAGGTCTGATCTTCACACACTTGGTATTACTTGGTAGATCTTGATCCAAACAAAACGCAAAATTCAGCAGTAAATATATAAAACAAATTACATTTCACCAGCATCTGCATCTTGTCTTTAAATGCATTCGATGAGAAAATCATTTAAATTAAGCTTTCAGCCTGCAGCAGAAATACTGTCCCAGACAATATATTGCTTCTGTAAATCTTGGCCAACATAGCAATCATTATTTAAATTTCACTTTGTTTAACACTTAAAGGGACTGTATGTGTTTGCCGAAAAATGTATATTTACTCCAAATGTATTTTTAAGTTTACTGCTGCCTCCTGGAGATTATCTCTCTCTTTTCATCATGGTGACCACTGTTGAGAGGACTCTGTTGGTAAATTCAGAATTTTATGGTTGCCAATGGATCAGTAAATTGGGGGAATCTTTCAATTGGATACCGCATCAAATAGCAGATATCCAAGAGATGATTTCCTCTCATTTCCTTTATATTCTATTAATGTATGCTATGTTTTAAATGTTCTCTACAGTGCTTTTTATCAAAAAGGAAGAAGCCATAACACAGGGACACAAGTTGAAAGGATCTTGCTCCTCCAAATGGCAGGGGCACCAGATATGGTACAATGTTCACCTCCTGTTATATCTCCAGTAGAAAGTTGAACTCTCCCCAATGGGATGCAGTAAAACAGAATAAAAACAGTTGTTTTTCTAAACTCAAAAAAACAAGTTTGTCTTTTGATAAATCATTAATAAAAGTATGTTCAGTGACATACTAGAACATCTAACTGTGAAAGGCCACCCTATATCAAAGCCCGGATACCAATAGCGCCGCTTTCGTTTCAAACAGAAATATTTATCATTATAAGAATACTATCAGCCATTTGAACCAATGTTTGTCCTAACCTTGGCTTGTTTTCATTCTTTTTCGTTATTCTCAAAAAACATAAGATAGCTAGAAATAAAACACTGCACAGCTAAGCTTTGGCAGGGAGCCGCTTTGCCTCACACAAAGTGGCCTGTTGCGGCAGATTATTACAACTATAAATATTCAAAACATCCCAAGAACAAATCAAGACACGCAAGTGGAAAGAAGAAGAACCTTTTTGTTTCCAGCTATGCAGAATTCCAAAAAACTGATGCGTGAGAAAATCTGGGACTATCCACCCACACACGCACAGTGCATATGTTAAGCGAGCATGATGTATTAACCAAAATATACATGTGTATCGTTAAGTTATTGGGAAGAGAATTGTTTTCTTCGTCACCATTACCGCTAGGAAAATGGATGTAGGAGGACCTGTTTTTCTTTTTTAAAAGTATTGGGCCCGTCTTTTGCCCACTTCAGACAAAGTATCAGGTTCCCTTTACTGCAGCAAACATAATACCTCTCCTCTAACCCCCAGGAAAAAAAAGAACAGCCCTGTGTAAGCTAAGAGATGCAGCCTACATGGAGCTTTTACATGTGATTGGGCCACAAATTGCCCATTGCTCAAAAACCCTTGGAAAGGTCTGAAGAAACCACCTAAATCATAGCATTGTCAAGTTTAGGAGTAGGGAAAAAAAATATAGTGATAGAAGAACTTCTGTACAGCCTGAGCCTAGGATCCAAGAGGTTTGACAAGGAAACGCAGCATGCTCTTAAGACAAACTCAGGTACTTAGAGGCACCAAAATTTTTTTTTTCAGTATCATTGTTAGCATGGGCAGTTTTGTACCTACAGAAAGCACAGGCTTTGATGATTGAAGTGCATTAGCTCTGACTCCACCATGGACAGGTCTAGTCTTTCCAATGGGACCTCACATAGAGAGCAAGGATCCTAGTCCATGGCATTTGACAGGAGACAGGCTTTCCTACTCAGTGACTGCTTTCTAAGGAGCTCAAGATGTAGGAATGTGCACACCTTTTGTTTTAATGTACATGGAATGTACTTAGCTAATTTCGGTGCAAATCGAATGGTGCAGCTTGACCAGGGTAGTGCGGATCCGGTGCCCTTGCTCCACTCCTTCCCCCCCATATGTCCACCAACCATTAACCAAATTACTTTTTCCCCCACCCACCTTTCCTAATTACCCCAATACTCAACTTGCCAACCACCCCCTCCTATCCCTTCTTACATAAAACACAACGCTCCTTCTTGGACTTAAAGTTGGCTGGCAAGCAGCCGTTTATTTGTAAACACAACTATTTAACATACATTTGCATAAATAACCGTAAATATTTAACTTTAACCATAAATAACAATAATTAACCATTATTAACATAAATAACATAACATTAATATTAACATTACCCTGAACAAAACATGAATAACTATAATTAACTATATAAATAACTCCAAATCTTACACTTTAATGCCTTTTATTAACCCCCAACATTTAAAATGTTAACCCCCCCTTTTAAACTTTGGCCTATCCTCCTTTTTCCAGGCTGCAGGTCTTGAAAGGTAAAGCCCGCCCAGTTGCAATATTTGCAACCCACCATAACCACTGTTAAGGCCCCTAGGCCCACCTTGCCTCTGGGGCCCACCTCAACCTTCTTAAAGGGACACTCCACCACCCGGGATGCCCCTTCACCACTGAATTACCACTGGGCATTTACCTTCCCCCCGACCCCAACCGCCCACTAATCTCCAATCTTAGGAAGGGAGGGCGGGAATTTTCTTCTTGTAAAAACTGTGACGACTTCCGACACAGCCCCCTTTTTATCTGTATCTTATCTCTACCCCCCTTTCCTCACCTTCCTATCTCCTTCTGCTCCTCCCAAGGCATCTTCCAAATTTTTCCTCTCTCCCTTCTTCCTCTCTAACTCCTACCCCCCCTTTCTCTTTTCGCTGGGCAGCCCCTTACACCCCTGTCATGAAGGCCCTGCTCTTAATTGCTATGGGCCTTTCTTTAAAGATACAATGACACTGTGACAATCCCTTACTTATCCTTAGTGGCAAGGAATTGGAATGCAACTAAAAGCACGACTGTGATTGACATAAAAAAAGAGAGAATACAAAAGAGAAAATACCAGCTTTGTAAATGATAAAGAGTTTGGGAATAAATGAACTATTTCTGTTTGCAGATGATACCAAACTATGTAATGGAATTAAGTCCATACAGGATGTCTATATTCTACAAGCAGACCTGGAAATACTGTTTGATTGGGCAGCCAAGTGGCAAATGACATTTAATATAGATAAATGTAAAATTATGCACTTGGGTGCTAACAACATGCATGATTCATACTGTCTAGGGGGAATACATTTGGGGGAGTCAGAAATGGAAGACTTAATAATAGCATGCAATGCCAAGCTGCAATATCTAAAGCTAGGAAAGTACTTTCTTGTATTTAAAGAGGAATAGACTGCAGAGATGGAGACATAATCCTGCCCCTGTACAAAGCATTGCTCAGACCACATCTGGAATATGCACTCCAGTTTTGGGCACCAGTTCACAAAAATGACATTGTGGAATTTGAGAGAGTGCAGAGAAGGGCAACTAAACTAATAAAAGGATTGGGGGAGCTCAGCTATGAGGAGAGATTAGCTGAACTGAATCTATTCTCCCTTGAGAAGAGACGTATAAGGGGGGATATGATCACCCTGTATAAATATATAAATGGTCCATATAGAGAAACAAAGAACAAGAGGACACTCTTTGCATCTGGAGGAAAAGAAGTTTAAGCTCCGAATAAGGAAGGGATTCTTCACTGTAAGATCTGTGAAAATGTGGAATCGGCTCCCTCAGGAAGTAGTTTCAGCAAGTACTATAGATTGCTTTAACACCCCTAGCGTTCTCTCCGTTCTCTCCGTATTTCCATGCAAAAAGCATTAAATTTTTTTTTTGCATGGAAATTTGTTTTACATTGTAGGCTATAATTCTCAGGCATAATTCACCAAAATATGTCCAAATTTTAATAAATGTAATAATAAACTTTATAAATAAAAAAAAATCTGTTAAAAAAAAAAGTTAAACATGTAATATAACTGTACAGTAGCATATATAATATAATTATATATATTATATGAAGATTTCTTTGTATTGGACTCAATACAGCTATTTTGTATTGAATCCAATACACAATTAGTTGAATTATCCGCCCGCACCGACGCATGCACTGACGTCACTGGGAAACTCCAGAGGTCGTCTCTGCAGTTCATGACTGCAGATTGAAGAGGAAGGATGAGCAGGATGACAGGGGATGCCGACAGAGCAAGGTAAGTGGGGTTTAAGTTTAAAGCGACCCCTAGTGTGATTCGGGATTTCCGCTTTTTGCATAGTAAATCCCCTCCGAGTCACATTTAGGAATACCGCTAGGGGGCATTAAGAAAAAGCTGGATTATTTTTTTAACCTTCTTCTGGACCAATCACTGTATGTCTATAGGGTTTTATATCTGGGATATGTGTATTTCCCTAGTGGTTGAACTTGATGGACTTATGTCTTTTTTTAACCTGACTTACTATTTATTATATTTACAGAATATGCTGAATAGTTTGTTTGAGCTGCATTTCAATAGGTAAAGTAGTTACTAAGACATTTGCTATATGGTCCCTAATTGGCTTTATGTACCCTAAACAAGGTTCTAACCTTTCTTTATATTTACATTGTAACATAACTGTGCCATAAAATAAAAAATATTATAACACATCTGCCACCTACACTGCTAAGATGCAAAATCCCTCACGGTAAAATAGATAAAAGTCATGTACGCTGTAAAATAAAACAAACAACATAAAATGAGCAATAAGACATGTGGCTTGTTCATAAGAAAATAAATGAAAACATAAAATTATAATTATCCCTCTTCATATTTCACTAAGATTCACATCAAAGTGTATTGCCTAGTCTGTTGTAAATATATTTCAAGAACAATCTGATGAAAAGTGCAAGCTGGTTTTGAAGTAATACAGTAGTGAAATAAAATATATTATATCTGTAAACAATTTTGCACAGCATACCCGAGTTCAGAGTTGTACATATACCATACTTTTACAAAGAGTTGCTTTTTATTAGGTAGACCTATCTAAAACCCTTTAAAGGGACCCTGTCACACAAAGAAAAACTATTACCCTCACTGCTAATGAATGCTGCTCTAATCCTTCTCAACTGCCCATGAAGTCCAATGGGAATTTAATTCTTCTGGGAGTGCCGATCTCTTTGGTCCCTCCCAGTTCTGTATGTTCATTTATAATTAAATGAAAATTTAGATTTGATGAAAAAAACCTTGCCCCACAAAAGCCTGTCTTTTTCTCTTTCTCACAATCTGTCTTCTCACAGGTCCCAAAATAATGGCAGTGGTACTCAACCATCTGAAGGAGTAATGTAGGTAAATTTTCTATTCCTTTAAAGAGTACATTTTTTTAAAGTTAGATACTATATATGTGTAATAGACTTGTTTTGAGTTTTTGTCATATTCTCCCATTTTTTATTGATTTATATATAGTGATTTTCAGATCAGCCACTAGAGCTTTGTATTCATCTCAGCTTTACAAATGCTAACCTCTTTGTACTATTTTAATAAACATTACAGTATGTTAAAATGTCCTATTTCACAGATAATACTCATAATAGGTAAATCTACTCCTCTGCTATAATATTAAATCCTGGTGAGTAGTTGTTTCGGAAGCGTAAAGTCCAACTGAGATATTATGAATAATTTTTAATCCAGAATATACATTACAAAAAATGTTCTCATTTTGACTTTCAGTTTCTGTAGTTTTAACTTAGATTTCTCTTTAAATTAATTATAAGGATGTGTGTTGGATTTTTGAACTGCTATAGATGTTTTTGATTTTATTTTATGTACCATTACTTTATACTTTATGGCCTCTTAAAAAAGTAATAAATAACTAAACAGAATCCTAGATATTCCTGGGTTTTCTCTGGACCAATGTAGATTTAAGTGGTCCCTAGCAATATCTCCGTAGCTACTGGATAAACTTGTATATGGAATTATACCAAAAATGATTCATGTAGTGCTCCAATGTTTGCAGTGATACCCATTTTAGCAGCCAGATCACATTAGGTAAGGTTGCTAAAAGAGTATCTAGCACATGGTGGGCCCACCTAGGCTCAAGCCTAGAACTTTAATGACACACAACAGCCTGTAGGCTGTCTGTAGAAGCCTACTCGGGTTACTTTTTTTTAATGTTAGAAAAAGTTTTCAGTGATTTTCGGCCCAACAATCATAATTAGATTCCCACTGGATCACATTGGATCTTTCCAAAGAGCCCTGCACAAAGGAAAACCCCTAAGCTTATCATTCTGGAGAAATCACTGCACCACAACAAAACCTGAAAAACTAGTGGTTACTATTTTTTTTTTTTTTT
>NC_092869.1:33759981-33763598 GCF_032062135.1 Pyxicephalus adspersus
GGACTTGGGGAGGTCCATAAGGGGCAATCCCAGCAAGTGGTGGAGCAGGTCAAGAGGAAATCGTTGTTGAGTCACGTCCCCAATTAGTGCATTAACTCACCCCCAATAGCCCTGAATGAGGGGACTGGACCAAAAAATATGTTCCAGAGTCCCATAATGGCACCCGCAGTGCCAGCAAGCCGGATCTACCTCCTGAAACAGGCGGTGTAACACCTAGTGGTTACTATTTACCAAGGCCTTATAGGGAACATATTCATGCAACATAAAGACCAGAAGTCATGGGAAACTTCTCCAAAAAGGGCACAAACAAAAGCAAAAGCATATAACATGGAAAGATTAGAACTTATTTCCTCTGGTTATGCCTTTCTGTTCAGGTAAGATTTCCTTTACTGGTGTCACAGGTACAAAAAAATTTTAAAACATTTTCTGCTCCTCAAAACATGGTTCTGTCTCTACTATTGTTTCTGCTTTTGGGAATATCGTTCTGACATTTGGGTCATGGTTCTTCCTTTGGATATATTACTCTGCTATCGGGAATATGGTTATGCCTGTATGATTATGTTTCTGACTCTGAGATTATTGTTTCTTGGTGCCTTTCGGTTTATGGTTCTTCCTCTAGATCAGAGGTCAGCAAACTTTTTTGGCCACTAGGCCATTTCAGGGGTAGACAGGAGCACACTAGGCCGGACTGTCTCTCGAGTCCTGCCCTAATGGCTCCGCCCACACCAGGAACGCCCCCTGAAGGGAAATGTCACTCCTCCACAATGCACATGGAGGAGAGGGAATGTCTCTTATTTACCCCGATGGTGGAAGTGTTAACGCCAGCCGGGGTAAATAGGGAAGGGAGCAACCACACGGAGGCTCAAGAGCCGCATGCAGCTCCGGAGCTCTGGTAGTTTGTTTGGGTCCGCTGCGGGTTGCCTTCCGGGATTAGGCCTGATCGGCTAGGGGGCGTTAGGTCGGAACAAACTACAGGCTAGGCCATATATGGCCTAAAGGCCGGAGTTTGCCCACCTCTGCTCTAGATGTATTGTTTTGTTTCTGGATTTATGGTTCACTCTTTTAAGTTTGTGATTCTACCTTTTGGCTTATGGCCTCAAAGATTAATATTATTATTATTATTGTTAATATTTTTAAATATTACACAGGTACCCCCAGGACTTTGGTGCACAAAGTATGACATCTGGAGAACTGGCAGAGGACCAGGAACCCATGGATAAAGCAGAATAGGGGAGTCCAGCAGAGGTAAGTCTGGAAAACAAAGCCAGAAGTCATACACAGGTAATCAGTCCACCAAACAAGCTATCCAAGTGTTAAAACAAAGCAGAGTCAGGGTCACAGGCAAAGGTCATTCTTGGCACCGTAGTATTACTGGGTTGGAAACAGGCAGAGTCAGCAACAGTAGATAAATGGATGCAGGAGATGCTGCAAGCTGCTGAGCAGAGTGTAGACAACTAATTCTGCTGCAAGTGACACGGCTAGAGAAAATAAAAAGGCGTTATATACTAATGTGGCGCACAGCTACATTCCAGTGAGCAATGGTTTGCTGCGACATAGCTCTATAACAAGGCATATTATACGGAACGCTTTTTGAAAAAACTCTGCCTGTACTGGTTCTAAAGACCATACATTGAGCCTTAACCACCTGAGCGTTACACTGATGTCTAGATTTCTGTACCAAAAGCGTTACAGGTTTTCATGAGAAATTTTTTTTTTAAATTGTAGACCTGTAACTTACAGAAATATGTCCAAATAGGGGTCTAGTAGATATAATGAATATAAAAAATGTTTGAAACACACAATCATGTAAAAATAAAATTAAAGGAAAAACACAAAAATCAGCTTAAACAAGAATACATAAATAAATGAAAAATACTGAAAATGCGATAATTCGGTATACTGTATAGTAATATATTTTTCTAAATCACCTCCCTAGTGTCCAACCGTCCAACGTCACATACCTATAGACAAAACCACATAAATATATTTTCTATTATTTTGGATTGGATTGGATACAGGACTTTGTGTTCAATCCAATACAAAATGAATGAATGAGTTTGAATTTGAATTTCCTGCACACGCGCCGACGTCATCACGCACGCACAAGAAGCCGGTCGGCTTTTTTTTTCTCCGCCGGCCGGCTTCTTGTGTTAGAAGCACCCGACACTGGACTGAGAACGACGTGGGACGATCAGCGGGACCAGGTAAGTGAGATTTTAATATAGACGAAAAAGTACGGGGTTATCGACAGTTGCAAATCGACGAAAAAGTACGGGGTTAGCGGTTGGGAGGTTAAACAAGGGAGCGGTAATTTGGGCCCAAAGTGTGTTGGCTGTATTTCTTGTTGTTGGACAATACATTTTGGAGTCTTTTACAAGGTAGTTTGCACTTTTATACATTTGTTTGTGTATCTGCAAGATGCCATACTGTCTGCACAATCCTTGTTTTAGGAGTTGTGTATTTTTCATTATGCAATATTTGAATCAGAACAATACTTTTTGGGTCCTTCATCCAAAACAACAATAGAGCTTTTAAAGACAGGCTCAGTCATGAAAATAACATACTTCCATTCTCATGTCTTTATTGAGCCATTTATGGACAACCTAAATCATAAGTTTTCTTTTGCCTGCGGACTATTGTAAAATGACACACGTTGTACAGGCCTTATAAAAAAAAAAACACAATTAAATTCTAATCTATGTCAACGACTTAAACAACACGATCCCTACAGTGAATATAATACTTATACTGGTTGTCATCAAATGTTTGTCTCTCAGCAGCAAATCCTAATATACAACAAATGACCTATGGGGGTGGGGTTATGGATTTTGTTACCTTCTGTTAGAACTGTACAAGTTAAAAAGCACTGTTGTGGATACCCTTGTGCAAGAGCAATGCTGTAAGGAAGCTGCCATGCATGTAATGATAATTTCAAAGATTTGTATCAATTTAAATAATTTGGCTTAAAGTGTACCTAAAATCGGAAAACAAAAAGTCACCATGAGGTAGTACAAAATGACAAAAGAGACAAGCAAGGTTCTTCAGTTAATTTTCTTTGGAGAAAAAATCCCTGTTGAACCTAATTGTGTATTTGTTGAATCCAATCCCTTAATGTATTCTAAATTATACTGTATTTATAATAGCCTTTTGTATTTTCTTATTAAACAGGAATTAGAAGAGGTATAAGGAGCATAGTAAGTCAATAAAGCTATGACGCAATGGCACAAGGATGTCATCATTATGTTTCCATTCCTTCAATATCCAATCACAAGCTTCGGTTTTGGTCCCAACTGTAATGACCTAATTGTAGTAAAGAAATATGGGTTCAGATCCTCTCAGTGCTGCATAAAAAAGAATGTGAAAAGAATTACAATTGTAACTCCTACATCCCAAATACATTTAGGTTAATTGACTTTCCCCAAAAATTCGTAGGGACATGTGCGCCCATTTGAAGGACAGTTAATGACATGTCTTTAGACTCTGTAAATCGTGGAACATGTTGATGCAAATTAGCAATATTAATGATATAATGGCCCTGATTTGTTAAAGTTCTCTAGGGCTGGAGAGAATACACTTTGATCAGTAAAGCTGGGTGATCCAGCAAACCTGGAATGGAT
>NC_092869.1:33765376-33821845 GCF_032062135.1 Pyxicephalus adspersus
TATATAGTTTTTTCATATCTTTAGAGAAAAAAAATATATCATACAAAGATACTCTGAGACACCTTACCATCCTAACAGCAGTAACAGTAGTATTAAAGGATTAACCTGTAGAATACATGTGTTTAAAAAGTGTTATGAAACTTGTATATCCCTCTAAGGAGCTCTCAAACAAAAGGTGGTTCCTCTAAATGAATCATGTTTGAGAGCAGTTAAGTTCTTGCGGTTAATCTCTATCAGAAAGTGGATTAATCCCGGCTCACTGCCATGAACTGCAGTTCATAGAAAGGCACAAAGATGCCCACAAAATGTGGGCAGTATGAACTACCCCTTGGAAAGACAATGAACCTGTTTGATATGGATGGTGCTTTCACATGGTTCACTGCCATCTCACCTACGTGGAACGTGTTCTGCTCTATACCGGTAACAAGTACAATAAGAAAAGTGCTGTTTATTTAGAGAGGAGTGGAGGCTTTCTCAATAGAGCGGTACATACACCTCCTCTACCTGGATACATACTCTGTTCCTTTTTACTAATTCATACAGAATGACACATCCTACGTTCATTATTCAAAGATAATCAGGGAGCTGCGAGGCTGTTCAACAAGTGTGCTATTTGGTGGAACATACCCAGCTACCGTTGTGATCTTACTCTTCATTTGTGATTTATGTTAAGTAAATGGGTAAAGTAAGTTAATAAGGAATGCCAACTCTACATCTGATGATTATAAAGGATCCTGGTGTTCTATTATTTTAAAGGATATTGCATTTTATCTAAAAGGAGACCTTCCACTAAAATGTAGGGTCCACTTACACTGGCCTCCTTCTTCTCAAAAAATCAACTACTATGTGTAAGATATCTAACCAGAAGACGATCCAGTCCATTGCAAGATTTTACCTGTTCTGCATTCTATAGGACTCCACTGAAAAATGTGATGATCCTTGCCTAGGATCTGTGGGTAGAGGAGAAGTAAGATTAGTATAGTGGTAACTTTTACCAAATAATTGGTGATTTGGTGAAGACGGACCAACCAATGTAAAGCAGACCTTCCATTTTTGTTCCAGTCAGTGTCAAAAAAGCACCATATATGTTATTTATTTTAAGATTGATAGACCCTGCAAAACCATTCAGCAACAATCTTTCTATAAAAAGTATATGTACTTTTATCATTATTTAGGATTCTTAATTACTTGTAACTGATTTCTTCATGTAGACAATGAAAAGCTCTGAGACTACTGCTGGGTGCCACCATCTTGGATGTGATCTCAGTAGCCCCACAAACTCAGAGCTGTAACTTGTAACACAACTACTATTGGGGGAAACACAGCAGAGCTCTCCATACATTGCTTGCTAGTTCCTACTAATGCTGAAAACAATTACTAAAGATTGATATAAGTGACAATCATTGAGCATCTGTACACTATCTTTAAAGGCTTTTCCAAATTGGTAATGATAACAGCAGTTCCCTTGCAGCTCCTGGAGGCTGGCACATTGGCATCTGATAGGGTGCCCCCGCCACTATGCTGGCTCTTAATGAACAAGCATTTCAATATTCTGCAGTTGACAGCAGCTGGCAGTTCTTAATGATAATCAACTTACCTGGACAGTCTGAAAATATAAAGGCAAATTAAAAATGAAGCATCAATTTTGTCAATATTGTTGCTTTAGGTTTACATATTACTATGCTAACTTTAGGCTTTGTGCTTTATTCTGGTAGTGCTCACCTCTGAGCACAGTGGCTCAGAGGTTAGCAATCCTGGTTCGAATCTTGGCCAGGACACTATCTGCATGGAGTTTGCAGGTTCTCCCCATGATTGAATGGGTCTCTTATGCATGCATGCATACATGTAGTTAGATTAATTGGCTTCCCCCCTAAAATTGACCTTAGACTGTATTGAAGACATATAACTGTGGTAGGGACATTAGATTGTTAGCCCCTTTGGGGGACAGCTAGTGATATGACTATGGACTTTATACAGAGGTGCGTAATATGTCAGTGCTATAAAAATGTAGTGTAATAATAAATGATGGGAACTAATCACAGGAGCAGGCGGAGACTTTTGTCTTAAAGCGTAACTTTCATTAAAAAGAAAACTACACTTACCTTTACTTTCGCAGAGCCCTCTCCAATCCGATTCCATTCAGTTTTGTGCCGTCCCAGATTTCTTATTTTTGCCGCAGAGAAACCAGCACGGGCCACTATCTTTCGGAGTCTTCCTTCGTGTTCTTCTCATGTCACCCAATCTCACATCGCACAGGCATAAGATTGGCTTCTGCATGCTCCTGAAAATGAAAAAAAAATGAGTGAGATTGGCATTTTTTTCATTGATGCCTATTACATTTTTACATGGCGTAGCTATCTCAGGAGGTTCTGAGTTTCCCCTTGGCCTTCCTCTCTTTCAAACTTAAAAAAAAAAAAAATATATATATATATATATATATATATATTTATATATATATGTCCTTTATTTTAACCTCCATGGTGGTATTCTAGAGTGTGGCTCTGGGTAAAGTTTCATTAACAAAAGCGGTAACCCCAATCCACACTTGGGGGTCATTGTAAGGGACTTACCTGATCCTGATGAGCCCGTGGTGTCCACTGGCCGTGTCCATCTGGCATCTGTGTCCCCTGGCCTAGTCATCCTCGGCATGATCTATGGGACGTGTGAGGGTGTTGGGACAGTGCGCTGGGGGTTGTGACAGGGCAGGAAATTTAAACAGAAAGGAACCGCTTTACATGTAAAAATGCTATCACATTCAGACCATCAGGGAGGTTAAAGGGTTATCCACCCTTTTATATCATGTTAAAAATGTCATGATAGGTCCGCTGTAAGATGAATTCTGTTTGCAGTGGTTTTAGTAAGATACATTTTTTTCTGTCTTTGCTGGTTGCACATAGAACTTGAGAGGGAAATTTTAATCAAATAAAATGGTGTAATAGATAGTGTTTATATTATTGTTATATATAAATATATATATATTATATTTGATATATTGCTATACTAAACTAGGGTTTTCCTTTAAGCAAAATTAGAAAAACGTCTGCATATTTCTGTTGTTAGTTTTGTAATAATTTATCCATTCTTACAATAGTAAAAATCTATTTTTTGAGCCCTTCAGTTATTATCATTGTGTGGTCTGAAGCGTGCATTGGCCTAACGTCCGGTGTTGGTCACATACTGTAAACGTCTGGCTATACTATTACAGGCATTATGTAGATGATCCGGATAGTTCTGCTTCTGAATGAACAGCATACTATGGAGACTGGTGGAATATAGATGTTCATGTGAATGCATTGAATGATTGTATAAAGGGCTGTGAGTGACATGTCAGGTAAACAGAACTGCGGCAGACAAAGGGACTCCATTCTTGCTAGGACACATGTCAGTTCCTAAACAAGCCATGTAAAGAGATCCTTATACCTACTCCAGTCTCATGTTACTGAAAACTGACCCTGAACTACATGCTACAGCCATATTTTTTTCAGATAGCTGACTGAAGTGTAAAAGGCATATAAGCTTATGCACCAAACCACATATTTAAATGCTATGGAAATAGAAATGTGACCTATAGTATGAACATTTTGGTCATAGCATCCATGCTTTGTGATTTAAACAATGACATTGATAAATGAACCTGTTATACATAAAGTGAGACAACATAACTATAGAGCTGATTCAAAAAGCATAGAAACCTATTTAAAGGTTTCATATTTAGGCTGACATTAAAAAGGAGATATCGTTGGATCTTCTTTAATAAATGGCCCATGTGCAAGAATGTTTTTGAGCCACCCAATAAATTAGGAGGAATAGGAATTAGGAAAAAATATCTTTTCCAATTCTCATTTGCTCTATTCAGAGGTTCCCAGGAGCCATATGAGCCACATTAGTGTAAATAAACCTCGAGATCCAAGAGGGCCCTGGAACAGTGGCACAGTGTGCGCAAATATTGTATCTGCAAGTAGTTAGCAAGAGAAAGTGATATTGACCTAAATGTATGTCGGCAAGATAATGATAGAAATACTCTTCTCCCCTGGACTACATAGCATCTCCCTTACCTATATAACATGCATGGCAGGAATACTGTAATCCACAGGTGAGGCGGTGTTGTCAGCTCAATTACAAAATAAATGCACAATAAATTTCCAGCAGGATGTGTTGTTAGGGACAGAGCTTTGTAAGAGCTTTATATATACTTAAATCCACATCATCTATACACAAGATTATATCATTGGCCTGTATATTTTGAACTGTGCAGTAGTGCAGCATCATAATGACAGAAGCATACCAATAATGTGTTATGTGTACGACAGGAAGCATTGACAACAAAGAAAAGAAGTCGCTGTTTATTCCACCTATCAAGTTCTTAACAAAACTAAGTCCTCCTATTTTGGTTGCACCTGCAAATAAACAGCAGTGATATCAGTTCTCGCTTTGTATTTGGGCTCATTCATGACATTGTCAGAATAAAATGCAGTCTTTAAAGCTTGTGATGGATTATTACAGCTGTCAACAGGCTGAACATTCCATTATTATGTGTATTGTTATATGACAATGCAAAAAGGGGAGGAATTACAGCCTGTGTGGGCTCAGCAAATGCAAGAAAAAGTATTAGGGTGGAGAAAAGTTATATCAACCCTTTGAATTTGAAATTGTAATAATTTAGTTATTTTAGGCACAATCTTACAAAGGGTGCCAGTTAATAGTGAGTCAAGAAGAAAAATAGTGGTGTAAGGCCCTGGTCCAGCATATATACTTATCAGATGCCCCAATCTAACATCATGCTCCTTACCCATAGAATAGCCTCAT
Organism: Pyxicephalus adspersus; assembly: GCF_032062135.1. Taxonomy (NCBI): domain Eukaryota; kingdom Metazoa; phylum Chordata; class Amphibia; order Anura; family Pyxicephalidae; genus Pyxicephalus; species Pyxicephalus adspersus. The sequence goes on from NC_092869.1 coordinate 33,770,183, forward strand.
GGGTTAGTTGTGACACCCCCAGGACTTCTGTGCGAAAGGATGGTGTATGAAGAATACGGATTGACAGAAAATAGTAGGTGGCTCCTGGCTGCATGTCCGACAGGCAGCACAGGGCCACTGGAGACCAAATAGGGGGCACATTCATGCATGTGCATGTCAAGATGCCAGAATGGAAAGTCCAGACAGCAATATAGCAGACTAGCGGCCACTGGGTACCCAGCCATGGGACTGGATAGCACAGAAATAAAAGAAAGGAGAATAGGTTTACTTAATACCCCGAACACAATGAAAGATGAAGGTACTATTCGCTGTACAAGCTGGCTAGCTCCAAAAAGTGGGAGTGTAATCTTTTACAGTTTTGGAACTTGCCCCTTTTTTTAGCCTTGAAGATTTTAGCTCTTGTTGACACAGAGTGGTTGGCAAGCAGGAAAGGTTAGAGCAGCTTTTCTTGACTTTTTTCTTTCAGCTTTTCTTTTCAACTTTCAGATCTTGAAGATCCCCTGACAATAACAACGATATTCACAGCTCACATTAGTGTGGTGGTCAGTGGGAAGAATGCTTCTTACATTGTTGCCAATAGGAATAATGTCACCTTTACGGATATCCAAACAGATCATTGGTATCAGTAAAACTGAGGGCCACAATTTATTTATTGATCAAGGAATCCCCATCAACCTCTGGAGGAACCCTTGTTGAAAAACACTGAGTTAGAGCCTGTGTATATAGCTGTGGGGGAGTCTTCATCCTTATATCTATGGGCTGGAAGTCATGGGAGATCTCTCCAATAAAGACACAAAAAACAAAGTTTTTGGAGAATTCGATAATTTTTTGTGTTAGGTCCATCCTATACCAACTCCAACAGTATCCCTATTTCTTGTCTTAATAATATGTATTCCGAGCTTTGGATAATATTATTATAATTGTTAGGGGTTACTTAAGACTCTAAAGTTATTTCAAGGGTTTCCCCATGTTAAGAATGTTGAGAAAGCGTTATGTAGACAATGGACAAGGATGGACTATGTTTTTTACTCTCTAAAGCAGGGTTGGGCAAACTCCGGCCTTTAGGCCAGATACGGCCTAGCCAGTAGTTCGTTCCGGCCTAACACACCCTGACCGATCCAGCCTAATGCTGGCCAGCAACCCGCGGCTCCAGAGCCGTGGGTTGCCGGTGGATCGGACAGGGGGCGTTAGGAACTACCAAAGCCACTGGAGTTCTGGAGCCCCGGTGCCGCCCCCTTGCTCCCCTATTTACCGCGGCTGCCGCTGATACTTCTGCCGCCGTGGTAAATAGGGAAAGCTCCCTGAAGGTAAATGCCTCTCCTGCGCAACGCATACGGAGGAGAGGGATTTCACTTCGGGGGGGGGTTCCCTGGTGGTGGGCAGAGCCATTGGGGTGGGTCCAGCCTAGAGTGCTCCTGCCCACCCCATAAATGGCCTAGTGTCCATAAAACTTTGCCGAACCCTGCTCTAAAGGGTAATTCTACATGGAGTTTCATAAAGATAGAGGCCCTTTTTTACGTTTTTGAACGGGTGAACAAATGCCATGATCTTGATTTTAAAACAGTCAGTCAGTACCTCAAATAAAATGGTGATTATTGAAGGTATAAGGGGAAACCTTTCCTTTGACTACAGAAAATCTTGTAGCTACATAAAAAAATGAAGACGTATTAAAAATTTCCAAATCACTCAATCCTTTTTTTCTCATTTCTCTTGCAATCACAGTCAGAGAACACCATTTGTCTTATTTGTCATCAGCTATAACATTGTTTTCCTCCAAACCATCAGGTTTCAGGACAAACAGGAAGCAAAACATTTGATTTCCAGAAATGTAAGCAAACATTGCAGTTGGACCAAATTATTAACGTCATTAACCCTTTTTGGGATGGAGTACGGAAGAGAGGCTAAGTGGAATAATGGGAAGCCACTTATTTATTTTCAAAACAAAAATCACCAGCTTTGTGGTAGCATGGCTTTCATGGCAGAGGTGACTGACTAATAACCCAGTTAACATTTTAATCATATTTATAGCGGCTATCAGTTGAAACAGCTGCTGTAATCTTTTGCTGTACTTTAAACGTCAATGTGCAAATTCAATAACATATTGTTTTTGTGACTTTTGTTTGCTCAAATACTCAATCGCTCATAAAAATGTAATTTCCTGCCAATGTATAATGCCGAGGAACATTGTCAGGAAGCAGCTAAGAGCCGATTGTAGGGGAGAGATAGCTTATAGCCAGCGACAGCACTAAATCTGAATCACTTTTACTGAAGGTCACACCTAACACGAATAAAAGCACATTTTGGCTGTAGCCTTGTGCAATAACTAACATGAATGTGATTTGTATACATTCACATTGTTCATTGTACACATTCTTAAAGGAAAAGTCATTTAGGGTACATTTTTGGGCGAAGCTGAGAATGGTATTTGTAGTTTTTTTGCTTTAGAATGTTCTCTGAATTTCTAAAGTTCATTTAATAGCTAGTGTTAACCAACTACTTGCTGGAAAAAAAGGTCTTCTTTTCTTTCATTTAACAAACACTTAAAAAAAGCTGGCCCTAATGCAACATTACATTTTAGTTTTTTTTTGTTTTTTGTTTTTTGTTTTTTTGCTAAAAGAGAAAGGGGATACACACTTGTTGCCCCTTTCTTCCTTGGCAAACTAGACTTTAGAGAACCTATTAGGGAAAGAAGAGGGGGCTAACACACTTGCTGCTCATTTTCCAATCCAAGAAGGTTCAAAGCCTAATAAAAGATCTGGCATCAATATTAGGGGAGACCAGTCACTGGTTTTATTTTTTTATTTTGGTAAAAAAGAAAAAAAAAAAAAGCTTTAAGGCTAAGCCCATATTCTATGACAACCAAATTGGCTGAGCAGTGCTATACTTGGCATGGCTTAGCCAATCAGTCTAGTGGACAAATACAGATGTCATCTTCCATGGGCCATATTGGCTGAGCTGAGTTAGTTGATTTTTCCTCTGTTGTTGGCTTTATTGGAATTCAGTTTAGTTAAATATCAGCCTGAACATTGTTGTCGATTCAAGTGAACATTCAGTGAACCAGAGGCAAGTTTGATCAACACTAAGGCTACGTACACACGTGCAATAATTGTCATTGCAAAACAAACGATTAGCGACCGATCAATGATTATGCACGATTATTTTGAACGATTGCATAGTGCACGATTCTGTACATGCTGTAACAATACGATCGTTCAAATATAATCCACCAATATTGTACACACACAAGATAAGTTCGTTTGAACGATGCAGCAAGTGATGTGTACTAGAAAAGTGTACAGCAGAACCATCTATGATCTACTGAACGATCGTACACACAATAGATAGCGAACAATCATCGCCCAATCAGATCTCCCGGGATGGTCGTTCATTTTCAGCGACTTTCCTTGTTCGTTGGCGTCGTTGTGCACTTTTTTTGTTAAAGATAATCGGCCGATCGGTCGTCAATCGTTCATTTCCAATGACAAAAATTGCACGTGTTTATACATAGTCTAATAGCTGGCCATACGTTGCTATGAGTTCAGGACACAAGGCAAGATATATGTATTTCCACAAGAGATAACATGATGTTTATTCTTTGCATCACTGCTATATAATGGAGCTTTTTTTTACCAGATCAACAAATATTTGATTTCCCAATCTGGAGAAGTTAAGCAATGAAAAGAAAACATTTTGCATAAAACAAAAACATTTCACTTGAAATAAGTCAGTCATAATAAACATAACATTTTAGTTTTTATCCTAGTACATTGCCTGTACACATCTTTTCTAAGTTACCCACCTAGCCTGCAGGGCACACTGATTATTATGATATTTACCTGCTACTTTTGTTTAGCGATTTCTCAATCAGTAAAAAGGGGAACTTAAAGGGAACCAGCAATAGGGATATTTTGGATCAGAAACTCCAGGTCTAATTTGTTGAGATGTGCAGGCGTATCTCTCTCAGGTACGTGTGCTGGTAGTTAGTGTTTTCTCCCTGTCAGCCTATGGTCAGGCTGTAAGATCCTTAAAGTGTAGCTAAACTCCAGATTTGTTTTTAAATATTTGTTTATATATTAATATTATATATCATATATGTATATTAAATATATGTATTGGCATGTCCTCCACTGAATCCTGATCAGCTTTTTATCTTTATATTGTCTCTCCTAAGTTCCATTCTTAGAATATATTTACTTCCTGCTTTAGAGTTGGGCTAATAATTAAAACTCCATCTAAGCTGCAAGAAAAAAATGTCAATGCACAACGTGATTTAAACCAATATATATTTTGTTATATTTCTGTACCAGTAGTGGTTAGGGGCAATAGGCGTGCAGCTCTCAGATGCCAGTGCACATGCCCTTCACCATTATTGGGATGTTTTAGGAGAGGGTTCTCAGGATATGTGTTACCCCTCTCCACTTGATGTGCAACTAAAAAAAGGTTAAAAAGTACAGCATCACACAATTTACAAATCAATTCAATGTTCTAAATGTAACCGAGAAGCATCCAGCAATGGTTCTTGCTCTGTACTATGTGTAGGCAACCAGCTTGGTAGAGGCAGAATTTGCCCTTCTCATTTCAGAGCCTCCAGCAAAGAGAATTCACATATTTTTTTTGAGCCTACAGGTATAGTAGGGCTCAGCCAATCTAGGCTACTATACTTGTCAAGGACATGTATAGTAATGTTGAATTGCAATTCGGATTTCTCAAATTCTGAGTTCTGATCCAAGTCAGAATCTACTCCGATAGGAATTGTCCTATTACCACTAGCAGGTAATGTACCACAACAATTGTCTAAATTGGGCCTTTGCCAAAAATGCATGTATTTTATAATTGCAGGCAGTTCTCCTGTATAGCAGAATTGTTAACATATGACCAGCCTTGCAGATGTAGCCAGTCGCGTTTATTAAAGCTGCACTACAGTACGTCAAGCAATGATTTAGGGGATTTTGTTTCTTTTTGCAGCTAAGCTAAAAATAAGTGACAATTGGAGGTTTGGGGAAGAGGTGTTACCGAACTTAGATCAATGGGAAAAAAAAGGGCTTTATGCTGTATCTGAACTGTTTATTTTGTTTCCAAGCACAAGTGAGCTTAGGCCTGAGAAATCAGTGAGCAAGAGGGGTGTATGGAGCCAGGCAGTCTAGCAGATAAAGACTTGCATTGTGTACAGCCATCTACATAACTGTGAGATCTTGAGATTGAATTTATTAACAAAGTATGGAAAATGTTTAAAAAATCTTTCCCGAAGCCTACACCCCTTATTTCCTTGTGAACAGTGGAGCTGTATCAGGAGCATCAGATAATCCATTTTCAATGCTGCTTTTCCCCAATAAAGCTTTTTTTTTTTTTTTTTTTTTTTTTTAATAAATGAAGTTTCATACTTTTTGGACAAGTCCAAACATTTTTTACAAAAAGGGGCTAAGTGATAAAGTGTTTATAAAGTAGATCTCTGGACAACCAAAAAAACTCCAGCTAAATATAAATAACTGAATAGACCAATAGATAAAATGCAGTGATGAGTGTCTATACAAACTCTAGATTTCTTAGATTTTTGGGGGGCAAAAACACACCTGAAAAAATACACCTGAAAAAAACACACCTGAAAAAATACACACATTTCAGGGTTCCATTCCTTCTTCAGGGGCGCACCTTTGAGACACCAACCATACCAAGGATCTCTTTAAGGCAACAGTCATAATAAACCCTCTCTGAAAACTTTATATTTGCATCGGAATGAGTACCAAATAATCTATTCACTGGAAACAAGTAGCATTACCCCACATACCTTGTCCTAGTGAAAGTTATAAAAATTTGAATTTTCCTAAACTTTTTGTTCTGATTACAATGGTCACTTGGGCGAATTGAATCCTGATGAAGACTCTATCCTTTCCTTTACATTCTGACAATGGGTAGACCTAAGAGGGGCCTGTTCTGTGGAAGTTGCACCAAAAAAGGGCAAGTAAAGGGTACAAAAACGGTTATCAAAATTGCTTGCAGCCTATCTTTTCACCATTACTGACTTACTATCCCCCATGTTTTGGTCTTCCCTGTGTGTAGGTGGTTACCTATTGTAGAAGCAAGGATTTGTTTTCTGCTGTCTGAGCCCTCCTCCCCCACAAACATATTTTATTCCTCTCACTGGTGAAGAAATGATCAAATAGCAAAGGGGGGAAGAAGCATAAATCTGCAAAATGAATGAAGCAGAAACAGAGACATACTTGCACTATAGGTTCTCAGGTACAGCTTTTTCTCCAGCAAGGAGAACAGTGGGAACAACAGTAGTTACATCACCAAATCTTACATTAAATCTTACTTCAAATCTCAATAATCAACTAGTAATCAGAAAGACATCGCCATAGGAGATCTTACATTGCAGATTTATGAGGCTGTGGAATAGGAGTGCGTTGGCACGTGACAAATAGACAGAGTACTGCTTAGACATAATTAACATTTATTTTTGTTTCCAATATGATAGAAAACTGTGACTTGAGTTCAGGTCCACTTTAATGTCAAACATACCAAACACCAATATTTCACTTTGGCATGGGTTCCTTTTAAGTTCAAATCAAAGAAATATGAACACTGCAACTTCTGAGCTTTCTTTCTATAAATGCCAGTTGCTTGGCTATCATGCTGGTTCTTTGACTTCACTACATCCTAAGTCTGAAACCTAATTTATTTTAAATAGATATCAAAGTCTTCTTGTGCCGCATGCCTGTTACAACCTTAATGGAGTTGATTTACTAAATGAACATAGGTTGTTCCCTTAGCAAAGTGATTTATCAATTGCAAGGTCATAATTCAATTTGGTAAATCTAAATTGCTTCAGCCCCAATGACTCCAAATTATTCAAACAAGACATAGTCAGCCATTTACAATATTCAGAATTAAACCATCAGTGTTTGCCCCCATACTACTACCAGGACAGGTGCACTTTACTGGTAACCAGTTCTTTAGTAATGCTGCATGGACACAATCGCCGTTCAAATATCTATCCATATCTATTTTTATATTTTTATTTGTTGGCGTTGTGCCCTTCTGTAAGTTGACTCCATTGGTTTTTTCGGACATTCTGGCTGATGTAGCTTACATCCGAGCTTTTACATTAACGGTAATCCTTTCTTTTTACAGACACGTAGTAGTAATCGCAGGGTTTGTAATAGACAGCTGTTGTTTGAAATTGTAGACTTGCTAAAATAGGTAATGATGACACATTAAATCACATACACCATTTGGCTTTTTAATTAGCTCTGTAATGACATTGGAAAAAGTAATACTCTGATGAACATGTATACACCAACATAAATAGTGATTAAACAATAGACAGACCATCCCCTATGTGGGAAAATACTTTTCAGACACCACATACAGGATTCTGCTGAGCTGTGATATTAAAGCACAAAATTCAACCTTGTATTACTTACAGAAGACGATGAGGCAAAATAAAACTTCAGTTTAACTCATTCATGTATTCGATGAAACAAAGGCAAAACTTAAAATATATCTAAATCTAAAGAAGAGAAATATAATTTCAGTTTACTAATCCTTAGATATTTTATTTTTTTCAGGTTACATCTTTAGCTGGAGATCCTGGCAAATGTGCACTTTTTGTGATAGGCTCACTCAACATACTGGGCTCTCCAAGATTGGAGAAGATAGACTTTCATGGGGGAACCTGGGTAATACAGCAAAACTGAAATGGATCTGCTCCAGAATTGACAGCATTTGCCAACCAATAGCAAATGAGTTTTGAACAAATCCATTCCAGATTTGCTGGATCGCCCAAGTTATCTCAGATTAGTTTATCTTCTCCAGTCTTGGTGGACTTTAATAAATTGTATTTATGGAGGAACAGTATTGTCACCCCAGGACAGAAAATATGTTTTTCCACACTTTCCTCTTCTCTAAATCATAGGAGTTGGTGTTCTTAAATCCACAGAGACTGATGAGAACAATGTTAACTGATAAAAGTCAGCACAGGAAGTAATAAAGTCCCTGGAATTCTAGGGTGTTTTTGCATTCATTTAACAGATATAATAAAATGCTTTCAATTGTATAATTAACAAGGGAGAACGTTTGACAGGTTCATTGTTAGAATTTACGTTATTACTTCAATCTTAAACTATTCCTTCTTATTGTACATTCCCATCACCCTCTGCAAACCAAATACCATTTTAGATCAAACTTACAGCGAGAGTAGTAGCACTGGTTAAGCCAAAAAACTATATTTGTTTTTTTTCCTTCTGCAGCTACAGGTTCCCATAGACTAAATAATAATCTTCTAGTATTTATTGTGTGTATGTATCATGGGAACGTTAGGTGCAGTACACATATGGCCATTTTACTAAGTAATGTGGTTTTCTAGGCAGTGTACACTTGTGTAGCAGGGAAGGACTACCTAGATTAAAATGCAGTTTACTATAAATTTTCTATAGCAATCTGATATCTGTTAGTTATCGTGCAGGAGCATTTAATACAAAAGCTAGACCTCACTGTTTGTAATATCAGCAACGCTGACCTAAACCCACCAAATAGAAAGTCACCAGGAGGTGGAGGTTTTGGGGATAAGAGCCATCATCAGTAGTCTTCAAATGGCCAAAGAGGGTCTCTGTGGTCCATCATAGAGTTGGAGGCAAACATGGTGGATTCAGGGGATGACATGTTCCTGAATCTACCATAGCTGAAAGACACCTACAAAAAAGTCTGTGCCACAACTGTCAAATTTGCTTTGCACACTTGTCCATTTTAATAGCAAAGCTCACCCACACCAACAAGTATTTAGGTTTACTTTAAATAGAAAAGTTAAAAGAATTAAGGTGTGCTTTTCAGAGCATATGCATGAAACAGGCTTTGGTCAATAGAAGCAGGGACAGTTTTAGACAAAATTTGGCCCTGGGCAAATATAAAGTGGGGACCAAAATGTACAGCATTCCAGATCCCTGCTTCCCAGCCATTCTGTCAGCTGGGGTCCTCGAGGCAGTGGGAGCCCTGGACTATTGCCTAGTTTGCTCTACCCTAAAACAGGCCATGACCAAAGGTGTGCATAGAAGATTTTGTATGCTGCTGCTTGTGAATGCATGTGGTAGTGTTTACTATTTTTGCTTAGTCAACATAAACATGAGCATACAATTCAGCAGATAATTTAGGAAATCGTGTTTTCTAGACAAGCCAATTTCCAAACAATTGCTAAATGCTAAACTGCAAGGCATGCATATTAATGCTCATGTGCATTAAGTCAGCTTTGAAGTCTCACTGAGTTAAAAAAAACTTGTCCCATATATTTCTTTTCCATTATATTGTTTTATGGATTCAGGAAAAGGCATTATAAAACAAAGCTGAAAAATAAAAATTTGTCAAGTTCCGTTCTAGAAACAAACAGTAATATTCAACCTGTTTAGGTTTTAAACTGGCCACGTCCCAAATAAACATAGCAAGTTCTGGGGTGAATAAGTGCCCATTGATAACGGGACTTTAAGGGACCACTCACTATACATATAATAAAATCCATTTTATTGTAAACAATTAATATTTATTTAATATAATGTTTTTTATTTTTTGTGTACAATTTTAATTGTTTACAAAAACGTGGATTTTAATATATGTATAGTGAGTGGCCTTTAAAGTTTTTAAGTTCTGTTCTAGTGCATTTACAATGCTGCTACTGATATATATAAGAAGGCAAAAGCAAAACACCAGTTAGCAACAATCAATTTATCCCTACAGTGGGAAAGGGGGTCCTACTTGACCCCATCAATGGCAGTCAGATTACTGTAATTCCCTATCTCAATCCCGTCACTGATGAATCCTGCTAATTTTAACTGGGGATACTATTACTAGTAAGAAAGGCATCCAGTCTACATTTAGATGTATTACCACCTTCTCTGCAGAGAATTCCGAAGTCTGAGCATTTTACTGTAAGGAAAAGAACAATTTCAACATCAATCCATGTGGCCACCATGGCAGTCATGGAAGGCGCAGAGTGGAATCCCAAATATTAATAATTACTTTATAATGTATTGATATAGCACCAACATGCACATAACCTCTACAGAGTCCTTAGTCATATCACAAAGGCACCTTAGGTTCTTGCTTTTGACTGCAGCTCTAAGCCAACCACACTCCTAATCAACTGTATGGGAGTACTTCTGAACTACTCGCACATAGTTCTATTGACATTGTGGTGGGGTTGTGGCACAGTTTTCTAAAACTGACATGTTTCTTTTGGTCATGCATTTACTTTTCCTCTTTTCGGGAAAGAACGGCACTACTAGGTAAATGCAAAGGGAAGTGGTGCAGTTTGCCACTCCTGGCATCATAGAAGCAGGTTGCTGTGCTCGTGGAAGTGCCGACTATTTTTCTAGCCAATATTACAATCCAATATTTACAACAAAATGTAAGATTTTGGGGGTATAGCCAATTAAGCTACAGTATGATTTTAGTATAGAAGAGAACACCTACCCAAACAGAGGAACAATTTACAAACTTATAAGACACTAGCTGAGATTCCAACTGAGACCCCAGTGCTGTATGGCAAAAGCGTAGGCACTATGCCATGTGCGACCTATATCCTGCTGTCCTCTGCCCAAATCCTCTACTGTGGTGCAAGGCCACCATTATCTGATTTTAAAAATGCAACAAATCTACTTTAAAAAGGACCTATTCTGCAAGACTATGTAAGATGCAATTGCTGACCTGGATTTAAAATGTATAGCTTTCCAAGTTAGTGTTCTGATCCTTTGAAATAAAATGCCTTCTGAACCACTAACCCAGAATGAGGAGCCAGCTCAGGTGTGCAGCTAATTTCAAAAATCTGCATGTTTGTTTCAGGTGTGTGACTGCAATGACTGACACCAATCAGCTTTACCAGGCAATTGGCAATCTTTACTAATTGGCATAAGCCTATTATTATTAGAATTGAAAAAACTCCACTTAACCTTTTCACTTAAAATATATAGTATATATAGTATAGTATAAATAAAAATTACCTTTTTATCGTAATCCAAAAAATAAAGGAATCAAGAAAAGAAAACAATTGTTTTTGTGTCTTCAATAAATGTATCCTTATTCCATTGAGGTGAAGGTGAGGGTACTTTGAGTCAACAACAGACAGAGGAGTCACCAAATAGACCCCTATGAGAGATCAATTTGACTTATAATTACCACATACAGGTTAAAAAAATTCAATATCCATTTATTTGATCTAAATATATCAGTCCCATGCTATTGTTACTTGCATAAATTACTATAAAGCTATAAAAATTTGCTTTTGGCTCTGTAGCATTTGCAGGTTCTGCCATGACTATAGTGACACCCTTGCTTTACATATAAATATATCTTTCATCTAATGCTGACTCCAGATACATGCAACGTGCCCTGTTGTTCCATCGGTCTAATATATGTGAGCATGTCATCATTCCGAGTACACACTGCATTGTGTTTGTTTTTGCAATGAGGTGCCTATACAGTGGAGGTTTGTTGTATTTTGCCTCCCTCATCCTGCCTTTGTGTTCTTGTAAAAGAAAATGTCTGTTCCTTTGATTGGATTGTACTCTAATTTTTTTCTACTTTCAAATGGCATTTCCTCATTTTTGGCATACATTTTGATATTTAAGAGGTGGAATGTGCTGTAAGTGCAGATGTTTAAAGAACTTCCAATGACCTAAGTAGAAAAACTTCGGAAGTGTGCCGCTCATTTTTCTTCAAGTTCATGTCTACGAATTCCTATTACAAAATGAACATTTTTATCAAAATGTAGATTTTCTGACCTTGCTAAATATAATTCATAAATTCAAGATTGGACATAAAATATTTTGATCCTGTGCTGACCCCATCACTGCACCTGGATGATTGACATCGGAGCTTACATTGCAGATTTTTAGTTACATAACTGCAGCTTCAAAACATTTGCTTCTGTTCAGTCCTCTTTAGCCTTTACATGCTATGGAGAGAAGGAAATCATATGTACACAGTATTTTTTTAAGACTCCCTGGAGGGATTTTTTTAAGAGCCCAGACTGTAATACTTTTCCTTGAAGTTCTTCTTCTTCACCACTAGATGACCTCAGTTTTTTAGTTTGAATGATGCCCAACATTGTTCAGCCTAAAAAACTGAAGACAAACTGTGAGTGCATGGTTTTATGCACCCTCTAGCCTAGCAGTCACCAACCGGTGGTCCGTGAGAAAATTTTGGTGGTCTACGGTTCTGGCCGGTGCGCCCCAAGCGGGGTCAGCTGAAGAACCTGGTTTGTGGGGAGCACATTGGCCAGGGCAGCACACCATGTCACCCACACGGGTTCCAAGGCTCAGGCAAGTGGGCTTAGACCTGTGATGGGAGAGTGCCTGGGTTCTGGTATCATGACGTCACTATGGGGGAAGATTCTTCCCCTTTGAGTGACACACGGCTCCCCACGCATGCTTAGTCCGGAGTCGGTGAATGTAGTGGTTCATGGGTCTGAAAAGGTTGGCAACCACTGCTCTAGCCTACACTCAAGTTAGTGCCACATGCTGCATCATCAAGGATCACATATTGGTAGGACAAGAATCAAAAAAGTAAAGCATCCTGCTCATTACATTATCAGGCTGAAGACACTTCGAAGTTGTAAATTAAAATTTAAAAAATGTTGTACTCAATTATAAACCATTTTACTACATTAAAATACTATATTACATCTTGGTTTATACTCATGTCACACCAGACACGTCTTTATTTAAATTGTTCATGAATGTATGTCCCGTGTTTCTTATGGCAAGACATGAGATATGAGTATGTTACACTTTTTGAAAAGGACACAGCGCCTTCTAGTATTGGCCAACAGTAATGCACAAAAAAATTGAAGAGGAAGTGACCCATCATAGCCACCTCAAAAATACAAAATACATTAACCTTTAAAAAGGAGGTTAAGATTTTCAGACTGGGCCAGTGTGATTTTATTCCTCTTTGAAATCAATGTTTTTAAAATAACACACCATAGATATATACAATCTGGGTAACTTTTATTGCCATTTCTATTGATTGCTGCTAACAGTGATGGCTGCATTTTGTGCCTTAGAGTTATACTCAAGTCAAAGCATTTACTTCTATTTTCAGATAAAAATAAGTACCTCAGTTTAGATTCGGATCAGTTTATATTTGAGTATATACTGTACATAAGGGAGCCTTAAGACAAGAAGGTCCTCAGGGTGGGGGTTGGCTGAGACTTCAAGTTGGGCTTTTATTCATCAGAATGCATCTGACTTCCTGAGATATGGAACCCCAAAATAGTATAGTTGCAAAAGGAATATGATAATAAGTAATAAAAGAATACACATATTTTTTTCTGTACAGGATAAGTTTATGAACCAAACTGCAATCCTATAGTAAATGTATTTCATAATTATCTCATTGCTTCTGTAATGCTTTTCTGAGCTGTAAGATAAACATCTATCTTTATACTTTTTTAGTCGTAGTTATCAGTCTGTTAATGCTTTGCTTTCTGTTTAATGACTTGTGCTTAACCCATCAAATTACATTTTCTGCTGACTTTTTCCCTCATTTCTAGCTTTCAGCTTGTCTTTGCTGCAGCGAGCGACATAAAGGCAAGGAGATAGGTCTTTCCACATGACAAAAGGCTACATAACTGCCAGTAATGTGTCATTACTGTTTCCATGGTGACAAACAGCTTAATGAATACACATTTACAGAACGAGTATTCCAACTATCCAGGTCTTTATTATCTACAACTCTTAAATAATATGTGAGTGTATCCCATTTCCAGGTAAATATAAAGCAGCACAATAGGAAATAATTATAGATGCTTGAAAATGTTAAAAAGAACACAGGTCACAAAATTAGTATATTTGAGAGTAATGCTTTTTATTTTCATTTTTTTTGGTTTTTTTTAGCAAAGAGGGTTTGACATTTTACAGCACCAAATGTCAGAATAATTCCTCGATGGGAGGGGGATGTTGGACTAACATTGAAATAAAAGAGTTATTTATTTATATTTATAGCTAAATGTATACATTTGGCTTTTTAAAAGACAGACATTGAATTCAAACTCTTGTATTTGTTGCCGTACTAAGCATTTAGATATTAGATTCTCTCCTGTGTGCCATAACATGTGTATGAACCCTCTATGAAATGATGTCTCTCTATGTCTCTATATTACATTTAGTTACCCTATATACTCAAATATAAACCAAGAGTGTTTTGACCTGAAAACAGCATTAGAAAGATAATCTTGGTTTATTCTCGGGACAAACCACTAGATAGCACTGTGTTCTCATGTAAACTATGTAAGAAATTCTTGACATCTGAGACATTATTAGACTTAGTTAAACACTTTACATCAGTACACAGAGCCATCTACTGATGGAGAACAATAATAAACAAAAGATCATTGAAAGTAAATAATCCTTTATAACCAACTCAAAAGTACAAAATACTTTATTTTTTAAAAGAGAAGAAAAATACAGACTGAGTTCATGTCATTTTAATTGTTCCCCTTCAAAATAAATGTTAAAATAATACAGCATGAATGTACGTATTTACAATAATTTTATTGACATTTCTGTTGATAATTGTTTTGAATGTTAGTAGTAACATCTACATGTTGTGTCCTATGTTTATGAAGAGTCAATGTAATATATCTGTTCTTTCTAGATAAAGGAAGGTACCTTGGTTTATATTTGAGTATATATATATATATATTTCCTAATATATAAAATTTCCTAAGCCTAAATGATGCAGTCAGTCAGCCAGTCAGGGATTGGAATTGTTGCTGTTTTAGAATAAATCTCCCACCATGGAGATTGGTTTGTGGGAAGACCTTTTCACAGATAGTTGATGTTAGAGCCAGTCCTAGGTGAGGGGTGTTTTTCTACCTCACTCCATCACTAGTGGCTTAGTGGGGGGCTGGGAAGAATAGATAAATATCCAAGGACAACCATAAAGAGGAAGTCCTGCCATGGGCAAGTGAGCGTAAGAGACCTGTGTGGTCTGGCCTGGATCAGTCTGGGCTTCAAGAACTAGTGAATTTGGACACCAGCCTTGAGCATCAGAGGCAGGCAAACCAAGGAGGAGCTTTCTGATAGCCTGCCAAAGATGATGGACCATCGGTAGCAGAAATTTGCTCACCTGTGAGTTGTTTACATGAGAGCTAACCGAATAGGCAAGTACTCAAACCCTCCATATTGTGAGATGGCCAGTTATTTGGGCATCCTATATCCTAACCTTCTCTTCTATACTGTTGGAAATTCAATAAACCCCCAAACTACAAAAACTGATTGAGCCTAAACTTTTTCTATTCCACATCAGCAGCCCATAAGCAGGTGTGCTACACATGCTAAGCAAAATTATATTGATCAACTGCACAAACACTGAGAAAAACTTTACCTTTGTACACTCATGTTAGCTTGGTTTAAAGAGAGCAAAATATAAAATCAAAAATTAAATAAGAAACTAATGAGGTTCATTATAATGATAAGCCATCAACCTCCATCCCCTTTGCCCACTTTCCTTTTTCCCATACCTAAACATTTCAGACTTCTTTGCATTTATTCTTCTAATTTATCTCTTTTTACCCAATTTCCTTTTTTGCTGTTTTATCCTACAAAGTAAAAAAAAACAATTACACAGCTATATATACTATACCTGCGAGCAATCTGCTCTACCCACTGAGGGTTTATGCCTTTCTTTCACTTGTTCATTCCAATGTTATCAATATCATTATCAGTTATCATAATAAATGAAGAGATTCTAATTACTCTTATGAGAAATAAGGACACTGATGAGTAAAACATGCATTTTGATGCAAATTTACATTATTCTTGCATACTTTTTTGTTCAGAAACCACAATTGTAATCCCTACAAGATATCTAGCCACATTGTTCCAGATACATTTCCTGTGCAGTCTCCATTGTAAATATTTCTTGTATGTACTTCTAGGAATACAAAATTAACTATAAAAAAAGTCATCAATTTTTTCTTTATGCCCATATGTATGAGCCCTTTAATGGCACTGAGAAGTTAGCTCTGGTAGTGCCAGATTTTTGATGTTAGCGTAAAGCATAGCATATATGCTATGTATTCTGTAAGTGTAATGTTTAAACACAGTTCTGTTTATGTAATCATCTTCCTTCCCTCCTAGAAGGTTAATTCCATGTTTCTTTTTCTCCAGTTTCTGGTAAAAATGCCACCACAAGTAATATAAATACTACTGATGCATGTGCAGTAAACTTTGCATTCTTGACAGCATCTACACTATTGTTACCTCTCAGTGTAAAATTCAATCTGTGCAAACTCTATTAGTTGTTCATAAATTGGTAAATGACTGTACTTTCCTAAGGTGGCGAGAACATCAGGGTGCAACTTCCCTATTCTAACCCCTCTCCATAGAACAGGACAGAAGCAATTGCAATGGTAGAAATTCTGACTTCTGATGTCTAAACATGGCTTTACTTTCTTCCTGAAATGCGAAGATATCTGGCACAACCCAGCTTCCCCTATGGTTGCTGGGGCTGAATGAACTGAATGGCCTGCATGGGAGTTAAATCATCTAGACCTGGCCAATTAAGATGACTGAAGATTACAAATAGCAAGAGAAGACAGAGGAAGATTGCCATTTTTGCAACGAAACAGGGACAGGTGGGTATAACAGGGTTTAGTTCCACTTTAACGATACAGCAAAAAACAAATCTGAGAATCTTCTGAATCGTAATGCAGTACAAACATATTACTGTGAAAAAGACAATGAGGACAATTAATTTGTCATTTGTCACTGTATTGTTATGATAGATGTTGCAAGACTTCATTCTGAAACCAAGGTAAACAAACCTGGCAAAGTAAACTTTAGTGGTGCACAAAGTACATATTAGGGCTTGCAAGTAATTTATACTTACCAATGTCAGAGAATAATGTCATTTCATTTCATGGCTACGCTATATAAACACTACAAAAGCTTAAGTTTGTGCGCGTATTTATTTAGCTGATTCATTTATAAATTACTTGTGTCAGAATAAAGTGACCCAGCCAGGAAAATATTAAACTCCAAATAAAGACCTCCAGACTTAGAGCAGGTATTATATTCAACTGTCTGGTGGCCGTGCCTCCTACCTTTCCTCCATTCCAGCACTGTAGAAATTTTGGTGTCTCCTGCAGCATGCTGTGCTTCCTTCCTCTGACTCTTGTGTCACTACTGGACTCAAAAGAAAGAGTCACTGTGTACAGAGAAGGGCATGAGCACCCAACATTTCCTGAAGGGTTGCATGTCAAAGACATTGGCCCTGATTTATTAAAGTTCTCCAAGGCTGGAGAGAATACACTTTCATCAGTGAAGCTGGGTGACCCAGCAAACCTGGTATGGATCTGGTCCAGGATTCAAAACATTTGATAGCAAATTACTTTTAGGAAATCCATTCCAGGTTTTCTGTTTCACCCAGCTTCACTGATGAAAGTGTATTCTCTCCAGCCTTGGAGAGCCTTAAAATCGGGGCCATTAGTGGAGCATTTAGAGCTGGAATGGTGGGGAGGTAGAATGGGTAGCCATGCTAGGTGAGTATGTTGCAGAAAATCTTGAATTTTTTGATATTCCCTGGCAGGGTCACTTTAAAGGTAATGTGTAGTATTTTCAATACATCTTCAGGTTCTGCTTCCTACTCTGCAGTGTTATGCAGTCGTTGTCCTTGTACTACTGGAAAACATTGCACCTCCCCTATGACTAATATCCTATTTCAGTAAGCGAATCATAATAATTGTACAAATAGCTACCTCCAGTACACAGGTGTCAAACACAAGGCTCGCGGGCTGAAACTGGCCATTTTATGTTGCCTGCGTTGACTGTGCCGCATTCCAAGCACCTGACATTTGCAGGCAGGAGGAGCCAGTCCTAGAAAGCTAGGTAGAAGCAGGGTGGTCCACACAAGTGCCTGACCAGGCTGCAGGCAGAAGGACCCCATCCCAGAAAGATACAGAAATCTATGTTGAAGCAGGGCGGTCCACACCAGTACTTGACCATGCGGCACCAAAAAGGACCCCGACCCTGCTGCCAGTAGTATGCTGTTGCTGCTCCAGGTATGGAATCCCAGTGGGATGCTACATTAGCAATGACTCAGATACACCGGCCTCCACCTCAGCACAGTCAGTGGCTCCATTCCCCTCACATAGACCAGGATAGGTCAGGTATACCAACCTCAGAAGAGGCTGCTAAGAGCAAAAAATCACTCCCAAAATGTCCAACAAGAGAAAAGTTGATGCAGAACGGACAATTTATTGAAAGATGGGAAAGTAAATATTCAAGTTAACGTTCATGCTTCACAAAGACAAGCATGTTCTTATTTTCAGAACATGAATAATGCGTGAGGATGGCGTGTGATGTGGTTTCTCAGGGTGAGGAAGGATCTATACTTCTACTAACACTATAGCCCTGTTTAATTAAAGTTCTCCAAGGCTGGAGAGAATACACTTTCACCAGCGAAGCTGGGTGATCCAGCAAACCTGGAATGGATCTGGTCCAGAATTGAAAACACTTGCTAACAAATAGGTATTGACTTTTATGAAATCCATTCCAGGTTTTCTGTATAACCCAGCTTCACTGATGAAAGTGTATTCTCTCCAGCCTTGGAGAACTTTAGTAAATCAGGGCCTATGTATCTTCATAAAACTTTTATCAACTTTCATAAAAAGTTCAGCCCGCGACTTAGCCTGTGTTTTAGATTTCAGCCCCTTATGTGATTTGACATTCCTGCTCTAGTAGACAATCTACAAATATTACAAAAAAATAAAGCAATTCTGACCAACTGTAAAATATTTTAAAAAAGTAATTACAGTGGGGGTATTGAATGTTCCTATAGCTCCTAACTGTGGCAGAGACTCTCAAATGGCTATTATCCCTGATCGAATTAAATTCACATTATTGCCATTTCTTGCCTTTCTGCCTTTTGTTGTAGGAAGCTCATGTAACCTCATCACCACTCCCCCTGTTTGTTGAATCCAATGATTTCAGTGACTTTTGTGGTGGAGGAAACAGCGCTGGGGGAAAATCTTTGCAACAACACCGTAGGGCTACTTCTCACCACATGATAAGCCGCGCCCAAATGCATAAAAAACTTTTCCTCAGGAGTGGCAAACCACACAGCAAGGCAATGAGTCTGATTTATTAAAGCTCTCCAAGACTCCAAGGAGAAATTAGACTAGCATGGGCAAACCTGGAGCATCCAACAAACCTGGAATGGATTTCCAGTCCTGGAGAGCTTTATTAAATCAGGCCCAATGTGTTTGCACACATCGCCCTTCAGTTTTTAGTTGTGATGTGGTTCTTCGCCAGAGAAGGAAAAGCATCAGCACAGGCAAAAGTGACAAGTCCCTTCTAGGAGACATGCCGCATTCACTCAAACACAGCCATGTACAAATATGTGCACAAAAGCATTTCTAACCAATCACATTCGCAAAAGGAGTGTTTGGGAGCAGGGTTAGGCATACGATACAATGATGCAGTCAATTTAAAGTCTGAAATGAGCCAAACTTTGCCAAAAAGGGCAGGAAGTCTGCATTGAATTAAAATATATAAAAAATATATAAAAATAAAATATATATAAAAAAGAATACATTCATAAATTATTGTGTGTTGCCAACAAAAAGGAGATTGTTTAATAGGACTGATACCTGGTGGGTGTTGTACCATCCTGGCTGGCAACATGGATTTCCACTACAATAAGATAAAGATCACAAGGCAGGATTTTGTTTTTAGCTGTAAATAACTTTCTAGGAAAGGTGGCAACTTGATTGTATTTTTAATGCCTAAAATATTTCTTGGAAATCCAATTTAAAACAAATATTGTGTTGTAGAACTGCAAGTCCCAGCAAATGTAGGGCTCTGCTTGTAAATCCATGGCACCTGTTGCAGGAAATAGCTTTATTGGAATTTTAATGGCAGGTTACATTCATGTCTCAGTTTCACTGCAGCTGTCATCCAACAGAATTTCCTCAAGAAACAACAAAAAGCAGTGAGCAGGATTATATATATTGACA
Source organism: Pyxicephalus adspersus (assembly GCF_032062135.1). Lineage (NCBI taxonomy): Eukaryota > Metazoa > Chordata > Amphibia > Anura > Pyxicephalidae > Pyxicephalus > Pyxicephalus adspersus. Next base: position 33,790,188 of record NC_092869.1, read on the forward strand.
TTATAACCATAATAAAGGGAGTCACTTCCCCCTGCATTCCTTTGCACAGAGGAACAATACAAAGTAAACAGAGCTCTTTCTGTCAGGAGCCCGGCTGACTCACGCCGCACGACTTTTGGGTCTAAGTGTGGCTGAAGAGCGCCAGTGGCCACCTGCAATAGGCGGGAATGGAAAACAAATAGGCACCGCGTGCTCTGGCGGGAAACTGGTTCACCACGATCTTTACATTGTCCTAGGGCAAACAAACCTTCACCCGATAGGGCTTATGCACACTGTTGACATATTCGTGTTGATTTAAAGGGAAGTTATATTGATTTTGGGTCAATTCTACATTTTTAAACTGATGGTTTGTGTCTATTTTTTTAAAGACAATTTTATCAAGAGAATTTAACAATAAAGTTCAAAGAAATCGTACATTGAGCGAAAAGAAAAAGGATCCATGAAGGATCAGTACTATGTACATAGCAATTTATGATAACAGTACAAACATAGACAATAAGTACAACAAACCATAAAAAAAGTGAAAAAAAGGTTTGCAAGGAATGGTAGAATAAAATGATCTCATGGTTGGTGATCTCATGGTGCAAGAGAGAAGGAAGTAGGAGAGAGGGAGGAGTGAGGGATAAGAAGAGAAAAGGTTATAAAGGTATGGAACCTAATAAAGGGAACCCATCATCCCCAAAACTGATGGTTGTGTAGAAAGTAAGCTAAGAGATCTCTGAATGTAAGAATACTGATAAAAGCTGAGCAAATAATCCACACTGCTATATCCTTAGCAGAGACAGCATAGATTAATCAGTTAGAGGAAAAATAAGTTAGATTGGTTTAAAAGAGAATCAATTAGTTCTATTGCACATGTCATGTCTAAACAATACTAGATTATTTTTTCTGGTTCATTAAAAACATTGTTAGCGCAAACAATTCAGAGAGATCATTAATGTCGGAAAACATTCAAGCATGTCCAATTGACTTTTCAGAGCACGTTTATAGATCAGCTATGGTTTGTGCAAGTATGCAGGCGCCTAAATAATAAGTCAGGTTCCCCTCCAGCTGGTGATGTCTCTTTTATGACTACAAACACCTTAACTAAGACAAAATGTGTGGCCCATAATTATAGACATCCCTTTGCCTCTGCCTCTTGTAGGTAAATGTCATCCCAGTATAAAGTCCAACACTAAACCTGGAGAATATAATGTACTCTTCTAGCATCTATAAATTTGCAGGTGCTGTAGGAAAGCCACCAATTATATTTTCATTTAATTTCGTTCTTGATTTACATCCTCCTTCATGACTTTCATTCTGACATCCACTCCTTGCATTTCTTTAAGTCTCACATCAAATTACTTATGATCGTCCCCCATCAAATCTGAATGTACATACCCTGTACTGATGTCATGATTTTGCCTTTGGTATACCAAGTTCCTGAGATCCTTTAGTTTAGAAGACACTACTCCAGCATGATACACTTCTGGAGTTCTACACCTTATTTTCAACTGCTATAGGCAACTAATAGTGCTTGGACAATGCAACATATTTTCCTTACTCCCTCAATTGCCCAGCAGCAAATAGCTATCCTTCATCTTCTACCACTCCAATATGAAGTATACATGACTGGGAGTTTATCCAAGACTGGAAACAAGCCCTTTGCCATTACCATGTGACAGAAACCGAGCAATTAATAAAAACAAGGCTTATTACCTGGGAAGAAGAATATTACCAGGCACTTTTTTTGCCCTTGGCAGCCTAACAAAGCATCAGTGGATTGGGACACATTTTTCTGCATGGGCAAAGCACGGGTTTCTTTTAGGTGCAGGAACTTGCCGATAACTCCCAACCATGTGACCAAGTGAAGATTGCAACCCCCCCCCCACCCTACAGTCTAAGTCAAGGATTCATTTTGCCATAAACCTTTGTAACATCTATGTAATGTACAGCGCTGGGTAATATGTTGTCGGTTTATAAATACTGTTTATTAAATAATAATATTAATAATAATAATAATAATTAACAGCAAATTCTTCCAGTATATCTAAGAAGTTCTGGTGATTTCCTTTAGAAGTGTGTGTTTTAACTGTGTAGCTTTGCATAGGCAATATATCAAATCAGAGACATTTGACACTTTTATGGTTTTTCACTGTATGTGGTGCAGTACAATTTTCCGCTTGGCCACCTTGGCTTGGAAAAGACTGGAGGTAAGGGAGATATCAGGGACAAGTGATGTCAAATGGTGAGATGCCTGGGTGATTGGGAATTTTGGAACTGACCTGCCAGCTTCTTTAACACAAAGTGCATGGTAAAAAAAAACACATATTCAGTATTCATATATGTCCTTATGTTTTATCTCTTTAAAATGCTGCAAGCACATACAAATACCTGTTGATTTGCTAAAAATCACGTGCATGACTTCCACTGTTGCTCTGAAATCTTAAGTAGTCTTATGAGCTGTGTCCACTTTGTGAACTACATAACACCTCCTCTCTTTTCTAATCCAAATCAAATGTGAGCCACCAAGGATGATTAAGCTGCTCTTTAAAAGGTACAATGCAGTGAGTGAGAGTTTTCACATAGGACAGGAAATGTGTTACAGGCATGTTAATCAGGTGAAAAGAAAACATGAATAACAAAGAAAAGAAATATCACCGCCCCATCAAAGGACGCTTCAATTAATCCTGTTTTCGTTTCTGGGGTTTCATAATGATTTACATTTCAGTAAAATGTACAAGTTTGGTGTACCTGTGGTTGACTACCCCACTTTCTGCTGTACCATACAGAGATTAAAGTGAGTACAAAAGGTTATTTTTATGTTTTATCCAAGGCTGTGTCCTTTGTAGCATCTGATTGCTGATGCTCAAACATGCCCAGCAATTTAGATGACACTCAGATCCTCCATTGCCCATTGGACATAAATACGGTCAATGGGGAACAGTGTAGAATTTAATTAAAATCTGGCTACACTGCAAAATTCCTAAAGTCACATACTCTTGTTGATAGTCATTGATCAGTTGTAAAGTAACTAAATAACTATATAAAACCCATTATATGAACAAAAGATGTTCATTTTCCTTTTTCTCCCATAATATTAACTAATGGAGCCACTCCACCAGCATGTAATATATAACTTTACCACCGATATAGCAATGCTTTGTGAAATGTGAAACATGGAACAATTACACTGTGATCTCTAGTTGTAAGGTGTTAAAATTGTACCAAACTAAAACAAAGTGCTGTTAATACTGTCAGAGGTTAACTGACACCTCTGCTATCTTCACTGGTCATTTGGTGTCCTGCAGATGAACTAATCATGAATGGGCATTAATTATTACAAGACTAATGCTGGAGTGCCTAGGACTGTCCTTTCTTTCAGAGCTGGGATAGGAGGTTGGGTGCCTGGGACACAGCAGCTGGCCTGGACATGGGCTGACGCACCAGTTGACAAGTTGCTGGATTAGAAACAATATTAAAAGGCAGCAAGTGTAAGATTAGGGGGTAAAGGAGCATCTGATGGCAGTTTGCAGTAGGAGAGAACAGATGATAAACAATGAGCGCTGGGCACTTGAGGGGGAGGTTTAGAGGTGATGAGGGCATGGGAAAAACTTGTCAGTAATCAGTCAAGCTCCAGGTTGCTGATCTTCTTGAAAAGGGCAGGAAATGGGAATTGTGATGTGATGAGCAGAAGGAACAAACTAGAGCAAACAAGCTGCAGCAAGTCTTACTATAATGTTTTGTTTTTTTATTTTGTTATTATTATGATTATGTTGTTGTGGTTGGCGTTATTATATAAAACTATTGTTTTTTATGTTTATTATTATAACCTAAATGTTTGTAGGATGTGTTACAATTTTTTATGTATGGCAAATACCAAAATATTTTGCATTTTCACTACCTAAACAATACAAGTGCATAATTTACTACAAAGAATATATATGCAATAAACTATTAGGGGATACCACTATGAAGCCAGGATTTTGTGAAATTGTGAAATGAAATGTACCTTGTGTTGCAGAGCTTATGTTACAACTCCACAGGGTTGATTTACTCCATAGGATGTTCACATAGCAAAGTGGCTTATCCCATTGAAAGGGATATTTAGAAAATGAGTTGAAGCCATTCAATCAGGAAAATCCTGTTTTTTTTTTGTTTTACTTGAATGTGATTGGGTATTGTTTGCTAAGGGAATTATCCCTTGCAAGGAGACAATTCACCTTGGTAAGTGGGCAGTCTAAATTCCCTTATTAAATCACCCATGGATGGACAGAGCTAGCCATACCTAGGACAGGTCATGTGACTGTTTAAGCGTTCTGTTTTTTTTATATATATTCAATATATTTATTGTAAGAGCCATCTACATGTAAAAACCACTAAAAAGCTTTTTTATTCTTTCTCTGACTTCAACCCTGGGATAAGACAACATTTTTTATATAAAGGAGACATATATTTTTACTTAAATCTTGGTGTCCTTTAGTACTTCTAGATCTCTGCAGTAATCTGTTGTGCAACTTTTTTTGGATGCAAGGGCATCCTGTACTGAAGATCAATCACTGCCATTCTCTTTCCTTGTGCAGGGTGACTGGTCTTGTATCTGGGGGGACCTGCTGGACCCCTTCTACGGCTCTGCATTCTGCACATGCTCCTTGTGTCCTTCTGCAATGCCATCGCTACTTTAAAAGTTATTACCTGGGACTACAAAGCATTCTATGTGGGGTTATGTTTTGTAGATTATAATGATTATAAATTTGTCCAGCTTTAATAAATACACTATGGAACTACTTGCTTTTAAAAAGGAGTAATAACAAGAATAGAAAACACACGCACTTAAAAAAAAAGATAAATTAAAGTGCTGTATAAATTCACAGGAACCAAATACATGGATTTTTCGGAAAAATGTGAACCTTGGTTCAAAGAATTGGAAGCTTAATGAGTGTGACCGTTGTAACAGCGATGGGAAGTGATAGGTATAGTCTCAGTGCAGCCATACTGAACATGTCTTTACAAAATCTTCTTACAAGATGTACAAGTTTTCATGTGTGAGCACTGCTAATCCTTAAATCCTGGATCTTAAGGATGAGTCCATATGGAGTTTCCCCTTGTATGAGTGCTGGGCCAAGGCTGCAGATCTGCCCTGTATTGAACACAAGGCTGATTTTTTTTACGTAATTATTCCAGACATTATTACTATTATTTTTGTATAATTCTGCCTAGACTGCAGGCAGCTTTGCTGTTAGAACAGAACTAACTAGGATGAATTTGCTACATAAACGGATACCTACCCACAAAATTCTTCAGTTTTTTTGGGCAAAACCAGAGTTCAAGGGACTAGCCTGAGCCTGACCTGTAAGGGAAGGAGAACCTTTCCACCTGTAGATAGATGGTTATTCACATACCCCTATACTTCTTTTTGCCTAATTTACAACACAAACTACCCCCCCCCCCAATTTTTTTTCTGCATTTCAGCATTTCAGTCCACCATGGATAATGCTTGAACAAAGATGGTGCCATTAAAAGGAGAATATAAGGAACTCTGTACTATCTACCTAAAGTAATAAATGTGAATGTTCCCTAGCATGTATGGACTTATGGCGGACCATTCACTAATAAGGTCTTTGGGTCTCATCCACCCCTGTAATGCGAAAAATTTGGGCTTAAAAAGAATTAGCAGGGCTGCACAGAATATAATGTAAACGTGAGCACAGATTTTCTATAAACTGACTAACGTCGTTCAAAATGCACGTTAGTAACTTTTCCCTTTGTACAGGTATTTTGGGATTATTTTCTTCATATTCTGGTGAATATTGGATTCTAGACTGGAACAACTAGATTTGAGCTGTCATTCAGTTCTTCATGAAAGAGTTATGGAAGCTGTTCAACATCCACAGTTGACACCGTTAAAAAGAACAATGGGCACAGGTGGATAGGGAAACAACATTAAAAAAAACTGTTGGAGACCATTATCTTTGACCATTGACACATCAATGAGTGGATGAATTGATTTATCTGGACAGTTGGGTCACATTCTGTGTGTTTTCTGCACAATTGGAATGTGGTTACAATATCATACAGAAGATACTGCAAGGGTATCAGAGAGAGTGGGCAAAGTGGAGATCTCTGTAATTGACACCTGATTTAAGGGAGAGAAGGGTGGAAGCATTTGAAGCCATTGAAGACACATTTTTTTTTTCATATCAGGTGGCAGAGGATGAAACATATTCATATTTTTTGTGTACAGTGTACAACAAAATAGGATTTCCAAAATACAAAGTATACAAGTAATGCAAAATACAAAACCTTATCTAACAGCCGATAAGAGTACCATGTGGTGTGCTTAAATCTGGAAGAAATACGTTTTCTAGTTTCCATTGGTAACACTGCCAATATGATTCCCAGACCTCAAAAAATCTTTTAACCCTTGATTCTTTATTCATAACACTTCCAACCAGTCCATATGGAATTCAAAATTCAATTTTTCTTTGAACAGGTTAAAGGTAGGTGGGTCTGAGCCTATCCATTTATGTAAGATTGTTTTTTTCACCACCAACGATACAATGGAAAGAAGTTTACTAGAGCTCTGTTCATTTCATGCCCCATGTAGTGTCAGTATCCCGAACAGTCCTCATTCAGAAGTCAGTGTGAAGTGGTTCACTAGATTTTGCAGAGTATATGCCACAGAAATATTTGATTTTTGGGCAAGTCCACAACATGTGATATAAATTAGCTCCTTCAGCTCCTTTAGCTGCTTTACGACAACATGAAGAGGGACCATTTGAAAAGACCAATGTGGGAAAATATAGGCCCCGTGATACATCTTGAGTACCATTTCTCTGTACATAGAAGATGGAAGGGCTTTCCAGGCTCTTCTAACATCTATCAAAGTATCTGCTGGTGTTCTGCTTGAGAAAATTTCACCCCATTTACTCAGGCCGGTCTGCTTACTTCATAGATGCATTTGTTTTGTATCTAATATACATGTGTGTTGCACGTTTGGCCGGGTTAGGGATTGCTAATAACTTATCAAGGGGGTTATTCCAATCTAAATCAGATAAGTGTTTAATGATCACCTATATATATATGATCTGATTTGCAGATATATGAAGGGTGAGGGCCTCAAAAAAGGCAATAGGGAACATATTCATATTTACATAATGTGACAAACAAAGATCACACCATGGAATGGTGTCACACCTTTTCTCTAAGGCCTATGAAATGTTCTCCTTCCAGCAGATAATCAGCAGATAACCCCTCTATCTTCTATAGATACCTACCTCACATTTCTAAGGAACCTGCAAGATTCTACACATGGTGTTGCACATGCTTGAGATCAGGTACCACAGCACAACATTTACTGAATGTGGTCAATATATGTACCGACTGAATCGAAAGAAAGAAAGAAAGAAAGAAAGAAAGAAAGAAAGAAAGAAAGAAAGAAAGAAAGAAAGAAAGAAAGAAAGAAAGAAAAAAGAAAGAAAGAAAGAAAGAAAGAAAGAAAGAAAAAAATTAGGATTTTTTGCCCCCTTTCTATTTTCTCTTATTCTTTTTGCTACTTCCTATTTGCTTTTTTTGAATATTTTTGGACCATTACTAGGCCACCCTTTACACAAAGCTATCTACTACACTCTGCCCCCAAGCCACCAACTCTCCAAACTACTTAAACATAACATGGCACTTTGCCATTTCCCCCCAAGTTATCTGATAACTGTTACTACACACAAGATCAGTTTTGTTGGAAACTCCATCTAGCGGGTCCGTTACACATTTTTTTAAATCTCTTGCACGTTTGAAGATTCATTTTAATTAAAGTTGGTGGAAGTGTCAATGTTTTTCCTATGCCCTAAAGCATGATTTCCTTCTGCACATGGTGTTTTCCAGAATTATTATCAAGAATAGGTCTCCATACTCTTGGATCAAACCAATGCACAATGCAACTGAATCATATTCATAGAATTCCACCCTATAATAAAAAGTTCATAATTAAGGATCTTAATGTAAAAATCACCAGGTAATATATTAAAAAAGGCTTAAATTTTTTTTTAGAACATTACTTTTGAATTAACACGTTAAAGTTTGAGATGTCATATGTGTCTACTCAATCTACTTAAATGATGACATAATAATTGCCTAATGGTGGGCAATCCCATCCCTTGCAGTCATTTAAACCAAGACCCCTGCACAAGGGCTACAGGATAATGGGAGTGAGCTGGTATAGGGTCTCAATTAGGGGTTTGGATTGTAAATCAAGTGAAAATTTTGTTTTGGAATAGATTGGTTAGGGAAATTTTTGAACAAAAACCCTTTAGGTTGCTATATTACAAGAACCAACTATACTCACCTGCCCCCCCCCCCCCCCCCCCCACCCAGTTGCAGGGCACTGCCATCTTCTTCCTTATTTCTTACAATCTTTAGTCATATTAATTGGCCAGGTTGGGATGGCATTGCTCATTTCCATCCCGGCAAGCACAGGAACACACTTCAATGGAGTTGGGTTCAGTAACCATCATATTTGTTACATTCATTTTTTTGGGAGAGTGGAGCATTTCTTTAAATGACACACTTCAAGGACTTCCTGAAATTAATAGTCACACATTAGGTAGCACTTGCCAACATTTACATTATACAAGGGTAAATACTTCATACAAAGGACTGAAAAAGCCTGTCAAACAGATTAAAGTCAATTATATGATGTTAAGTCTGCATGAAGGACTCAATGCAATGTTATCAGAGGTGCACTGGTATTTCTGTTGTCCTAAAGCGCACCTGTCATGATTTTTAATAAAAGGGATAAATAGGTGCAAAAGGATGATACAGTGCCAGGTACACTTGGTTTTGGATAGATACTAATGCGGTGTAAATGGCAAAGATGGGTTGAATCACCTTTAAGCTTTGTGTATCTTTCAGGTACTACTTATTCCCGGCTGCACCCATCTGCCCTAGTCAGTATATGTACATCTCACTCTCCTTGTACGATTAATAATTTAAGTTACATCATAGAGTTACAGCAAGAAATTTCCTGCAACAAGAAGACTGGGGGGAGGGAGCAGGGCAATAGGAATAGCCAATGACAAGATAAGGAGATCATAAAAGTAATATAAGCCAATGCGTGACACAACCAACCTGCACAGGTCTTTACCCAATATATCATTACTGGAGGACATATCAGACCCCCTACATGGTCCATTAAGCACAATGACTTCTCTGTTTTGTTAAAGCAGACAGAAATGTTAAAATAAAAAATTGCGAGCAGGCAGGATCTTGATTGCAAAAGGGACAGACAATGTCCCTTCTGCAATAATATAAACTTACCAGATTACCTGATTGCAACTTTTTAAACTCCGCTTGCCTGTCCTCAAACTATTGCTGATGCCACTACCTTCATCCACATTTCTTCTGGTTTCCAGATTTTCAGCCATCTTGATTGGCCAGGCCAGAATGACATAAATCCTGCACATGTGTAACTCATTCTAAGTTGCCCATGCACAGCACTGTGTACTCTAAAGAAAAGATAGTGAACAGGCAGGTAACTATGTTTTATTGCAGAAGTAATATCACTTGTCCCACTTGTCACTTGTCACTTGTCAATAAAAATTCTGCCTGATTGCATATTGTCATTGTAGAACCCTAATTCCACCTAAAGTTGCTGGAGATCCAGGTATAACTTTAAACGTGTTTTCACATGCCAAGTTGCATTTATATGGTTGTATTTAAGGTCAGTCTGATAGCTTTTTAAGTTTATAGTTTTTTACCTAGATATTTTATACCTGCTTCTCTATGTATACAGTCTTTATTTTATAAATAAATATCCATACAAGGAACTTTCAGAGAACTACGGGTCATCAAAAAAGACAGCCCAAAGGTAGTAGCCTGTTATGTGGCTAGCTGATTGTCAGCCTGATTGAAACCTAAAAAAAACCTTGAAACCATAAAATTTTACCGATGGGATCAGTTCATAGGTGTGGCTTCTACATTTTTTTATTGTGAGTTTGGACACCATCTGCCATACCTGCTTAACCGTCTAGTTTTATTTGTAGATCTACATGACAGAAGTGTTTGAAGTAATACAATTTACACACGGCACTTATTTCTTTTGATAAAATATATTTGCAATGAAGAGATGTGTGACTGTGCTTTGGGGAAGGTCATTTTTATTTGTGTCCTTACATACATATCATTACACCGGCCAAACGAGCAGAATTTACCAGATGTCACAATGACAGATGAATAAGTGTGTCTATGTTTGTTTTACCTCCTACAGTGCTGAATGGAAATAATGGAACCTCCAGAGCTATATGTGCACCTTCCTTCAAATGAGCTGCTGTGGGGACCGAAGGTGTACAAAATGCTTTAAATAGTTTGCTGCACTGTGCAATGGATTAAATCATTTGTTAATGTGTTGCTACTATTTACAAGCTTACGTGGAAAAACGACAGGAATTTCAGATATTTTGTACTGCTAGGTATACATTATGTGATTTTCTGTATCAGTTATTGTCAGTCAATATACTTTAATGATGGACAAACAATTGATTCTTTGGAATGTAGGGTTTGACTGGAGACATGGAAGCCACCAAAAGAAGTGCAAAGAGGGGCACTGTGGAATGAATACCTTTTCTGGCACAGTGGCATACTTTTGTGGACCAACAGAGGCCAGAGGCTTTTTTTATATGATATTACTTGGACCCACAAGAGGTTTTCTCTCTCTTGTTCTCTGGTTGGCCAGTTTGACCCTTATCTGATGTACCCTTCACTTGTTCGACAATCTATCTTTCTTACCAACATTTTATTCAATTGATCATTGATCATTGAATCAGTCTGCCCAACCGTCAATCAAAAATGATTGGCAGAAAAGCAGTTTTTTTCTTGAATTGATTTATTTTTTGTCTAATTGATCTCTAATCATTTGAAAACATAACAAATGTATAAATATTGATAGATAGCATATGAAGCTGTTTAAAGACAAGTTTTAAATCACTTTTTTCTTTCTTGTACTAAAAGTGCTGACTCTGATTTAATTGCACACTGTGAGCTTATATGTGTATTAGAAACAGAGAAGTCCCACTGCCTAAATCAGGAATTCGGGTTATTGATAGGAGTACTAAGACAAGGTACTGTGATGTTGTCATGTCTAGCACCCTGCCAGCCAAACAGCCATGGCCTGCATTGTATAGAGTTTGAAAAACATTGTAACATTCAAACTTGTCTACCTGTCTTCTGTCTTCTCCTGTCTCCTAAAACCCTCACTACTTCCCATCACTGTATATCCCCTCCTCCTATTGTGTGATATTTCCTCCACCTCTTAGGTTGTAAGCTCTTTGGGACAGGGTCCCCTCCTCCTCCTGTGTCACTGTCTGTATCTGTCTGTCATTTGCAACCCCTATTTAATGTACAGCGCTGCGTAATATGTTGGTGCTATATAAATACTGTTTATTATTATTATAAATATTAATAATAAAATATTAAATCATAGGTTATGAAAACAGAATACATTTATTTGAAAATACAATTAACATGCTGACCAGTCTCACTGAGATCTTGCCTTTGCCATAGTATGCACAGCAGATAACTGTTGCCCAATACGGATGGTCGTGATCACCTTGGGCAATAATTCATTATAAAAGTAGATCATATATCCAGATATTGGTATATTCAGTAATTATACTTTTTGTTTCTAAAAACATTCTGCATACTTTCCAGCAGAACCTTGTGAGGATATATGGTAGTTTTATTATCTTTGTAGCACTCCAGTGGCCTTTATGGGCAGACTAGTTAAAAAGTGACTTATCTTGTCTGCTGTTTTGGTGAATTCCATTAGAAGGATGAGCTTCATTAGACTTGAACGGGTGACAGTGATTTTTATTGCATGCATAACTATTTCTTTTTGCAACATCAGCAAAAAAATATAAAGTGAAGCCGCTAGGGGTTTTTGTGGATGGTTTAGATGCAAATACGCAGCCTGAAATGAAACTATTAACAGGTTATACAACTTCAGATATTTATGATGGTGCTAAATCTTTTTTAAATGTTTGTGTTTCTTATTTAATGTTCAGACAGGCTATATCTGTAAAAGAAGGCAATGCATACTAACATATATTGTTGCACACATATCCTAATATTACTGACTCAATTCTTTCCGACTTCTTACTTTTCCTGACTTTCCTAATGTATATATGTATTCCAGGAAAATAATTCTGAAAGTAGTGAAGTCAATGGCCAGTATAACAATTAGGAAACTAGCATTTCCATATTGATCACAGCTCTCACATTTACATTTCCAAGATTGTTTCCATCAATGGGCCTGATTAATTGAAGCTCTCCAAGACTTGAGAATATAGAATATTGGAGAACATGAGTGATCTAACAAATCTAGAAATGGATTTCTTAAAAATCATTTGCTTTTAGTTGGCAAATGCTTTCAATCCTGAACCAGATCCATTCTAAGTTTGCTGGGTCACCCAGGTTCACCCATAATAGTGATCTTTTCCAGTCTTTAAAGGATTTAATAAATCAGGTCCAATCATCAAATTCACAGATAATGGAAGCTGCTATGTACCACTGGCAATAGGTGGCTTCTCTTGCCAACTTGAAGGGGGTGCTTTTCACTCCTCTGTAAATACTTCTAAATACTGCCCTCGGTAGATACACCTGACCCCTGCATTCAGTATGTTACATACACCTGACCCCTGCACTATGTATGTTACTTTTACCTGACCCCTCCACTCAGGACATTTCATGCACCTGACCACAGCACTATGTGTGCATACGTCTGACCTCTGTATTATGCACTTTTAATCCAATGCAGAATAAGCGTATGTTCTATTCATTAATTTTGCTTTTAGCTAAACCCACTGATGGAACAATTTGGCCATACCTACTATGTACCCCATCTGTATTTCCCTCAGAAAAGGCTACATTGTTCACAACATTAAAAACAGCCCTGGAGCAGGGGGCATTCAAAGTTTTGCTCAAGGCCCCTCTGATGTGTAGTTATCCCCAGTCTTTTTTTCTTTGAACTGCTTCTAGGTTACTTTTTGCTGCTTCTAAACTTTTTGAAATGTCTGACCCATTTCAAGTTGCTCTTTTTGCAGTTTTTTCAACATACACAAGGTAGGAGAGAAATTCAGAAGCAGACAAGTGACCGTGTACACAAGTCATTAGGATGTCCCTGAAGAACCTAAGTGGTTCCTCAGACACATATGAGAACACGCCATGCAAAATTTTATTTGCAACATGGAGATTTATGATTTAAAAGCGTACGTTATCAAGATCAGGGAACATCCGTTTTCAAAAATTGCAAAATAGCTGAACAGGAATGAAGTGTATGTTGTGCATAATATGAAAGACAAGGCACGTAACTATTCATGCAACAAAGGAGACGGGAAGGAAACGTCCTACTTTGTCGGACAAGTCTAGGCATGAACGAGCCATTCAATACATCATTCTGTACTGTTCTAGTTGAAACAAATAAAGAAAAAACACAGCACTGTGTCTTCACTGCAGATTTTAAACACCTTACTTTCTGATAAAGCTCTGTACAAAACTTAGATTATATATGCAGATTCTGTAATCTCCTTTCTACACAAGGATAAGGCTATTGAGTATTGTATTATTAAGGGTAGTATTTCTATTCAAAGAAAGATATTTTCTTGATTGTGATTAACAAAAGGCAAGCACCACTAATGCCTAATTCAGTTCACTTATAGTTGGTTATATCTAACGGAATATAGATTTCCTCAATATTTATTAACAAAGGTGGGTCAGTTTTGTGCAAGCCGATAATATTAAAATGGACCTTGGAACATTTAACCCTCCAGGGGTTTTTTTTGGACTAAAAAAAAACTTCATACGTTTTTCCTTCAGTCGTCAAGGTGGACCAGGGGCATCACTTCCTCCTATTTCTCCGGAGGCAGTGGGAAGGGGGGAATGGTCAGACACTGTTCTTTTTAATGATTTCTGGATACACACATATACGGATCTGCCTGGGTTTGGTTTGCAATCTATTTAGCAGATCCTGCTTGAAGTTCATGAACTGTTTGCTGAACCCCAATGAAGTTTATGAACAGATCTATCACTCACATTACCGGGGTGGTTAATCATCTGCTTGTCATTTGGTATACCTTTTTAACATGGGGGGGGGCATTTAAATAACTTTCAGGTGTTAGGGAACCCCTGCCTTAACTAATATATCAGTTCACAGTACATTAGCATGGTGTTTATTAGGAAGAATGCCTCTTACATTGCTGGTCAATAGGAAGAATATCACCCTTGCAGATAGCCAAAAAGATCATTGGTGTCAGCTTAACTGACCTGAGAGGCACACATTTCTCATTGCTCAAGGAACCCCCAGCAATCTCTGGAGGAACTCGAGTTGGTTGAGAAACACTCCTGTAGACCTTGTGTTATAGACCCTTAGTGACATTTCTCACCAATTAGACCTTTGGACATGGTTTAGGGAACAAACCATCACTCTGTGTTCTTTCAAGAATACTACTTCCCTGCTATTTTTTGTCAAGGATCATGACCACTTCTACCAATGTTCTTACTTCTCTAATAGTTGCAAAATGATGTTTAATTGATTGCATGACATGTAAATGTCAAGAAATTGCATTGTTTTCAAATCATTCCATACATATGATTAGAGGATCTTCTTTATCTGTGCGGTTCATGTTCATAAGGCCAAAAGTATTCTTCCCAGGGGTCTTGAACTGGTTAAAAAAAAAGGCCATGCTAGTTTAAAGAGCATTTACGTAACGTCATTCCTTATGAATATGGCATCTGCCCGGAAGTCTGTTTATAGGAACCCACTCATAAATTCCCTGTTACAAAAAATATATTTATAAGTTTCCAATGTTACCTAAAGGAACTTAAGAATTTTCTGTAACATAAAATGAATCATGCTCTAATTTCACAAAGTTTTAAAGGGGTTTCTTCCAAGATCCGTGTCAACAAGTGAAGTAATGCTGTTACACCTAATTATGCAGGAATTAGGAAAGGAAGTAGGAGTTTTGTAAAACCTTGGGATAGGATAATTCTAAGGCATGAAAGTTTGTTAAGTCACAGGACTGAGGGGTCCTTGTTGGTATAGCTTAAATGCACACATATTTTGGCATGCAAAAGCCAGTTAAAAATGAGTATTTGCCTGTATATTTGGACAGGGGATGACCATTGTGTGCCAAAAGGGCTATTTAAGGAAGCACTAGCATGAAACTGAATCTTTTTTGGAGTATTTATGCATGCAATTAACAGACTAATAGGACCTAATTTATTAAAGCACTCAAAGACTGCAGAAGATAGATTATCATGGGAGAACCTGGGTGACCATTTGCTTTTAAATGGAACAAGTTTTTGAATCCTGGACCAAATCCATTACAGGTTTGTTGGATCACATGAGTCCTCTTATGATAGTCTAACTTCCCAGTCTTACAGAGCTTTAATAGATCATTTTGAGAGTTTAGATTCAGCTCAACTAAATTTGGGATCCTTCTGCTGTGGGCTCCCACTTGGTTTGACAGCCCAGTTGACCTTCCATTGTTAACTTTGGTGTTTACCTGACCTAAATATCTGTCCCTAATCATCTGTTATTGACACTGACATAGGCCTAAGGCTATGTACACATGTGCAATAATTATTGTTGGAAAGGATCCCTCACGATCCTTTCCAACTACTAATGACAGCACGATGCATGAACGAGTGCTGTACATACAGCACCATTCTGCTCCATGAAGAGGGGAGGGGGAGAACAATGGAGCGGCACCCAGCTGTGCTCTATCCCCCTTCACTTTCATTAGGATCATTCGTTGTCCATCGTCCAAGGATCCGCCAGACATAAGATTATCGTCCGATATCGGCCCTGAGACAATTATCGGACCAGAACAATTGCACGTGTGTACCTAGCCTAATTCTTCTTTTAATCTTCCCCCGATTGCACTTATCTGGTTTCTGACCACACATTGGGAGCTGACCTGTCCTAAAGTGTATGTAAAGCAAATGCATTTTTCTTTCATTGGGATTCTAAATAGCTGGACTCTTCCTTTTATTGCTGTCAGTGTCTTTGCTTTGGAGATTTCTTCCTTTTATTGCTGTCGGTGTCTTTGCTTTGGAGATTTTTTTTTTTTTGTCTTTGAAACAATGAGGGGTAAGTTGTCATCAGAGCAGTACTTAACTGTAAAGTTTGCTATGGGGACACCCGGTGCCTATGACAACTTACTAAGTTGGGAATTCTGTTCACTTTTTTGAAATTTCTTCTCATTTCAAGTTGCCACCGCAGGACACTAAGTGAAGATAATTATAATTAGATAGGGTTGTTGAACATTCAATATCTAAAACTAAAATGTTTTGCATTTTGCAGTTTCTGGAAACTTGTGTTACCAGTGTAATATTTAGGGACCTATAGATGTATATCCAAGATTCCAGCCTCTCATTAGTGGATAGGCCCGTGTAACAGATTTTAGGGTTGACATCCTGAGTTGCAAGAGATATGGGTAGTCAGCAACTGCTTAGACCATCCAATTCTGTCAGACTTCGTTGTTCCTGCCTAAAAGATAGGTACTCCAAATATTTTTCGTTCCACAATTTAAAACATGTGCCTTTGTGGCTCTGACAGACAGCAATGTGTGCTCTTTGAATTCTGGGATGCAGGAGTGTGTGTAGCAGTTCTAAACTTCATTAGGACTTGTACACATACCATATACATTCTTATTTTGTTCTTGTACAGCCTAGCACAGGATATCTTTATTTATTTTTGGCTACAGTTTTAATGCTGGGTTTAGTCTTGACTTTTTCTAAAGTCCCCCTAGACATACATGATCATCTTCTGTCCTGGGCAAATATGGTTGGTTCAGCCAGTAATACATTTAGACCTTCCTGGCTGGCTGCTTTGTGGAATCAGTCATCAGTATTGGATTCATGGTCTGTCACTGGTAGGATATGAAATATAGTTTACTCAGAACATAAACATGCGACTTATAATGTCATTAGAACTGTGGTGCAGAAAAATTGCCGAAAAAAAAGCAGAAATAAATACACGTCTTACTTGTTAGCTACTGAAAAAGGAACCCTGATAAAAGTTTGCATGAAGTATTCTGAACCATAGTTTACTTTATTGTGCTGGTCTTTGTGCTTGGACACAGAATGGGACCTGGCTGTCAAAATAACAGCTTAACTACATACACTGCAAAAGTCTTTCATCCCTTGTAGTCTGTGGGTGCCGCTGTACGTATTTTTGACAACTAGTCCAGCTCTGTGTATTAGAAGCACTGACAGTGGCTTCTGGAATGAAGAAAGCATGCAACTGCCTAAGCTGTCGTTTTGACAGCCAATCCTACTCTGTGTACCCATATTTGCAGCTGCAAATGTAAAAATATAAATAATCAAAAATAATACAAGGTATTATACATACATATAAAACCAATCTAGGAACAGAGACATTCTAAGAAGAATAGTACTATTTATACAATGGAGAAGGTACCTGCAAGCCTTATTTACTGTATATATCTTTTGTTTTATATCTGTTTTTAATAAGAAGAAAATCAACTGAACTATTATGCACAGATTATAAATTATTGCAGCTTTGTTGTTATTCGTTCGTTATACATTATATAAATATTATATTTAAGAAGGTTCAGTTTTCTTTTCATTTCCAATGCAATATGCAGCTCCTTGGGAATGGCCTTAACATTAAAGCCTTGTTAGGACATAAGGTATTTACCTGCCTCTATACCATCATATATCCCAAAACTTAAGGAGGATTCATGTAATTCATTTGTTTTCACCCCATTGGTTAGCTAACCCCACTGGTGTATAATGCAGATATAACCTAACATTATAAAGCCATTTATTCCAAACTGCATACAGCTATTTCAAATTAGCATGTGTTCATTGAAGGGCTTTATGGACCTGTCGGTCCTTTCTCACCATAACTTTCTGAATTATACTATTTCCTTGATCCTATAACAAGGACTGGCCTGGCTGAGCACATTAATGAGCAGTCTAGAGAGTTAATTAGAATAAGTGTGGCCTTTAGGAAGTTTGCATTTGGAATGACCTTGTGGACATCTTAAGGTTTTTTTTTAACTTCCCATTCAAAGCAAAATCAAATGTGGTGCATCCAAACAGAATTCCCATGTGTGAATGTTGCTTCTTCTTAGTCGTAATGTGTGAAATTTAGTGAGCAGCCATGTGTAACTGTATCCACTGCAAGTAATGTGATACGATTGTAATTAAACTTTGAACTGGCTGTGGTGCCTCTTCTTGTATGATGTTTTCCTTAGTCCATGTCACTGTCAGCACTCAGCCTTAATTAGAACGTAGATGTCCCCAAGGGCTCTCGCACTTTTACCTACGGACTACATCTAGTGTCTATATAGATGAATGCTTGAATTTTTATAGAAAGGGTGGCTTGCTGTTTAAATGGAATCCAGTCCTTGGAACCAAACTGATACTTTGTAATATGTTTAAAGGTAAATTAACACTATTTATTGGATCATTTAAAGATTGAAAATATAAGCTTATTATAAGATATGTGAGGTTTCTTTACAAAAGTTTACACTCTTCATTGCCATTTAAAAGAAATTAGACTATGGATTTTTTTTTATTAAAAGCCCACCTTTTTTAGTTTTCAGTTTAGTAGTTAGGACTCTTTTTGGGGTTTTATAACAATCTATAGTCTGTTAAGTAGATTCACTCTATATAGTCTAATATTAGGTCTTCCCATCAAAGATTTCCTTAATTGTCACCCAAAATGTAGACATTTTGACATTTGCTATAATTACTAAATGTGTGAATACCTTTTACTCATGATTCATGCATTGTCTAGTTGAGGTCAATGTGAAAAATTGTGAAAACATTGGTTGAATCTTGGGTGAAAACTTTTATAAATAGACCTTATTTATCTTGGTGGACATTGTCACCAAATATGAATGTAAAGGATATTTCAAAAAGTTGTGAGTTAGCAGCAATCATTCAATGGGTTGCAGTGTCAAATTCAATAGAAAGGCTTTAACTTTATATGTACTTTAGATGAGCACCAATATATGAACTAAAATTACCTACTCTCCAGGTATCTTGAGCTTTACCGACCCTTCCATCCCTATCTGCTAACTACCTTTGGCCACATTCTTAGAGCACATTTTCTTCTAGCTTTGGTTGTACCTCTGCACATTGTCCCTATAGCACTGAATAGGCCATGTACCAAGTCTGAAGTTCTTGTACGTATAGCTTCATTGCAATCTTTGGGGACTCACATTGCAGGTGCAGCCAGGACTAAATAGAAATTTCACTGAAAGTGGTAATTACCAAAGTGGTGCTGTGATACAACGGTGAGTAGTATCTGGGGTAACAAAGGTTAGTGTAGTTTAACTTAGGATGTCTGAAACATATTACTGGTATATAAAGTAAACCTTTATGCATAAATCTATTTGAATCTATACATATAGACACATGCATATATATATATATATATATATATATATTACAGCTTATCAGTCTATTAATGTAGAGGTTGCATTAGTTTTCATCTTTCTAGGTAAGAACTCTTTCAGCAAACATGGAAATAACTTGTGGATGTTTTGTAAACTACCGATCCTATCAAACTCCATGCCATTGATATAAACAAAGGCAAACATGTTTGAAGTCCAGCGCGGGTGACAACCATGGCTCCCTCTATAGATATAGCAGAAAGGTGAGTGTTGCCATATAGGGACACAGTGTGTTATGCACAGGACTACCATAAGAAAATAAGGGAAAACCCTACAAAATCAACACACCTAATCTAACGACTAGTATGCCACAATATATATTATTTTTAGGTTTAGATGCACTTTAAACATCCCAAACAATTTTTAACAATTCTCCATATTGCTACTTTTTGCTTTTGATTATCTGACTGTTTTTACTTCTGGAGCCAACAAAGGTCTCTTGCTAAAAGAAGTGTGTATTGCAAAGGAAAAATGTACAAATTGTTTGAAAATCTTCTTATGCTGACCAGATCTACTTTCTTCATGTAGCAATGAAGAGTATGTAGAAAGAATGTAGAGTAATGAAACAAAGTTTTAAGCAGTAGGCATGGCAGAAGGTCCCAAGGGTGCAAGCTATTTATTCAAGAACAGGCATTTACCCATCAAATTCTATTATTCCCAGGGAGAAATCTGCCCAACTCTCATCATCATTAAGCTTTATAAGTCAACTATGGATGAACAAAGCTGATTTATGTGTGAAAAGTAACATCATGGGTAATGAGCCGTTTCTCAGGATCCAGGGTAGAAGAGACTTTGCTCTGCTCCACCAACATGTAGGATGTTGTAAACATGTTCTCAGCAGCACCATATTGCTTCCAAGACACTTTAGAAATCGGCACTTAGGAAGCCCCCATGGCACCAAGACCAGTAAACCTCACCCATGGGTTTGCATACATTTTGATCACCATATACATCTGCTGGGCCAACTTCCAAAAGCACAAGCAGCACATTTATAAAACAGTATTTTGGCCTCACCCAGCCATGACATTGCTTTAAAATTAAATACCTGCAACATTTAAAAAACATGGTGGTATGTTTTAGAAATATGTCATCTACTTGCAGAATTCCAAAGCAAGTGAAGCCCCAGTTCATTCCAACGAATACGGGATAAAGCAAAGGGAAGAGTAGAGCCTATCATATTACCTGTCAAGTGACTGAATTCTCTTCTTAGCACGGAATGTCCCCATGTTTATCTCTTAGTACAAAACTCCCTTTCTAGTCTGAGTGTCCATGGAACTACAGGAGGCCAAATGGAAGGCAGATGTGGCTATGTTTGCTGGTAGTATATACCAGCAAGCTAAGCCAGATTCAGATTAAGACTAAAAGTACATTTGTTAACCTTCGGTGAGCATTTGAAATCGTTTGCGCTACCAACTGCAGAAATGTAAACAGACTGTAAAGTGTAATTCCTGTTGTCACACTGCTATGGTATACTCACTGCTTTGGATTTTGCACATGAAAGGTATAACCCTAGCACCTATTTCCCCACTATTTTAAATTATCAGAATTTTATTATGTTTAGAGTAGCCAAATCCTCCAATTTGGTATTCACTTAACAAAAATAGCTAGAGAGGCCTGCCCTTTTCAATGGAATAGACATAAGTAATTACAAATATATATTCTAAAACATCAATATAACTGATGAGGATTGGAGCGTTTATCTTTAATAATAAAACTGTGTTTCAATGTTAAAGTAAATCTATATTTGCTGCACTATTTATGTATTACCCCCTGCTGTTTATACTTGCCTTCCATGTGCACCCATAACAGTTTATTTACCCCCAGAGAGATAAAGCCTAGTATAAGCTCCAAGGCAGTCCAGTTGGCATTCTAGGGAACTCTAGTTGGAACATCAGGGGTTATGGGCCGGTATCTCAAGTGTCCACTGGACTACTTTGCTAGAAGGATGTCCTCATCAGGGATGAGCAGAAGGATGACCTCATCAGGGACAGGTAAGATCAGATGGCTTCAATGTAGGAACAGCCAAATGAGCAGGTAGAATGCAGATAGGGCTCACAGCTAGCAGAAGGTGGGGTCGGGAACTGGCCAAGGTCACAGCAGGCAGCAAGCAGCAAGCAGAGTTTTAGACAGGCGGAGGTCATGGTAGATGGCAAAGAAGAGACAGGAACAGGAGAGGATCAAAATGCAGAAAATCAGGCAGAAGGAATGAGGGTTAACATGCTAAGAATCCAACAATACCTTTCAGAACTAAGAGGACCTAAAAAGCTCTCTTAATCCTATGCCCTGCCCTTCATGTAGGTGCACATTTGGAGCATGTGTGCATGCGCGCATACATAGTTGTGCACATTCTTTATGTAAAGTACATGCGCAATGGACAATCTGCATGCATAAAGTATTTTGCATGCATAAAATCTTGTGTTGATCCTCCTGAGAAGCAGCTGAAGGGTATGGAGTAGGCAGGGAGGTAGGCACACAAGCAAAAAAGTTATATTACCTAGACTGCACCAAGTAACTATTCCCTACCCAACACTATGAAAAAGCACTTGCATGGTCACTAGTTTCCAACAACAATGCCCTACAAGCAGCTATCATATAGCAAAACCTAATTTGTCAGGCTTTAAAGATGTTGCCTCAAAAGATGGAAATGGTGCTTGGAGCTCTAGGGAGAATATTTGGAATAGGTTAAAGTGTAACCTGATGCTCCAAGCACAAATGGCCAGATATTTTAGGTATAAATATTTTTTTTTGTACAACCCTGGTAAAAGTACAAAGTTTTCTGGGTTGTATATATTCATGCAATACGTATGTGGAGGTCACCTTTGTGCGTCTCTATGTCCTACTTTAATCTATAGAGTACCTACACCATCCAATTAAATGGAAATGTTTTCACTGTTTACATCTGTTGTGTGCTACCTGACCCCTTTGTTTAAATAATTCACACTGTGCCAACTGTACACTTGATTCAGCATAGTAGATACAAATGAATACATGCTACTCATGAGAGGGTTACATCCTTCCGAAGGAAAATTCTCATGGGTCACAAACATTTCCAAGCACCTGAAAGATTATTTTCATATGTTTGCTATTTGCTAAGGAGACTTGTCAAATTAAACTGTTGTCTTACACCCTCAGGTCATTTTAATTGTACAAAACTCTCAAACACAACTTGGTGAATGTGCTAACTTGAGAAATCCATAAAGCTAAAGAAATGTTCCTAAGACATAATAAATATTATTATTTTAAGATGTACTCACCAAAAGAGCTCCTTTAGCACTTCCTGTAAAAGATTTGTTACAGATAATCGCTCTTAATTGATGTGAAGTTTAAAGGTCAACAATTAGCTCTGACACGGGCCCCATCCAACCACAACATTTAATGACAAGAGCTTTGTGGCATTGTTAGGAGCACATCATTTCACTATGTATGAGTCAGGACGCTGTGGACTCCTGCCAGCATGACTTTAATGCTAATGTTACAGTAAATAGCATTGCACGTTTTATTGTACAACGTATCCTGCTGGCTTAGGTGTTTTTCAGTTTTATGTCAACAGTAGGTTCTGAAGAGTTAAAGGATAAAGGTACTTTATTACACTTATCCATGAAAATCCCTCCTTCCCCAGCAACCCTTCCAAGTAAAGCTAGGTACACACAGCGGTCATGCTCGCCTTGAGCAAGAATATGATATATATACAGCATCCCGTCAATGTTCATCAATCCAGGAACGACCATGATGCTTTCCTTTGATGCAGAGCGCAGTGTGGTGGCTCTTTCCCGTCCATAGAACAGCACTGTGTGTACAAAGCTCGTTTGTTCATCTGTCACTGAAAAGATCACTATCTGTAACCCTCAGGAACCATATAAACTCTACTGAACTCTTCGAAATTACCAAAATAATCTCCTGTTAGAACATACCGGGTGGATTCCTAAAATGCTGAGGATAGGGTCCTTTCAGATTAGTGTTTCTTCTACTGCTTGGTTGACAGACTGCATGGCTGGTACCAACCTGTTCACACAGCTGTGGCCTAAATTTTCAAACAGCTTCTAGGCACCATGAATGGATCTGGTGCAGCCAAGTACAGCACTGTGTAATATGTTGGCGCTATATAAATCCTGTTTAATAATAATACCAATAATAATATTAATAATACCCATGATTTAGCCTGTAGCAGAATGCTGTGGTTTACGGAGAGTCGGATATGGCCCCTAGCCCCTCTTGCCTTTTCTGCCCAGATGATTCTAATAATGGTAACAGAGGCACATAGGTACTGGAGGGGCACAAGTATTTTTGTCTGCATGGCACAGTCAAACAGATAGCTAAAGTCATTACATGGGTGGCAAACAAGGTACAGAGCAATGGACAGAAGCAGGCCAGGTGAACAAGCTGAGGAACAGAAACAGGATATCAAAGGTCCTGGTGATAATCAGGAGGTTTAAGAAGCATGTCAAAAGCATCTACACAGGGAGTCTGGTTGGTTAGTGGTTGGCTTAGGCACAAAAACAGCAGAATACAATTCAACAAAGAAGCCGTGGGATGATGGAGTTTATTTAGACCATCTGGCACTGGTGTGGCTGATAAGTGTGTGAGTGCTTCCATGTGAGCCTGCAGCACATACAAGGGTGCATGCACCCCTGCATCAGCTTGCATGCATGGACTTGCCATGTGCAGAGGTATGAGCAGGTGCTTGAGTCACACTTTTCTTACACCTGCACTGATTTTTTTTTTAACTTTTACTGCTTAATATGAGAAGCTTTTAGTGTGCATCAGATGCTGCAGCAAGTCAGTTAGATCATACCTCATTCCCTGGCCTAAGGACGCCCAGCATTATTTTGCCCTCTCCTCCCCAGCCAGACTAGCTCACCCTCTGATTCATTGGATATCAGTTCTTTCAATCATGGAGGCTCAGCAACACACAGCATCCTTTTTCCCTTCAATTCCTTTTTTGGTGGCAACTTAAAAAGTTTGCCTTACACATATTTTTTTATTTTTGATGACATTGGAACCTCTTTTACTTGCTTCTCTACACTGAGAACTGTAAAGTGCCGTCTTTTACTACTATGCACCCGAGCGCTGCCTTCTTACTCATTTTGTTTACTTAGTTAAAGATGTGAGTTAAATATTGATCCTTTTAATCCATTTACAATGCATTGCAGGAAGGCAATAAAAACTTTCTTTATCGGTAGTTGTACACAGTTATACCTAACTCCTCTAGGATAACGCACCTCTCTGTAGAAGGTTTAATAAACTCTATGCTGTACCTACCATATCTGGAGCTCAAGAATTTGTTCTTTTCTACTTATACTCTACTCATGAGATAAAGAGATTGTACATTTTTTAGCTTCCCCTGACAACCACCAAGCAATAAATGCCGATCGCTGTGTACTTTTACCATGGACTCACAGCAATTGGTTGGCAATTTTAATATTGGCTGTGAGCTTATT
This sequence comes from Pyxicephalus adspersus, assembly GCF_032062135.1. Classification (NCBI taxonomy): domain Eukaryota; kingdom Metazoa; phylum Chordata; class Amphibia; order Anura; family Pyxicephalidae; genus Pyxicephalus; species Pyxicephalus adspersus. Next base: position 33,815,082 of record NC_092869.1, read on the forward strand.
GTCAAGGTACACAGTGGGCAGCCTGCTGCCAGAAGCTCACATCCTTGGTTTTCATTGGCATGCCTTGTGTTCGGTTAGACATTCTAAAACATAATGCTATTAAAGTAATACTATCCTTATACAATTTTATAAACTGAAACACATCTATGACAGAAGAACACACAGGGCTGCCATCAGGAGGGGACAAGGGGTACTAGGTCCTAATAAAGAAGAGATTGACTTTGCAATTCTGAAACTTTTAAACTTGGGGGGGTTGCATAGTATGGGGCCCAGAAATTTTCTGATGGCAGTTCTGATTTAGTACATACCCACCTTTTCAACAGCTTACACCACCTCTACTCTGATCTTAAAAGTCCACACTGAAACCAGCACTTCCAAGAGTTTCAATCCCTGGGCCCTGTAGATCTCAGTGGTTCCTCTTGCTGACCTCCACATCTCTTCTGTACCCTGTAATAGGTGGAGGTCAGACGAATGAGAGCTGTGGACCCAGGAGATCAACATTTCCATTTTCCTTATGTGGACCAGGGGTGTAGTCGGAAAAAAAGAGGGGGGGGGGCACGCTAATAGTGAGGGCTATCAGTGATGAGCACGCAAGTGGAGCCTATACGGTGGTCCTGAAAAAATTAGGGCACGGCATGCTCGCCCCACTACACACCTGATGTGGACCTTAGCAGATGATGTCCTAGGTCAGGAGAAGAGTTTTGCATGAACAGCTTGATAAAAAATATGTTTTAGACAGAACAGGGAAAGGTTTCAACATTTGTCAGGGTTCTATTGCTGCTGCTATAACAATTGGGGTAAATTTCCCCTCACATCCATGGGACCACTGTAGCAAGAATTGCACAACATCTCTCAAACCAGGGTTCATACATTAATAAAACTGTACATTAGCTAAGAAAAGAACCTCTGTCAGATTTTATATTGCTAACAGGATAACAGTAATTATGTATAAAAGAACAGTTATCTGTTTACCTCCTAAAATATGTCAAAAAATTGAATTGGACCCTTATCTAGGACGTCTGGATACACAACTCTGGTCACTGCAGCCTACAGGACCTCCAATCCATTCTGGTAGTTATAAACAATAGTGATGTCATATCCTGTCCACCCCTGTCCATCCTGTTGCAGACAGGAAATGACATCACTTTTGTTTACAACTACTAGCATGGATTGGAAGGGTCACTAGGCTGCAGTAGCAAGATCTGTATCCCCACACTCTAAGTAAACAGTATGTACTTTATGTGTATGTAGAGAATTGCTTTTTCAAAATAGTATTTTATTAGCACATCCAATAGGAACATTTTGCTCAACATTTTCCTATAAAACGTTGAGCTGGCATTTTGAGTGGCTTTGCAATCTTCTGCTTGGGTGCAGCCGTCGCAGGAACAGGCTTTTTGGCAGCCCAGGTTGTGTGTTCCAACTGAGCTTTTTCATAATTTCAGCCAGAGAGGCACCAGTAATAGATCTCCGGAACCTCACTGCACGGTGAATATGCTTTTTCTGGACTTCTTACAACCTTTCTTGTGTGTTCATTTGTACAGAACAATTAATTTGTTTTGCATAGAATTCTTCTTGGAAAACAGAAGCATTTTGCATTCAGGAACTGTAACATCTTGCTTTCAGTCAACATGAAACCACTGAAGCTGCCTAGCTTGACCTTCATGGCACTGGCTAAAATGGCTAAAAGTACAAAATGATTTAATTATAGGTTAAAATATATTAATGCAAATACAGTAGTACAAATGGAGGCTTCTAAATGCGTCCTTCATTAACAGCCCTTTCTATATGTTACTTCCCTTTAGAGTGATGTCATGATTCAGCGAGACAACCAGCCCACCACCCTGAGCCGGCAAATCCATATTAGAGACATGGTGCCCCCCCCCCCCTCCCCGCGGGGTCCTTCTCCTGACCCTGCTGCGGGGCACACCAGTCATAGCTTCAGACCACCAAAAAATTATTTGCAAAATAGGAGTGGGAACGTGTGTCCCACAAAAAGTGAGCCACTATCAGATGTTCATTGCAGAAAGGGTCAGGTGATGTCCCTTCTGGAATAACTGTTCTTCCCTACCTTATTACCACCCGGCTGTCAAATTATGCGCATGTTCAGCTCAATGTTGGTTGCCAGAGAAACTTGGAAATCCCAGCTTCCCTTTCACATGCTGGGAATGAATGAACTCCCAAGTGACATCATCCCAGCCCAGCCAATCAAAATGACAGAAGATTGTCACCAGGAGAAAAAAAGGAAGAAGATGGTGGTGCCCTGCGACGGAACAGGGGTAGGTGAATATCACAGTTTTAGTTGCGCTTTAGACCCTTTTTTAACAAAAGCAAACCATTTTTAATTCATTATTTAGTGTCTCAGCCATTTTGAAAATATAAAAGCAACTCAGACTAAATATTCTTCACCTTTCTTGTTCATGTCCACTTTCATGAGTCTTTATTTTTGTTTCTTCTCTATTTATTGAAGGATTGAGACAGCTTCAGTTTTGCCAATAATATTTTGACCTAATACAAAAAAAAGAAGAATTAGGCGTGAAAATTGTCATGTGTCTCAGCTGTAAATATTACAAACCCGTTTTCATTAGAGAACAATTTGTGTGCTGACGTGATGTGCCACTTCTTGTAAGTTGTCTAGTTTCACTTGTTAGACAGAGGTTTCTATAAGGGGTTTTGCCACATGTCATGCCATTTATCTCCGGTCTTACAACATTTGTCACTAGAAGTTTAGAATCTCCGACAGCTGCCCTCTTAGTTTCTATCTGACTGCAGACCTTAAAATTTAAGAGGAATGCGTGATGACTTCATAGAAGATTTCTCCAAGAATTGCTGCTTTCTTTTTCTAATGCAACTTAATCATTACAATGATTACAGTGAATTATTCATTGGTTTTGAGAATGACAGTACCAAAATATTTCAAATTTTTATTTTCTAAAGGTTCACTAAACAAAATAAAACAAACACAACTATTGTTTTTTTTTTAAAGCACTACCAAACATTTACAGCTTTGTAGGTAGCCACACCTGTTGCCTGAGTTAGCTGCCGTGTTAAGCCAAAGCAGGCAGTTGGTAATTTTTTTTTTTTTAATACATTACATGCTAGAATGTGAGAAGTGGTTTTAAAATTGAAGTAAATCCAAACCCAAGAATAAAAAATGTTATATATTGCAGCTTACTAGTTAGATGCCTATATATATGTTCAGACTGGCTGTGAGGTTTTGGTGCGGTTACTGGTTCCTCATGCCAGTTCACTGCTGCATCAGGGGATATGTTAGAGGTAGCCACCACCCACAGCAGCCACATAGAGAATAAATAGGATGGCAGTGAATGGTATATCAACACTCACTGCCTCCTGCTGTCAAACCTGCAGATGTTGGTTCTTTACGAACCAGCGCTGTGGTGCAAGCAGCCGAGCGGCTGGCAAGGTGCCAGTCTTCAGGAGCCACAGCACAGGTCTAAATCTGCCCTTAGTTTTTTTTAGAGGCTTTTTCACCTTAACTTTGACCTGTAATTTTTCAGTAACACACAACACTAACTCTTTGGTGGGGCATTTTTGTAATTCTAGGCTGCTATCAGGATACAGGACTACCATATATCTCCCTGTCTCCTCACCCCCATTGCTTCGGTTAAATGTTTTCTAAGGTGCTAATATACTCAATGTCCTAGGGCAACAATTGTGTTACTGATAGGATCATTAAGAAAAGCAGGAGCAAGAAAGCGTAAGTCGAGTGATTTTAAATGTAGTAAAAGTACAGTTTCAGCTTTATTTATTTTTTTCACTCCATTTTAAATAATTTTCTTGTCTCTCTTTTTACTAGTCAACAGATCAGCCTAAATGCATAACTTTCCTTCAACATCAAACTATGAGCAGCATATCTCCTGTTTTAGGAGTTCTGGGGATTTAAAAGGTCAAAAGCCAGGCATGCATACTTTGAGTTGTTATCCTTTGACAGGTTATCACAGTACTTTTCGTGCATGCATATTATTATTCTGTACATTTACAACAGTAATTGTGGGGATAAACTGCCAGTTTAACTGCTGCAACCCTCAGGCTAAATGAAATAGAGAAGATATTTACTATGAAATCACAGCTGTACTTTCCTCAGCAGGATACAGCTACTGCAGAAATCCTGCAAAGCAAAAAGAACCCTGCACAGGTACAGTTTGCACTGTCAGGCACTGCAAATAATCAGCATGTGAAAAATGTTTAGAAACACTAAAATCCCCTTGGATAGTAATATTAGGAATTGTCATAGATATGCAGAAACCACCCATGGTCTGTATTGGCATAGTCCCTTCAGACACTGGCTCTGGATACATTATTCACTTTCCTGTAGTAGATGATTTGGGTAGGTGGCCTGACAGTGTAAACAGACCTTACATTTTATTAAAAGACCGGCTTTAATAACAGGAGGAAAGTAAAGAATAAGCATTTTTTGTAGGCTGCTCTTGGGTCAGGTGCCATATTCTATTACTTAACTTCAGAGAAGAAAAATAAGGTCACAAACATGAATGAACTGTGTTGCAGTTGTTCCTGAATTAATGGATTAGCTTGCATACGATGCATACAACTCTCATACTATGCATTTCCAATGTGTATTTAAATATTTGATAGCCCCACCAGAAAGCAACCTTACCTTGTGACGGGTAGATGCACAACTTTGACCAACTGTTCTATCCTCCCTAGTTTAGAACTAGAGCATCAAGATTGTAGCCGGGCCCATTGGATAACTTGGATTCTGTAATGAGAGGAAATCCAAATATTTATGCATTCATATATTGCCCCATATACATATACTCCAAGAAGCATTGTAGGTATCGATTGCAGCCTTTACACAACTGTTCTTGTTTTTTTTTACTTTATGTGAACACAAATAAAATAGTTTATTAAATGAAAAGGTGTAGGATAGTCTGTATAGGTAGTGTTCAGTTCCCCTTAAAATAAAAGCTTGGTGTGTGTCAGAACCAAGCTACCTTTTACTAAATTAAAAAAAAAAAATACAAAAAAAAAATACAACAGCAAAGAACAACAAAACTAAAACAGTTTTCTTTAAAATATAAACTTTTAAATCCTTTTTCGGTTCTTAAATAATTATAAAGTCCATACATATTGTGACAATAGAGCCTATAGTTATGTGCGTCATGGTAAAACTCCACTTCTTAAAAACCACATTTGCCTAAAATTATAGGCATTCCGTAAACAATCTTCAAAAATGATACATCGTCCTCATAATATACCTATGGAACTGTAGAACTGAAAATGGCGTCATCCTGAATGGATAAATAACTCCAACCAAATGCTGTCCTAGACCTTGCGCCTCCATTGGATATATACCGGGCCCCGGACTCTTGCCTTATGACCATCTGGATGTTTCATCTCTTCTGGTGACCGCTGGCATAGAAGAAATTACCACTCACTTTGTAGGGATATCTTGTTACTTTCTGTTTTTTCTTCTAGACAGTGAACAAAGCGACACAAAAGGTTTTAAATATCATATACAAAAACCAGGTATGTTAAAATAAATAAAAAAACTGGAATCTACTGATCTGTATATGAAATCAACTTATAAGAAACAAAAGTGAAAGCTTCGGGAAAACATTACAATAAACAATTATAGTTTCTTTTACAATATATTTTTGTCCATTTGACCGTTTGAGTCTCAACTAAAACAATACTTTAATAACACAAAATAAGAGAATAAAAAAAAGTACAAAATTAAAAAACAAAGTTGCATAAGTCATGCAAAGAATGTAAAACTAGCTACATAACCTGAGCATGGCCGTAGGCGGACCCTATTTGCATCGACAGCAGAGCTTAATAGCTGTAGGACATACAGAAGCACATGAGACATGAAACTACAGTCGTATCATATGTTCTGCCATATAACCTGACAAGGCAGTTCTCTGGAATTCTCTCTACATACCTGGAAAGCAGAAGCTGTTCTTGGACTGCAATGTTCCATCCATATTTTCTTCCTTTGTAAGAGCACATGATGACAAACCACACATGTAGTTTATTTTATTAGGCTATTTGCATTATATGGTTACCTATTTCAGGCAGGAAGACTGCAAAGTGAATAAGGTAGCACATTGCAAAACAGTTAAAGGTGAACCATCATTAACACACATATTCTTTACACGAGTCATTAAATAATATATTTAAATACAACTAATATAAGTGTCTGCATTAGTTTTTATACTTTTTCCATAATAGCTAAGTCTAAGCGTAAAACAATCAGGTTCACTTATAGCCATGCTCCCCAGGGCCTTCCACCCTTTCCCAGCTCAGCTACAATATGTGGGTAAAAATGTACCTCTAAATAAAACCGTTACAATTATACTTACTGCCGTCTTCTGCCTGTGGCAGATGGTAAGGATGATGCCATTACCCTTTCGGCTAAAGCCCTATGGAGGGCAGAGCAGGTGATATTGCAACATATTCACTGCTCTGTGTTCCAAGGAACTCAATTTAGAATGGCGGTAACCTCACCCTCAATGTTGTAAAAGAGATGGGGTAAGGTAAGTAAAATTTCTACTTTATAGAAATAATGTTTACTTATGTATAGTAGGTGATACTTGCCAATTATGGCACACAGTTATGCTTGTCTTAGTTCCCTGTACAAATGACAGATCCAGGAGTCCGCCAGTGCTGCTTCCATTAAAGCCACCATTTTTGTCGCCAAGTCTTTTGGGTCCACCACAATCCTTCTCGGCCATGCAGTTATATTGCCCCTGATTCATCAAGCAAAATCGGATTATCGGTCGCGC
>NC_092869.1:33825124-33861176 GCF_032062135.1 Pyxicephalus adspersus
AATTGGCAGATTCGCGCTCCCTATTGTGAAGGCAGGAATCCGGCTGGTAGTGAGGCGGGTGTACACGCATACTCGAGTCCGGACCGCGGTAATCCGCAATCGCTGGCCGCGCGTACGTTCGCGCTCCCAGCGATCGCGGATTTCAATGATGAATCAGGGGCTTTGTCTCCACCATCTAGCCAGATTTTATAATGCCTACCATGGATAAAAAGACACAAGGAGCACAGTCAAAGGTTTTTCAGCAAAAAGGACTTTGCATATCTTTTCTCTAGCTCCCAGTGACTTTTTGCATTTTGGGTTTAGTTCTTCCTTAACTTTTAGGTTATGCCAATCATTATATCAAGAACATTTTAGTATAGGAGAAATAGTCAAATGCACATAAAACAGAAAATATGCAACTAAAAGATGGATCCATTTGCATTCTGTTTTATACTGACTGTAATGAAACATACAAGAGTTGATTATTGACCGAGTTTGAATGAGCACAGTACATATGCATGATCCTAATGATAAAGACCTGCACTAATATTCGGTAGCAGACAATACAGCTCCTCTCTGTAAAGGTTACAGCAGAACACACTGTATGTCATCACTGGTCCAAATACAATTGCACCAAAATACATTAAAATTAGGTTTTCAGTCTGCTGATGGTAACCTACATTGACATCCGGCATTAGCTGTTTTGGTTTTTGAGTAATGATCATAAGAATGTGAAATCCATTTGTACTCATAGCACATCTAATTGAGTAAGCAATCACTATGTAATTATTTCCAATGTCCTGGTGGAATCAGAATGTTAGGCTCTGGTGCTTAAATGTCTGCATGTGTAGTATATCTATGTAGGGCCAAGTGTCTCAAAGAACTGGGTCAGGGCTTTACTGGCTCCATGGCAGAGTAACTCAGCTCAGCCCTGTTTCCTTCTATTGAGAACAGTGGCGTCACCATTTTAAAGATCACACTGACACCGGCAATGATTGCAGATTTATGGCTGTAATATGTCCCCTCAGAGTTCAGTAAGAAATGTTGCACATTGATCAGGTCAGGGACGGGAACATCAGTGGCAATTCAGACATAGTTCAGACAAGGTAATCCGAGATAAGCATTTTGCTTCAGTTTAACATTCTTCAAACTAGAACAGGGTGGATCCAAAACACTCACACCTTCCCTCCTGTTCTTTAGCAGTCAACATATGTTTTGTCACATTCCATGGTAATCAGACTGAAGTGTGTGTACTACCTGTGTGGATATAAATTGTGGGGTATTTTCCTGATTCGTCAATAAATTGAAGGAGCTTGGACAAGCTACTAAAGGTCTTCAACATTTCGAGAACAAGATCAATTGAATGTGATCTATAACTTCTAGCTGTACAATGACTTGGATAAATGAGAACCTTACAGAGAGTCATTGAACTGTTGACTACACGGGTGAAGTATTAGGATTCTTCTTCTGTTCAGCAGACAGGGGTAGAGTAGGACAGTTCTTTAGCTGTTGAGTTCTCAATTGCAGCCCCTTTCACCTATAGCAAGCCCGAGCTTGGCTTTAGGAGGCTAGTTGCACCATCCCAGCAGGACTTCTATGCGCAATGGATGGCATCTGGGGAAGGACATAGCTAATCAGTTCAGTAAACAAGGTATCCAAGGGTAATGACAAAGCAGAGGTTGGTCCAGGAAGCAAACAATCACAGGTCCAGAAACAGGCAGAGTAAACTACAGATTATCCAACAGAATAATCCCATCACTAGCAGATTAGACAGGCTAAACACTACAATAGGCAACTAATGACTGTGAGCAGACAGACTATAAAATCTTGGAAACCAATACCAGGGCAGGATTGGAACCCAAAACTTACCTGCTCCTAAAATCCTCTTCGGCTGTGCACAGAGAGTATATGCTGAGCACACAGGTGAAATAAACTGGTGGAAATATATAAGACCATACTGACATTGCTTAAAAATAACACACTAGCTAGCAGTTCTAGTGCCACTCAAACCTCCCCTAAACACTAAAAAACTGGCTCAGAAGAGATGTGGGTTGTAGTGGGTTTCAGCATTTGAACTCAACCCAACAGCCAACATTACCCACAGGGCCGGAAATACTGCTGTAATCTGAGGAGTCCTCTGATATTACAGGGGGAAAATTCAGTTTACCATCAAAAAAGTATGCCAATATCTACAGGGTTCATCTTTTTAAGCTATCAGTTTTTACTAACTGAGGTTACCTTTTCTTTGTGTTTCATCTGCCAGTGGTGGCATGCAGCATGGCCTAGAAGTGACATGGAGCAGGTCTAGACAAGAGCAAGCAAAGGCCGTTCCAAAGCTGTAGACAACAACACATATTGTTCATTGTATCTTGCTGGGTGATGCAGCCTTAATCTCCGTATAATATTAGTATAATAAAAGGTATATTAATACAACATCAGATCAGATCAGTAGATCAGATACTTTTGTATTGTTTTTAAATAACATGGAATTCCCCTTCTCTTAACACCTGGCATCCATATTGCATTCACTTCCATCATTTTTTAATTGTAATGAATAGAAATTACAGCATGCAATAATACATAAAATGCTAGGTAATATTTTATAGTGACCTGACTGATATATTTATTCATCTGCAATATTGGCTATAACTGTGGTACAGGAATATTAGGCAAAATGATTTCTCTCTCGGAGCTCTGTATCCCATGAGAAGATTGTGCTCTCCTTTTAGAATATATATTTGCAAGGGAAATATTTAAGGAGTTGCATTTCCCCTGTGGTTTTTGCATCTGATTACATCTGATCATACTTGACAAGGTTATATGAATATATGAATAGGCTAAGAAATGTCATTAAAATGAATTGCCAAGTCAGCAATCCTTACTGTGTGCTCATGGTTATATGAGTTGATATCCTTGTGATATTCCCCCTGGCATATATATATATATATATATATATATATATATATATATATATATACATATATACTCTGCACATTCTCCAGCTGGTCAAAAACCTAATTAAACTGTTTTAGGTTAAAACTGAATACTGAATTACAGACACTCTTTAAACATACCCTACAATAACCACAAAGGTTATAAATCTAATTTGAGTGTACCAAACACCTTTGCATTTACCTTGTAAAAAAAGTAGTTAATTCTTCCTTGTTCTGTAAATAACCTGTGCAGAAAGCTGCCAACAGGCTCACTTACTAAAGGCTGTCTGTTTACTATGGGGGGTAGATACAAGACCAGTCACCCTGCAAAAATAAAAGAACAGAAGAGACTGTTTTTTTAATAAACAAAACTCCTGCAGGGAGACATAGATTCATTTTGGATTACTGAACAGATAAAGAAAATTAAACAAAGCTTATTAGGATTTAAGTAACAAGGCATATGCCTCTGGTAATTGGACAATATTTGATTCCCGTGGAATTGACCATCTTTGTTGCCTACACTATACAAAAACTATACAAAAACATGTGAAACCACACTGCATTTTAAAAGCTCCTTTGAAAAGCATGGCCCTTAAATTTACAAACCTGCGCCCCTGATCTCGGATATATATCATATGTAGATATGGACAAACCAATTTATGTATGCAGTAGTAGTTAAATAAAAAATAAGCACAGTAATGGTTGAACATTTTTGCATTAAGCATTCTGTACTGACTTTGATTTAAATATTATGGACAAAAAAACTAAGCTTGTAACACCCATGCTGACTTCAGCGCCAGCTGACTAGTAATAAAACCTAAAATGAGTTGTAGAAAACATTTCAGATGTGATAATGCAATATGTATAAGGCTTCGTACACACGTGCAATAATTATCGTTGCAAACGAACGACTAACGATCGTTCGTCTGATAATCGTTAACAAAAAAAGTCCACAACGGTGCCAATGAACGAGGATTGTTGCTGGAAATGAATGACCGTCCCAGCGGATCTTATTGGGCAATGATTGTTCGCAATCTATTGTGTGTACGGTCATTCAGTGATTGCGGATTGTTCTGCGGTACACTTTCTCCTTTACACGTCACTTCCTGCATCGTTCAAACGATCGTATCTAGTGTGTGTACATTATTGGTGGATTATATTTGAACGATCACAATACGATCATTCAAAATAATCATGCATAATCGACATAATCTGTCGTTCGTTAGCTTTATGCTTTATTTTAAATACAATAAATAAATACCTATTTGATGAAAACATAACATAATTACTGTATACATCATGATTTAGTGATCTGACACTCACATTATAGAATGCATATATGCATTTCCATCATATGTAGAATGGTTGAGGTTTGTGAATGTTGTTTCTTTTAAGGGATCACCATAGCACAATTTATATTCTGGTAACTGTACCAGGTTAATATCTTTACAATAAATGTCTTTTAGTGTCTCCTTTTTTATTATTTTGCCTGCATGTATCTGTATTTATTCTTATGTTTATATGCAGACCAGGCTTTGAACCCTGTTGGCAGGATTGGAGCAACCCATATAACTCTGGCAGGAGTGCTTACAAGAATCAGCATTTATTTGTGAGGTTTAAACCTTTCTTCAAAGTAAGAATATTAAACTGTTGCTGAAACTGTTTTAAAAATGTTAGCAGGAGTAAGCCTGAAATTTGTTTGCATCCTACTTTAGATCCCTTTAAATTAAGTTTTCATGTTCGCAGGGTGATGACACTGCTGCACAATTGTACTGCAGAAGAAACGCGTTGCCACCCTTTTTGACATGCTGTATGATATTAGTAGGTTCTGATGTTGACAATAGTTCCACTATTGTATAAAAAATTAATTTCTATTTTATTTTGCAAAGTGAACTTTTACAGAGTGCCAGAGATGTGAATAGGACCTGTTTGCAATCCTATACATGCTGTATATTCATGGTAGTATAATCCTAGCTAGCCGGTTACCTTTTGGATAGATTATACACATCTCCTCTGTTATCCTATATCTTATCCCCAGCCTCTGACTGAGACGAGGACGAGAGAGTAGCTTCCTTCTCTGACCTTTTTTATCCATGCCATTAAGTACTTAGTGATGGTTCAGGTTTGGGCTCTATTCCCAGTTCCTTCAGCATAGGCTTAGTCAAGTCGTTGTTGCCTGGAGCTTGATAATTGGCCTTGTGTATTACAAATTACTATTGATTTCTCTGCAAGATGCATTTGCTGTCATCAACATTACCGTAATGGATGTTTTGGCTTCAGACTGACCTGCACTAAACTAATTCAACCTCACTCCGTAGTGTAATGGGGTGATCTATAAATATTTTCATCCATTTTTATAGCTTAATATGTTCACATAATAGTCCTATACAGAATTAAAGAACTCAGTGAGTCAGCTATTTGCATGTATACCGGCACCATAGCAAAATTTCAATTAACATCTTTTTCTGTAAAATGAAAGGATCATATAGTGACCCCCATACACCCCCACAGGTTCCTGCTTGGTTGACCACACAGTTCAAGAAGCCATACACACACCAGTAGACATTAAAGAATATGCCCAGCCAAAATGTTTTTTCTAGTTTTGGATAAAGTAGAAAAGGCATAAATGTCCTGTTTGTTTTTTAGTGCCATCCAGAGCATTGCTAGACAGATTCACCTGCAATTTAGTCCCATGCCACCAGTATTTTTAGAGGACTGATAATCCAGCATTGCAGATGTATCCGTGATGGCTGGCCTATCACTGTCCCCTTGCAATGGCATCACTGCTGCAGTCACCTCTTCTGGATCCTAAAAGGACGCCGTAGCTGGGCAGACAACAAAAAATACCCATGCCCATGTCATGCAATTGTGATGGACACCTGTAAACAGTGGAGAGTGGTAGGTATTATCCAAAAGGTAAAAGTTTTTGTCCCATATACACTTTAACAGCTCTTTAATGTATTCTACAGTAAGCAGCACACAAGGGGCTAATATACCAGAAAGAGAGAGGGCTCCATACTAAAGGGGATTAAGGTTTTCATTATTCAGCTCAACAGAACATTTCCCTGAAAGTGAATGCTATAGTGCAACCCATTATAGTCTATGTTATCACACTTGTACAGTATCACTGGCAGTTGTTACTCACTTGGCAGGAAAGCCTAAGTGCACCCAAAGAGACAGGGGGACGGTGCTGGCACAATCTGACTGCCCTATGCCAGCTGGCACTGCCATTAACATAGATGTTCGATCAAACAAGATAAAGTCAATATAGAAGGAAGGAGACACTGCCAATGTCACTTATCTAGGGTGGAGTGGGGTATAATGATTAAAAACTCCAGGCAAAAATATTTTTTTTAGCCTTCTATAGAATGGAGAAAGGTTAAAACCTGTATGGGGTTTTTGTTATTATCTGTATTTCCAATGGAAAGTAAAAAAATTTTAGTTCATCAATAAATCAACTGAAAAACATTCTGTGTCCCCTAAAACGTAATGGTCAATGTCTCTGGACAATGCTAGGCACACAATATCGAGTGTTCTCTTGATAGCATTTTTCATTGATATTATTATAATTATTGTCATTTTAATTCTACTCTTCTGTTCCACTACAAATAGTTGACCTACTATCCACTTGTTTGGTATTTGATCAGTTATGATTGTTTTCACTATCATAACAAATTGAAATTCTGTGACACAAAGAATAGTTTACGTTTCCATGGGCCATGTCTGATCAATTTTCTAGCTTCATTCTGCCAAAAATGTATTGTGATCTAATAATACATATGAACAATGTTTAATAAATGTGCCATTTTTGTTGAATGAATGTCTAATCAAGGGGTGTCAAACTCAAATACACAGGGGGTCAAAATAAAAAAAATAGACAAAGTCGCGGGCCAAACTTGAAACTGAAATAGCACTACTACTACAATTCTCTGCGTCAAGAAAACTGTCCATTGCGGGACTTAATGTTATAAGTGGCAGGAACTCCCTCTTCATTGAAATAGCACCGCTACTACAATTTCCTGCATCTATAAAACAGTCCAATGCGGGGCCACGCATAGGCAGAGAGGCTACTGGTCTATAGACGCGAGTGATGCCACTACTACAATTCCCGGCATTACTTGAGTCTATAAAACAGTCCAATGCAGGGCCATGCATAGGCAGAGAGGCCGCTGGTCTATAGTGATGCTGGGAATTGTAGTAGCGGCACTATGTCAATGCAGCGGCGGGCCAGCTGCAATTCATATTTAGGATTCCTTTGGGGGCCAAAAAAAAGGACGTTGCGGGCCAGATTTGGCCCGCGCACCACAGTTTGACACCCCTGGTCTATTCGATCAAAAATGTTGCATAGTGCTGGATTAGAATGCCATATAGGAGAGTGGCAAGCAGTAAGCAGGATGATTTTTATCAACTCTACTGACTACTAAGCAAGAGAAACATGTCCAGGTACATGGTGTCACGGTTGTCAGCCTTCTTACTATTCCCAATATTATTTGTCCTTTAAAGTTCCCTTAGTTAAGCCACAAATATCAATAGGTGGCCAGGAAAAAAGTGAGGCCTGGAGCGAGCTAATAAAAGGAGCATAGAGGAGGGCTGGCATGACTGGGCAATGGAGTCGTGTTCTTCCGGAGATGCACCAATTTGTTGGTTATGACAGTGTCCCCGACATTTTGGTTTTGCATGCTGGGGGGAATGTGGTGTCAGGCCGGTGAGGGAATTGATTAGGGATATTAAGTGGGACTTCTTGCGGTTGCATTCTTTTTACCCTAATTTAGTGGTGGTTTGGTTGGATATGGTTACAAGGTTGCAGTGGAAGGAGGCAAGATCTGTTGGGAGGTTGAATAATGCTAGGAAGAAGTTGAATAAGGCTGTGGGAAGGTTATTTGCTCGGAATGGGGGTCTGGTGGTGCGCCATAGGGATTTGGAGGTAGACTCACATTTATAGTTGAGGTCAGATGGGGTGCATTTAAACGACATTTGGATTGTTTTTTGGTGCTGGGGTTTACAGGATGGTATTGAAAGGGCACTGCAGGTTTCGCTTGTTGCGCTTTGGCGGTTGAGGTCCTCAGGGGTTGCTGGTATTTTGGTTAAATGTGGTGGTGGTTTGGGCTGGTGTTGGAGTGGAGTCCCCATTGTTTTGTGAATTTGTTTAATTTTGGTGGTGGTCTGTGAATTAAGAGGAGGTAAATGTAGTACCCGAGCTGGGGAGGTTTAGCAGCTGGGAGCAATTACATATACCTTTTATTATGGTGAAGCAGTCCATCGGTGTAGTTGGGTGCCTTCGAGGACCAGCAACCTGTAAGCTGAATTGTTGCAGCAAATTATTTAATGTTTTATAAGATATAAAGGTTAATTTATTTGTTGGGTTATATATGGTATTTATTTGTTGTTTGTTTAAGTTATGGTTTATATTAAAATGTGTATTTCTTTTATTTTATTTTGAATAGTTTTTATTGTTGTAATAAAAGGCCTATGGGCCATTTAACCAAACAATGTGTGGATATATTTATTTGTGGTTTGAGGAGGGTTTGTTTTGCTTGGTGGGGTCATGGGTTGTGGGGTTCAATAACATGCTGGATCAGTTTTGGTGCAGTCATGCAACATGATTTTGAAGCCTGGCATTGCCTGTTTTAATCCTGCTGCCCTAGACACTGGCTACCAAGCGTCTCAAATAATACAATCCTGACTAAGTGCCCCTAAGTCTCTTCATTTTTAGACTCATGCAAGGTGCTAAATTTGATTTGTTGCTGGAGGTCATATCTTCACCTGTCCTACATTTGGAGTAACTGGAGTGAAGTAAATATAAAGCAAATGAAGTGGTTAAAGAGAAATTCTTTTGTCCTTTATTTCAACTCTTTGCATAAGATTATATATGCAGTAAACAGATTTCATGGATGGTATTTAACAATAAAAGCCTGCATTCTGTAGACATCCGAAAGCCATAAGAATGGTAACGGGTGCTGCCATCTTGGATTTGATGTGGGCAGTCCCAGTGGATTCATAGCTGTCACTCAAACGCTCCCTTTTGCTTTTTTCCCAGCTGCTACATAAAGGTTATATAAGGAAGTGAAGGGAGAATGGAAGAAACAAAGCCTGAATAGACACTAATTACCATGGGGCTTTACTAGGAAATTGAACTAGCAAGTTCAAAGGCACATGGCAAGTGTGCAAACGATTAAGTACTAGATTTGTTTTGTGCCTTTACCTGCAATTGTTTAGGTTAATCTCATTAAACAATCATTCATACTTCTGGGTCCAAGTAACGGGGAAAAGTGGGGATATGTTTGACTGCTTCTATGAATATACTTGATAGTTTTATGGTTAGCTCAACAATTGCGCAGTGTAACAGGGTCACTTCCCCCGACATTCCACGGCTTAAAATTCCATGGCAGACTATCACCATTAGATAATTCTGCTCTGCATGTAAAGCAGATGAAACGCATCTGGTCAAAACTGAGACAAAATGAGGAGCATTACTACTCAACGTTAGGACAATGGTTCTATTTGTCACACCGAGTCTGACCACAATGTCAAGCGAGATCATGTCATGCATTTCTCATAAATTCAAATTAACAGCTGTCAATGTTAGCAAATGTTATTTCCTGTCACACTAAGCAAAAGTTCTTTATTATACAGTGTGGCATGCCTTCTCTGGGGTGCCCCAGTGTGCTCATTTCATTAGATGTCTGTGTGGGTATCAGTATGTCTTCTAATTTGTAAGGCCAGGAGGGGAGACAAAAAATAGGATTTTAGCATAAACCTGTGATCCTTTTCACAATATAAACCAGCAGCAGACACCTAGAGTTGTAAATGCATGCTAGAGAGCTCAGTAATAATCAGTTATATAGAGAGCAACTTATTAAAAGTTACACTCCGGATAGCCCCAGGTCCTGCGTCTCGAATGGTCAGTGAGGCCACCCATCATAACGATGGACCAGCACTGAGGTGGATGGTTTAGGTTGGACATCAACATTCGCAAGTAGATATGCTTTGCATAATTAAATGTACCAGGTTTCATTATCACACATTCATATTGCACCCAACATGCTTTACTTTGCTTTTGCCTTGTTTTCTACACATATTAAAGAAAATTTATAGGGGAGCCAGTTTACCAAAATGCATTAGGCCTAATTTATTAAAGCTCTCAAAGGCAATAGGATACATTTTCATATTTGAAGTTGGGTGATCCAGCAAACCTGGAATGGATCTGGTCCAGGATATAAAACATTTGCTAGCAAATGACTTTGAAGAAATACATTCCAGGTTTACTGGATCACCCAGCTTCATTGATGAAAGTGTATTCTGTCCAGCCTTGCAGAGCTTTATTAAATCAGGCCCATTGCTGGAGGTGTGGGGGAAACCCATGAAGATAGTGTACAGGCCAAGATTCAGACCTGGGATTTCAGTGCTACAGGTAAAAATGTTAAGCATTGTTATGCCACTGAAAGTTCCAGGTATTAGTAATCCCATGGAAAGATTCAGAACTTTTATGAAGGCAAATTTTGGCAGCTGCTTTTCCAATCTGTTGGCAGTTGAGTAGCAAAGACAGGTTCACTTTAAAACAAGTCTCTCATAGGAAAAAAAGATTGCCATAACTGGACTAAAAAGCTTCTTGGATGATTGCAGCGCTTTAAATGCAATAGGTGTAGCAAAAGGGAATTGTGATCATTTTTTGACTTTTATCTGTTGCTGGCTTGTTCTGAGAAACCAAAAATAGTAGCCCCATATTATTTTAATGGGAAGTATTAAAATGTTTATCGTCTGCCAGAATCTATCTGTAGGTTTTATTGCTTGTCGTACAATAATTTCATGATTGTTTTACCATACAGACTTATAAAATACAGTTTTTGTTTTAAATTGCAGCAACAAATTTCACAGGTTGTTATAAAACATTTAGACAAAACCCTTCCTTATAGAACCTGTGGAGTGTAAACCAATATACAGTAGAATCTCGGTTATCCGGCACCCACATGGAATGGCCGGTTGCAGATAAGTGTAGTTTCCGGTAAATGGAGGTTACTCTGAAAATGAGGTTTCTCAGCCATTCAGCACTAGACTTGAATGGGGAGATTTGTTTCATTCACCTCTAGTGCTGAATGGCTGAGAAAAGGGAAACTGTGATGTCGCTTGAGCCGTCATCAGGGTTTTTCTTTTCTCAGCCAATCATGGAGCGGAGCAATCAGCGGAGCTCTGCTCTGCTCTTATGACAGCTCTGCTCTCCCGAATCCTCCCTCAGCCCTAGCGGAGCTGTGGTATGTGTTCTTGGATGCAGAACACGTCACAGCTCCTCTAGGGCTGCAGGAGCAATCAAGAAAGCGGAGCTGTCGGGTGCCAGTTATCTGAATTTTCTGGGTTTTACGGTATGTACTTCTCATGGCCCATATCTACTCCAATTAATATCTTCAGGACATGAGTTGGAAGCCACCAGGTAAAAGTTTGGGCATCTACTCTGCCCCCTTTACCCCTAAATGAGAACAGACTTTATGTCACAAACAAGGGGCCACTGACAGAAGGGCTGGTGTGACTATGCAAAAATAGAAGCCACAAGGGTGCAAAGAGGTGCACTAAAGGTCATTGGTAGCACTGAAATAACTGGTAGAACAGGTATCCCTGATAGCAATGGACTCACTGGTAGCACTGCATTCCCTGGAGGCACTGGTAGCATTGGAAGTCACTGGTAGCACTGGAGTTACTGTCCATGTCCATTTAGATTTTGTAAAATAGTTAAAAATTGTGAAAAAAGCAAAAAATACTATTGTGAACCCAACAAACAGCATGGTAGCAACAGATCTGTCAAAACCTAGCAGAGCAAAGTAGTTCTTTTCTTTAGAATAAAAAATGTATAAGTTAGTATAAAAGTAAAACTATTAGTAATTAGTCATATTCACCTGAACTGGTTCAGTAACATTATAGGTATTTCAGCACTTATCCAAAGGGGTTTCACAGTTCAGATTAGTATCAGGAACATACCCCAGCATTTATACCATATGGACAGCTCATGGTATGTCATCACAGGCATACCATGCGCTATATTCAGCTGGCTGCTGAACAAAGAGCATACTTCATGCAAATTCCCAATGCTATTGCTTAGACAGAATAAAAGATTCAAAATAAGCGTGTATTTCCTAATAACAGCAATAGGATTTTACTGCTTCGGCATAAATGAGAAACAACATAGGCAAAATAGTTAAAAAAATTGTTCATAAATTGTGAAGTCAATATCACCAGTGTCAAGGATGGTTCCTAGCTCCTTCTTCTAAAAGCATACAAGCCACTCATGATATGTTTATATCACACTTTATATAGTACTTATGACATGTTTGCTTTTGTTGATGAGCATGGTTGCAAATAAAACACGGATGAAGGTGAGAGGTTTTGGCTCTGAAATATGTAAATGTCAAATATACCCAGGGTGGATAGAACAGCGTGTGTCATAAAAGTTTTTTAAAAGGATGTTAAGTGATGACAACCAGACCTACAACAGGAACAAATGTGGAAACCGAAGGTATGCTAAGCTCCATAGATACTGTGTTTCATTAAACCAACAAGCTTTTCCCTGTTATAAATTACTTATTATTGATTCTTGCATAAATATCAGTCATGCCTGACAGTGATAGAATTGTACATTATGCTTTATTTTACCTGCAAAAAGAAAATATTTAAGCAGTCTCTGCTGATCTGTCCATCCAAAATGCCATTTGCCTGCCTATCATACTGATCCAATTACTTCTAAGTCATTGTCACGGAACAAATATAGAGTATACTTTCCACCAAAGAAGCTTTAATGGTGGTATGATGGCAAGCTGGAACTTTCAACTGTACATAAAAGTACTAAGGCTGTAAAAAAGACTGTGCATTGATTTCAACCAGAAATAAAAAAAAAAAATCATACCAGAAAACCTATATTTTAGGAAACATTATGGAATAACTTTAACTCAAAAGAATGCCACATCCCTACTTTTGAATAACCATATTGCAAACAGAGGGGATTAAACGATTTTGATGGCATATATCAGTATCTTAAAATTGAACAATAAAAGTTACAAACTTGATTAAAAGATAATTTTAGTAATAAAACATATACATTTTTATCCATTGTACAAAAACAGATACAATTTTTTAAAACATAAGTTCTGTCCTTAGCATATGCTCCAAAACTCAACACATTTCATGGATCATCTCCAGGTTTGTCAGGAGTAATTAAAAATGGAGCGTATCTTCATAGGCCATAACCAATAAAACATCCAAGATATTCATGTCAATGCTGAATCCATATAACTGGGCCACCCTATGCTCACAGATGTCAAAACATAGGGAGAGATGATGAACAAGCAACTTCCTCAGTCACGGGCAAATCTACAAGTTTTTTTCTGATATAAATTAAGTAAACCACGATCAGATCAAAGTACTGTATAGCCATCATCAGGAAAGTGGCTTTACCTTATGACGGCTATACTTTGAGCTATAAAATATACTTTGATTAAATACAATTATGTCTTTTTGAAGTTTGTAACATATACTGTTCAGTTTAAAGATACTTATATATGCCATGAAAATCTCCTAATTTCCTCTTTTTTAATAAAGTTCTGTAGAGTAAAGTAGAATACCTACATGAAAATGTATTGCTGTTAATGTCATGATGTTCAGGCAACCCTGGAAGGTTTGGAGCCTTAAGCCATGATGTTGTTTAGGTTTGGTTCTGCACTTATTTTTACACAACTAAAGCCAATGGTGGGACTGTGTGGATGGATAACATAAAGGGGCTTGGTAACATTACTTACTGGGATGGAATTGTTATCTTTTAACTTTTGGAAGTTCTCCATTAAAAAAGTGCTTGCAAGAGGTACGAACAGACATTAGGGAAGTATGTTTTATCTATAACCCCCTTATGTTTTAAAGGCTAATAGTTTATTATATACATAGCATATCAGAATGCACCTACAGAAGAATTACAGGTCAGCGACCCAGAGGTATAGGGATTGGTGCCTATTGAGTTTATCTATCAGCTATCAGCAGCACCAAGGGTTGTCAAAGACATGTTGTTGCTGAAATAGTTGAGTAATAATTCCCTGTGCTTTGTTTGTACATACAGTGTGTTGGGACTGGGACAGAAAGCACTGTGTAATCCTTTCAGTTGTGCGATACTGTATCTCTGTGTATTCTACCTACTGGGACTTTGCACTCTTCTCACCTTGCTGGGATCAGCCAATAGGCCTTTAAGGAACATAAATATCTATTGTTTGTTTATTTTCTTGTCACTCCTTAGGGTGGGGAAATAATTTGTAGGTTGTTTAGATAGCCTACTACAGCTTATAAACTGCATCAACTTTTCCCTCCAAATGTGTTGGGAGCACCCAAGAGAGGTATTCTACTGCCTTGAGTTTTAGACGGGCCACACACAGATTTTAAAACTATTTGAATCACTTTCATGTAGTTTTTAATTGCAAAAGCAACTGAGAAGATCAAGGCAACCTGTCACCAACATTTAAGGTCATTTTGTAGTACCTGTAGTAGGTTGAATTACTCTGCTTGGTTGAAATCAACCAGAATTTGCAAGAATTGATCAGCATTAATCTCAATGTACTTAAACATGAATAGGAAGGAATGCCTTTTCACATTGATTTTTTATTATACTGTGTTCTAAAGGGTTCATTGTCTCTGATTTATCACTGTGGTATGAACATTGCCAGATGGTGCAGTAAGCATGCAGTACCTAAGCGGATATTGACATTGGCCTACGTAAAGGTATTGTTTGGTGGGATGGGTGGGGAACACATCTGACGCTAGCCAGCCTCTAAAGCTTCCTCTCTTATCCCCTAAGACCTGGTTTATTCCATCAAGTAATGGCACCGTTTGCTGTTTACAAACTTACTAACTCCTTGTCTTTGTAGGGACCCTTTATCCCTTTATCTCTTTATCTCTACTTTTTGTTATTATATTGCAGTTTGTTAGGTAGAGTCTACTGAGTTACCTTGTAGCGAGAAATATACATAGTTTCTGCTTGGCTACATACCCCTGTTACCAGGAAGATCTTTGTGTATATAAGGAGTAATTAGTCACAGGTCAGGAGTACTTATAGCTAATCAGTGAGATTAAGGTGGGTCTTTACATAGGGATAAATATCTAGAAATTTCCAGAGAAAAGTGGGGTCTGTGAGGGGGGAACCTTTGTGGCCTAACCCAGCCAGGGCCTGGAGTCTAGCCTGGTCCGAGCCAAAGCCATGGGGTCATGGTTTTGCTGGGGTCTGCGCAAGACTTATTCACCCACCTGGGGAAAAAGCAGCCAATTAGTGCTAGAAGGCAGGAATCTGCAATTGTGCTTGCATACCAGGGTTGTGAAGAGCGGGCAACCCTACCTTCAATGAAGTTGGGAAACTAACAGACAGCCATAAGAGTTAAGATGAACCACCTGTGGGGTTGGATCAGAGCTCAGTGGAGTGGAGTCCCTAGGAGCAATGATGAACAAAAAGATCTTATATAAAACTGGGCCTGGGATATGCACCCTAACTCTTTCTCCTTTTTCAGCTATAGGACATCCTGCACCCAAACACTTTCTCCTTTTTCAGCTATAGGACATCCTGCACCTCAACAGTTTCTTCTTTTTCAGCTTTAGAACACCCTGCACCCCAACCCTTTCTCCTTTATCAGCTATGAGACACACTGAACCCCAATGTTTTATCCCTTTTCAGCTATAGGACATCCTGCACCCCAGCCCTTTCTCCTAGTTTAGCTAGGGGCCTACCTTCACCCCAAACCTTTCTCCTTTTTCAGCTATGGGACATCCTGAACCCCAAACCTTTTCCCTTTTTTTAGCTATGGGACATCCTGCACACCCAACTCTTTCACCTTTTTTAGCTATGGGATACCCTGCACCCCAACCTTTTCTCCTTTTTCAGCTTTGGGACACCTGTAACCCCAACACTTTTTCAGCTATAGGACATCCTGCAGCCCAGCCCTTTCTCCTATTTTAGCTAGGGGCCAACATGCACCCCAAACTTTCTCCTTTTGTAGCTATAGGACACTCTATACCTGAACACTTTCTCCTTTTTCAGCTACAGAACATCCTGAACCCCAAACCTTTTTTCAGCTATGGGACATTCTGCACCCCAACCCTTTCTCCTTTTTTAGCTATGGGACATCCTGCACCCCAACCCATTCTCTTTTTTTAGCTATGGGACATCCTGCACCCCAACCCATTCTCTTTTTTTAGCTATGGGACATCCTGCACCCCACCCCATTCTCCTTTTTTAGCTATAGGACACCCTGTACCCCAACACTTTCTCCTTTTTTAGCTATGGGACACTCTATACCCAAACACTTAAAGTTTAGTAAATCCCTACTCATTAATATATATATATATATATATATATATATATATATATATATTATATTGCGACCGTGTCTGAATTATTGCCCCACTAGAAGAGAAAACAAAAGAAATTCAGTTTTTCCTACAGGGGTGAGAGCTACATATGTCTTCCACCCAATAATGAAGATCTTGAACAAGGCCTATCCTAAAAAAATTATTTCTATCTGACACAAAAAATAGTCAAATGATTCTCCAAGACTGCTCTACACACAGACTTTAAGCCACCATCAATCCCTTCTTATAAATAGCAGCCAGCTCCAAATTTGCTCTTAGTGAGCTGGAGGTGGGAAGCACCATCTGCTATGGTTGAAAACCCCTCCAGAACCTCTGGCAGGTGCACAGCACTTTTTCTTGGCTGCTGTCACTTCCAACCAGTTGTGTTTCATCTAACTGGCTTGCTTTGATAGTGTGCAGGCCCAGCGCACGCTTCTCTGCAGGAGAGGAGAAAATCCAACTGTCTGTCTTCAGATCCACAGCTGCTCCACCTGCCTGAATGAGCCAAAGCCACTAATAGAATTCTTGATTCACTTAGCAGAGTGACAGCCATAAAACACTTTGTGTACAGGCACAAAAGTTTGCAGAGAACCTCCAGCCTTGTGCATAAGTCCTGCGCCGTATAAACATTCAGTCTGCCGAGGAATGTTAATGATGAAAGGCTGTGAAATGTAAAATAGAAGTTATTTCAGAGTTCCATCAAATCATTAGAATCATTTACATACTCTTTCATGTCACAACTTTCTGAGTTGGTTTGCCCAAATTAAAAAGAGGATATACATATTCATGGAATCAAATTAGTTTGGAAACATTATGCAGATTGTAGATGCTTATGTTTGATTCACTTTGTGTTTTTCCTAAAACAAAAATAAAATGCTCTTCAGGGCTTAGAAATAAACTGTATCCAACACCGAAAATCCAAAGTAACGCATAGCTTTTTAAAAAGATTGTTCAGATGTACATGTAAAGGAAATCAGCTTAGCAATAGGATGTTTCAATGTATATACATTATAGTTGTGTGTGTAAATACGACACAGATGTATTTGTTAATTACTTGCTCGGGCATTGCTGCTTGGTTTACAGTACTTATCATTTTTGTGGTGTATTGCGTCTTCTCACATTGCAAGACTAAAGGAGTTTAGGTTGTTCACATAGCAAAGTGAATCTCCTTGAAGGGGATATTTCAGTTAGCTTAGTTAATAAGGTGAAGCTCTGCTTTCTTCAGTCAAAAAAGCGCATGCATAAACCCTCTTTTTTCCCCATTTCCTTATGATTGGATTTTATTTGCAGTAGAATTTTCACTACATTCACTGACCTATATGAAATATTCCTTGCAGGATGATAATTTACTTTGCTAAGTGAACAGTCTACTACGGTGTTTCTCAACATTTTTAACATAGGGGAATCCTTGAAATAACTTTTTAGTCTTCAGGGAACCCTAGCTATAATTATTGTATCAACAACTTATAGTACATTAGTGTGCTGGTCAATGGGAAGAATGCCTCTTACATTGCTGGCCATTGGGAAGCCTACCGCCCTTAGAGCCAATAAGAACATTGGTTAAGAAACACTGCTTTAATACCTTTAATAAATCAACCCTTGTAAATCAGCCAACTCACCAAAACAATACATTAGACAATTATTCATCCTTTGTTGCTGATATTTTATCTCAGCAGTTGCTAAAGTGATTCTGTCACTGTGCTCAGTTAGGTTGGCCATACATGACCTGATTTTCCAATTCGATCAAACAGTTAATATGATTGTTTTATCAAATTACTAGGAATAGATTTGGATTTGCTGGATTCGTTTAACCAAGATTAAGTGTAGTTTCAAAAGAACTTTGATTAGTCAAGTTGAATTATTGTTGATCAAACAAGTATCTGACTTTGGAGACCTCTCCATCTATTTCCATTCAATGCAAACTTTGGAACATGCCCATATACACTTATGTTTATTGTACTTTTCTCTTCCTGGACTGTACATTCGTTGTGGCGTGTGATATTATAGCTGAATTTAGATTGATAATTGACATTTATATTGAACCAGTTATGTGGGCATGGCTAGCTTTAGGACTAGTTGACATGTATTCTTGATAGCCAACCCACTGATACATACCCTGTGTTCCCACACCACTTTGTATGCCTTCCAAAGAGTGTAACCTAGAGCCTCAAACCATGGAAACTTTATTATGCAAATCTTGACTTTGCTCCAGGTCAGAATTTAGTCAATTCCCTCACTTTCTTGTAATATATATAGCAGTGGGGGTAAAGCATTGTTCATGGACCTGTTTATATCCAAAACGAGCACTATGTACCTTGAATCACAAATATGTTTGTTTCCATTACATTTGTATTATTAATATTACTTAAAGTTTTTTAATTTGTATGTTATTTACGCATCTAGCATATCAGCTTTTATAAAGAGCATTTGGTTTGTAATGCAACACCACCAGGTTCTACAGGATCCGACAGAGACACCTGGTTCAGTTACCCCAAATTATTTCATCAATGATAACCTGTTTTTGAACCAGCTCTATTATTCGGATCCACAAAAGTGTAACATCCCTCTCTCACAATAAAAGGCTTTTGAGGCTGCTTACAACAGCATGTGGTGATGTGGCAGAGTGCAGGGCTATTCAGTGTCATAAAATGATATTTGGCAGCGTTTATTGCTATCTACCAACTGTATGCTAATCTATCCAACTTTTCATTTTATCGTGTTTGGTCATCAAACTTTTATGTTGCTTCTGGAATAAAATATGAATGTTGCTTTCAAATAAACACAATGAGCCTAATAAAAAGATGTGAGTACTATAATTTATTCATCTCAGACTATACTGTTGAGATCTACGTAACATAAAAAAGGGGTTCCAAGCAGGGTTGGTTTGAGACAAAATGAGACACTGAGCAAATATGAAGTGGGGGCCCTAAACGCACAGCATTGCAGCTCAATGTACTCTTGCCTTTCTGTTGATGAGGTCCCTGTGGAAGGTGGGGGCCCTGGGCAGTTGCCAAGTTTGCCCTTCCCTAAGCCAGCACTGGTTCCAGGTTAAGAGAAGGGTATACTGTAAAAATGGGTTTGGAAGAATTCTTTTGCCATCAGCAGGCCTGTCAGACTTCAGCCACATACAGGCTGGGATTTTCTTCAAAATAGAATAACTTTCTGACTGTATGTCAACCACACCTTACTTTCTGAACTGTTGTCTCCCAGAGTAATTTTAGAAATTTCTGCCCATTCTATCCCTTGAAGACTGGGTTTGGACAGCACTAGCCATCAGCATAAACTTAAGGCTCCAGTGCTGTGTGTGGGGTATTTTTCTGGGGTGTCCTCCCAAAGAATCCCCTTCCCCCAGTAAGGAAAGGTCTACAGGTGTCTACCCAACATGGAGTTGCATGCATGTGCTTACCTAATGTACCAAAATTGGCAATCCTTAAATGCAGACTGGGTATTTGTTAATAGTTTAATTACCACTATTTTTTTTTTTTAGTTTCGTGGCCATGGAATATTTAAAACAGCTGCCGGGTCTTTAAGGGCCATTTTGGAGCAGCAGTAAGTCGTAGCATTTTGCACTGACTCAACCTTGGTCCCAAATGCTTCCTTTCAAATTCCCATTCAATAGAAGCCATTGGGAACCAACAGATTCTTCCAGTTCCAGAAAGCAACAAAATGGTTTTGCCTTTGGAAAAACCACATCAGGGCCACAACTGCACACTATTACCTGTGGTCTGGTGTGCTTTGGTGCTCTTGGGTGTACAGCAGCAGTTTGCTATGTGCCTGGGAGTCGCCAACCATGGAAGTCGCCAACCTAGACTGGGTAGATGTCTCCAATGAAAGACACAGATATCAAATTGTATTTTTAATGTAAGCAGTATATGCACTTTAATGTATGGTATGAGACTTTTGCAGCCCCTGAACATCAGAGCTTAAAGGAAGTTAGAAGCAGTACAGGTAGTCCGTCAGTTATGCTACAGTGCAAGGGGCATACTGATAAAAGGAGAGAATGGTGACAAACAGGGTAGTCAACTGCTTCTCCTTTCTTTCTCGAGTCACAGGGTTGAGGTGGGAAGAAGGTTGCAGATTTCCTGTCTTGCTAAGCAAATGATGAAATATATGTATGATAGCTGTATCACCTGCGAATGGGATTGTCATGAAGGTCCTTGTGCAAGCACTATTATAATAGAGTGACAACACTCCTATCTGCCTGTCTGCTCCTGTGTTGTTTTTCTGCCTCTGATGTAGGCTGCTTTAACTCATATTACAAAGACAAGGACCACTGTTGTCATTATGGACTGTCTGTAGACAGAAAGCAGCTCCAGAAGATCGGCAGCATTGAGAAGTAGCAAAAGCTGTAAAAAAAAAGGCAAAAACAGTTTTTGTTATTAAAAAGCCAATTGTTTATACCACACAATGCTTCAACAAAGTAAATGTCATCCACAGTTTACATCTACTTATAAATAACTCTTCCTTAATGAAAAATGTTGGGTGTCACTTAATTCAATCACTAAAAACAGTTTATCGTTTCTTCTTTTTCTTTACGTTTAAGTCAGCAAGACACAAGTGACTTCAATCTCCTTGTCAAAACTTCAAACATTTTACTGCGAGTTCTAGAATTCCTTACACAGGCAGCATGCCCTCTGCACCGTGTAATGTAAATATTGATCAAATGGAACTTATTGCTTTATTTTCTAGTAGTGTCTGTCTGCTTTTATGTTTCCAAAACCCTTCATTTAACTTATACAATTTTATAAAGTGTTTAGATTGGACAGGAGACCATGCAGCCAGCCAGTTCTAACCTCCGTTGACCTGGGCCATATACACAGCCCCGTACAGTTGTGCCGTATGTAATTGTAAAACTGTTTAAACAAGGATTTGGTGAAGACTATTAGACAACGCTGCATACAAGTCATGTCAAGTGCTGCCTGTTTTTGTTGGGGTTTGTATGTCAACTTACAGAGTTTGACCTATCTCTGGACATCTGGCATGTTTCCAAAAGTCAGACTGAACAGTGTCTGGCTATCTGGCACTTACAGCTAACCCTAGGACATAACATTGACATAAGGATCAATAGGACCCTATAACAATGGCCTTATAAGGACATACAGAGCTGTACTTGGCTAAGACTTTGCAAAAGTTTCTTCTAAGTTTCCTTGCTGTTTAATAAGGTGATCTAGAAAATGGAACATGTGTTGTTCACAGGAAAACCTGCATCAATGTATTTTTTAAATTAACATTTTTGTGAAAGCAATTTTGTTCGTTTAAGTTATTAAAAATGATTATTTCAACCTACTGGTTGGTATGATTTTCTATCTCTGACAAAATCAAGTGTAATTGTTTGTATAAAATTGTAGGTTTTTAAAAATTCCCAGCTTTTGGCTTCTGTAAATGGCTTAATACTTATACCAGGTCCCATTTAGATTGCGTAAAATGAATGGTTATGTTTACCACACTGTGATGTTTAAAGCGGAATTATAGTTCCACCATAAAAAACTGAAAGCAGGTAGGATTTTTATTGCAGAAAGGCACAGATGATGCCCCTTTTGCAGTGGAATGTACTTATGTGCCTTTTTGCTGTCTTTTCGTTTTGAATACACTTTGCTACTATTATACAGGCAATTCCATCATCCCCTGGGGTGGCAGGGACTGAATGAGTTCCCGTGCATGCATTTTCAGCCTTTTGCCAGATGGTTTTGAAGATGGTGGCGCCCACGAAAAGGCAATGGCATGTGGGTGTAATTAAAAATTACCAGTTGCAATCTTTTAATTATCATTATTATTAAACAGTTTATACCACCAGCATACTACGTAGCACTGTACATTAAATAGGGGTTGCAAATGACAGACAGATACAGACAGTGACACAGGAGGAGGAGAGGACCCTGTCCCGAAGAGCTTACAATCTAAGAGGTGGGGGAAGTATCTCACAATAGGAGGTGGGATATGGATTGGTGGGTTAGTAGTGAGGGTTAGGGGACAGAAGAAGATGGGTAGGCAAGTTTGAAAAGATGGTTTTTATAAGTTATTATAAATTAGTTAAAAGTAGGAGCAAGCCGAATAGGATGACGGAGACCATTCCAGAGAGTCGGGGCAGCCCTAGAAAAGTCTTGGAGCTGTAAATAATTCAAATATTTAGTTCTATTTTAAGGCAAATCAAAGCCCCTTTCAGGCTAGCTGCTTCCAGACACACTGCAAACTGCTGCTATGCTCCCGGCAGTGGCAAATCACAGCGCAGGTCAATGCATTTGCACATGTTGCCTTTGCAGGGGTGGGTCGGCTTTTCCTTCAGAGAAGGAAAGGTAACTGCAGAATCAGAAGCAATGTGTTGCTTCCAGAAAGTGTTTCCCAACTCCCATACAGTTGAATGGATATGGTTGGTCCCCTGACTTTGTGTAATGATCTGCCATGGATAAGTGAACTGGGATGATCGCCGTCATTTCCATGATGCAATGGTATGCCTTACGCTTGTCCACCCTCCTCCCTTCTCCACTGAACAGAACAGTGCTATGTGTACAGCACGCATTTGTTCTAATGTTACTGGAAACTATCATGAAAGATCCATGACCAAAAGACTAAAAATTTACTGCCGGTACACACTTTAGTATAGTTTAGTTGGTTTAATTTGTTGGTATAAAAAGAGATAAAAAGGTAAACCTAATTGATTAAATATGTGATATTCATATGAAATATAGTAAAATCATCATCTGAACCCTTTCATGGTATATATATGTTGTTACCTGAGGAAGGAAAAAGTTCCTCCAAAATATAAATTGTGTTCTGACTTAATGTGTTTGTTCTTCCACCATTTCAAAATGGCACCCAGTCTCATCAGATATTTACCTTCCATTTGGGACCCAGTATTAGACTTAAAAAGACTGACATTGCAAAAAAGGAAAAATCTTGTGAAGCCTTCCCTGATGTCTATACAAGTTTCTGTAAACCTTGGCAGCCATTCTTGTACTCGGTAAATCTGGTTTAACTGATCAATTAGGTAGAATTGCAACGGTTCTGTGATTTTGCAAACCAAGGATTCCCAGTTCCACCCATGAAGCCCCTCTATGTGGTCATTATGTATAGTCCCACATATCCATACATTGATCGGTCATTTTCCCATAGTCTGTGGGTGATATTACACATTGGGTGATTTGCTTCTCAAGCAGTGAGATTGCACTGCACAAATTTGCATTCCAAAGAACCAACCAAAGATCCAAAGAACTTCTAAAAGTCCTGTTAAGTGACCAGATTGTTGCAAAATTAAACAACATTCAATAAAAAAAGAATAGAACATCCTGAAATTGGCATGGTGGCAATGTTTTTGTGGTGTTAATATACCCAATACCTGGAAATGCTCTTTAACAGAATGGACAGTTCTCAAAACTGGACTTGTTGCCCATGTGAACCCTAAATTACAGCTGTTTTCACCCTAAGGAAGCAAGAGCAACTATCTCTTCAGTTCCCATGGGTTACACCTCTGTGTTTCCTTTGTGTTAGGCCTTATGAACCAGCCTTTGGGTTTCGAAACCTTAACAATGTGTTTACGGTACCCAGGCAGTGTGGCCCTGTGCATGGTTTGGAAATCCTCATTAATTCGCTCCCATTCATCCTGGTTACAAATGACCTATTTGTAACTGGCTCTTTCACATTGTATTAGAAGGACAAAGAGTCATAGATCTCCTTAGGCCACACCCAGCTGTACTTTCAGTGCCAGATGGCAGCAGCTCATTTGGAGTCAAAATTAAGAGTTTGCTTTGGAAGAATGTTATCATAGTATCATTTCTGTTGCACCTGCTCCAGCATGTGGCATTGTTTGTTTTCCACCAAGGTCATCCAGGAATTATATACCCATCATACAGAATCTGTGAAAGCCAAGTGCCTTTGCTAAGGTGCTTGTTACGCCTTTATATATATATATATGTTGTTACCTGAGGAAGGAAAAAGTTCCTCCAAAATATAAATTGTGTTCTGACTTAATGTGTTTGTTCTTCCACCATTCCACCATTGCTTGTTACGCCTTTACAGTCTTGGATTGCACATTGGTTGCAAGGTGAATTCCATGAACATGTCTATAGACAGTGTAGCTGACATTTTCCCACCATGGTAAATGGCTAATCCAAAAAAAAATTACTTTATAGCTTTTAAGAATCACCCTCTTGTGAAACAGGTTAGCAAGATCTCATTGTTAGGGATGAGTGCATCAAAGGTGCTGATTCATCACTTTTTTGATTCTCTTAATTAGTTCCCATGTGGATTTGTGCTGGAACAGTAACTTCAAGCTTAAGGATCTTACTTTTGGTAGTCTTTGGTGCAGGGGATCCTGAGGCAGACAAGGAGCTTTTGCAACTAGTGGCTTACCCTTTAATAAAGTACCTCCTTACCATTTGCACACTACTGTAATGCAAACTACGACCATGCACATTTTGCATTGCACTGGTATAGTAATGGACAATTAACCTGCACAGCAGTTCACTGAAGCACATTTAGTGTGATAAAGTATGCTGATAGCTGATTAAGAATTTTTTCACTTCCATAACAGCAGCACTTGTAATGCTTGGTGGTAATGAAACTTATAGCATGAGGGAATGCAAGGCTTAATGTGATCCTATAGTGACAGCTTGACTTTAGGAGCCTGATTTGGAGCTCTCCAAGGCTGGAGAAGAAACACTTTGATCAGAGAAACTGGGTGATCCAGCAAACCTGGGATGATTTTGTTTTTTGATGGCAAATGTTTTCAATCCTGGACCAGTTCCATTCCAGGTTTACTGGATCGGCCTGCTTCACTGATAGAAGTGCATATTCGCCCACCTTGGAGAGCTTTGATAAATCAGGCCCAAAGGCTGTTACAGGTGTAGTTTGTGTAAGGGTTGGTGTTAGATTATGGAACGATATAGTGAAGTGTTTCTCAACCCTTATAACATGGGAAACCCTTGAAATACCTTTCAGGTCTTCAGAGAACCTTACTATCACCACAGATCACAGTAGTGGTGGTCATTAGGAAGAATGTCTCATGACCCTTATAGATAGCCAAACAGATCATTGGTATCAATTAAACTGACCTCAGACTCACAAATTTCTCATTGCTTACCGAACCCCTAGCAAGTTCTAGAGAAGAGGTCGGAAAACTCCAGCCATTAGGTCAGATAAGGCCTAGCCGGTAGATTGTTCCTGCCTAACAACCCTGGCCGGCCAATCTGACCTAATACCAGCTGACAACATGCAGCTCTGGAGCCCGCAGGATGTTGGCCGGGATTAAGCCAGAACAAACTACGGGAGCCGGAGCCGCATAAGGCTCTAGTGTCTCCTCTTGTTGTGGCTCTCTTTCCTATTTACAGCGGCCGGCATTAACACTTCCGCCTCCACGGTAAATAGGGAACGCCCCCTCAAGGGAAGTGCATCTCCTCCGGAGGTGAGGAGATGCATTGCATACGGAGGTGAGGGAGTTCCCTTCAGGGGCATCCTAGTGGGGGGGAGCCATTAGGGCGGGACTCAGGGAGTCCGGCCTAGTGTGCTCCTGCCCACCCCATAAATGGCTTAGTGGCCGAAAAAGTTTGCGGACCTCTGTTCTAGAGGAACCCTGGTTGAGAAACATTGGTTTAGTGTAAGGATCAGAATTTGATTAGGGCTAGGCTACAGGTAGTGTTAGTGTTGGGGATATAGTTAAATTATGGGGAGGGTTAGCGTAAGAGTCAGAGTTAGATTATATGAAGGTTTATTGTAAGGGATATGGTTGGATTAGGGGAAGGTTATTGTGAAGGGGCTCAGGACTGTTCACTGCTCTCAGTGGTGGAAAACTGAATGCTGAAAACTAAAGCATCGAGAATTATGTGATCAGCAGACAATCACATGATTTAGGAAACCAGGTTTTTATTATATAAATACATTAAAATTTGTAGCCAGTCAGAGTTCTCTACAGGGAATTTCAATAGGCTTATATAAAGTCATATTCATATACCAGTTGTATTTATAAGAACATGTGAGTGTTTTGCAATTATTACATATCTACATTAGTTCATGTTTTTTTTTTTGTTACTCACTGGGTTTATGATTTATCTTTGGCTATCTGTCTATTTTTATGCCAATGGGAACTTTGGGAAAGTCAGGAGGTAGGCGGTTTCATACACCAATAAATGGAGAATTTCCTAAGCCGCAGGTATTTACAGACACCAACAAGTGACGCTATTGGTGAATTCGGCTCTTCTGCTGCATGCAGTGAAACTTTTCTGCAATGATAAGAAATCTTCTGCTATTGAAATATCCTAGGAAATTATGTAATGATTTAGTGCTAGAGGTCAAAATTGCATTGGCTAAGGCCTGCAAAACACCATGTATCTCCCTTGCCTTGCTGTTGACAAAACTCAACTGGATATTTTTTATTGACAAACTTATTGCACTCTCAAGAATATAAACGCGAGTGATAACAGGAATTGTAGTAGCGGCGCTATTACAATGCAGCGGCGGGCCAGCTGCAGTTTATATTTAGGATTCCTTTGGGGGCCAAAAAAAAGGATGTTAGGGGCCAGATTTGGCCCCCGGGCCAGAGTTTGACACGCCTGTTTTATAGGTATGGCCAGATGAGTTTTTGCTATAGCTGCAGAGTTACTTTGTGCTGCTTCTGACTAGAGGTTTACTTTAAGTCCTGTGATTAGTTTCAGTGATATTTATGTTCATTGTTTTCAGGAATAATTTCAAAAATGCATTGATTTATTTAGCGTATTGTTACTTTTTCCTGTCCTTTTTTTCTAATTTTTATTTGACAAAGGAATGTTTCAATAGTCATAGTTTAAGATCTCGGTGGTGTCACGCTTCCTGAGCACACAAAGGCCCCCTTTTAAAACAACAGTTTTTCAATTCCCTTTGGCAAAGCAACAAGGTTAAGTTATTTCAAAACAACTGTTTTGCATAATAAAACATGTTTTTGGACAACAGTGTGGTGCCACTAAATGCCCATAGTAGAATAGCACTTAAAACAGAAAACAGTGAGCGCTTGTACTTAGATATGTGCTAAAGGTGGATTTCAAAGAAAGTCTCCTGGCAAAAGTCCCAGCAAAACATTAATTTATATATATCTATGTGTGTGTGTTTTCTTTAGAAGAAAAATGTTGATGTTCAACTCCAGCTTCTAAATGACTTCCCTAGTTCAGGTGAGTAAGGAACATACTCCAGCATTTATACCAAAGAGGCATCTTAGCCATCTTAATCCATTTACTAAGGTGCCATGAAAGGTGCCAAGGTAGGTGTTGATTGTCCAGGAGCAGGACTGGAGGTGTGAATATTTTTAAAAACATTTATTTCTTTTTTTGCACCATCCAGTCACCAACATAAATGTAGGGAGATGTGGTAAATGAGTTACAATATTTACAAAAAGTAGGACAGCACTCCAAAAATTGATTTCAAGTGTTTCCCTTGATATATTAATACCAAACTGCAACCACCACTAACATTTCAAATACTCTAGTTTTCCTTAATGTTCCTGTAGACAAAGACATTTTACTATTCCAAATTGTGGCAAGAATAGTAACACCTCTTTTCTTTTTAAGCATAAATGTACACCAAGCCAACTCCATAAAGCCCAAACTTGGTGTAAAGGAAGCTGACCTGCCCAGACCTCTGAGCTCACTCCTACTGAACACCTTGGGGATTCATTGGAACATCAATCATAAGTCAGGTCTTCTTGGCCAACATCAGTTCCTGCAATTGGGCTGCGTAGATGTGAGGAAGTTGTAAATGAAGTTTATAAATTTAGCAGGGAAAATGTTGATAACCATAACCCTAGAACATCTTTTCATCATGCTGTAATGCAAGCAAAACGCCATATGGGGCTTGGCCAATTTTTGATTCAGAGATGTCTCAACAAAGTTCAGGGGGCCTAAATGGCAAAAAAATGGCAAAAAATATATGTAAGTTCAAATAATGGCACCTGGGGGCGTCTATTATCATGGTGCAAGTTCTCCGATTAATCGAGGAAGGAGCATGTGTTCCATTGCCAAAGACTCTCTGGCACACATGCTTCACACATGGTTAATGGGCACAGAGTAGACTTGTGTCACTTTGTTAGACGCCCTTGGGTGCCATGTATGGAACTTCCATAAATGGCCCCCTAGGGCATAAGCCAACTGACAGGGGATCGGATCCAGCTATTAACACTGGGAAAGCTGCAACTTACAGACAGAACAGTACAAGGTATTGCATTCTACAGTACAAGGTGGGGACGCCACACGAGGTCGTAAGTTGAATGGAGACTGGATGAAAAAAATAGCTGACTACAAAAAAGCAATGTATGGTGGGATTAAAAGCAAAAAATTGATTGAAAATTTGGATAATGGTGCTTATTAAGCTACTACTATCAAAAAATTGAATTGAAGTGAGGATAAATACCGGATTTGACTCTTAGTCCATATCATTGCTGTCCTTGTCTGCACTCACCTATTGAGGTGGGGCTTTATGTGCCACAGGAATCAGATATTTCTGTCTCTTTTTCCTGAAGAAGCAGATTGATTCTGTGAAACGCGTCGAAAATCAGGAGGGTAAGCCCTTGGGATTGGGCAACCCAGACAGGAATATGTGATTATGTTTGTTGCACTTTTTAATGAGTTGTAAATGTTATGTTCCTAATGTTAATTATTACGAATATGTTTTTTTATACACATGTGGAAAATGAATATGATTGGCCCATCATTGAGCTAACCCCTCAAAGTACTATTGTTAAGAAAATTAGAAGGCCCAAGCGACTTCCTAAGTCCTGGATAAAACTCCCCTGTTCCTGAATTCAGGAGCAGTGCAGAATTGTTGCCACACCATTACAGAAAGGTGCAGGATGTACACTGCAAGAACCAACATGTATTTATGAGACTTTGCAGCGGCACTATGTACTGCACTGTAAGTGCAGATGCATTTAGAAATAAGGGTTGATTCACATATTTTTTTACAGGAGGTCATATTTCTACTTTAAGATGTGGCTTATGTATAGCAGGGAACAGATATTAGCGAGAGTAAATTCAACACAGTAAAAGCTAAATTCAATTAACCAACAAGGTAAATTCCAGGAAAACTTCAAAATATATCAAGAGAGGGAAGCACACTTTACTTCCCACTTTTTTCTGATTTTCATTCTTGTAATGCTAGACCAAGTCACTTTGCTGTTTAAAATAATCTTCTTGGTAATCTTCTGTACGCACCTAATTCTAAATCATTGCAGCTAATTAAATAACAACTGCAACCATTAAACTCTTTTCAGTCCCCATGTTTCTACAAAAGAAATGAATTACATCCCTGCCTCATGTCCACCACCACTTGCAGACAGATGTAGATCTAAAGGAAGGAGAGTGTCCATCAATGGTTGACTGTCCAGCAGCAGCAACCGTACCGTGCAGCTCTGTGTAAACTCTTGATGCCTGCAAAGGATTATGGGAAATAATTTTAAAGGTTGAATTAAGGTAAACCGGGCTGCCTTTATTTAACACCGGTGCAAAGTTTCCTAGACTGGCATTAGCAGTGCACTGAACGACTTTACTCGTTGCCTGGTGTTGCATTTTAATGGTGTGACAATAAAGAAAATGGGCCTTATGACTCTGCGTTCCTTCTCGAAGGAGCCATAATCGTGTGTGAATCTGTAACAGGAGATGCCAGAATGTGCTTCTCTGTGTCTATATTTAGGCCAAGAGGCAGACATACCGTATTACTGAAAAAAAAAAAGAAACTTCCAGGAGGGGAGTCAATGCCCACGTGACACCCGAGTAGTACTGATTGAATTTTCTAGATGTCTGTGTAAACTTTTTATAGAAATGTACATGGCCTGCGGGTCTTACACGGCTTGCTAAATAAACAGGGGTTCATCGCTATCAAAATGTGTTATTGGAAAGCAAGTGGCTTGCTACTTGAGCTAAAGAAAACAGCGCTGGCAGCTGCTGAATGGAAAAAAGCCACATGTGTCTAGGATTCTCTTCTTATATAGTCCATAGGTTGGTGGCTTCCATCAACTTCAGCATACTAGGGCGTCTCTGGTCAAATGTTCTGCCCATGTATTGTTCAAAGAAAGAAAGTTGTAATTCACTAATTCTTTTCTTTTAGACCCTAGCATGCTATAAATTATTTTTCAAATTTAGCACATTTATGAAAGTTCCTTGGCCAGTATCCTACTGGTATTGGAAAGATTCCATTATTGTGGGCACCAATGACTTTTAGTTGCACATATCTGCACAGATTGGTATAGTCTACCAAATTTCATATTGGGTGTGTTGATTGCTAGCTCTACCGCTGCTTAAATTTTTCACAGGACCGTTATTATGAGAGGAGGCCAATAGGAACATGTGCAAGGTTGTAGGGGCAGGACCAACAATCAATGCAACCAACAAGACATGGCGGTTTACAAAAAAAAAAACAGTTTTTAGAGGTTCCTAGGTTGTAGAAGAGAGCAGCTAAGGGCACTTCTTTGTTAATGCATTGCAATAATAAAACTTGTTGAGCATATTGAGGATTTGTATATCATTGTAACATGGATTATGTAGTATCAATAACGTCAACTTCTTTTTTTATATGGTTCTTAAAGTTTTTTGCTCTAGTTGGGCAGTTTTCCTTTAACTGTCCTATAATTAGACTAAAAAAGTGTATCTCAAGGCAAAACCTTTTTTTTTATGTAAAATTTGTTCCTGGAATACTAGGTGGGGTGAAATATTTCAACAAGAACACTTGTTCTTGTACATTTTGGGGGTACATTTTGGATATTTATACATTTAAAGTAGATATAAACTGTACATTTACTACATTTAGTATATTTTGGACAGGTTTCCCTAAAATCAGTGGACTATGTCTATATAATGTGAATTGAAAGGTTTACTTGTAGTTTGCATTTGAAGTCCATCTGACAAGGTGACAATGAACGGGGAGACATGCATAGGAAGTTGTTAACCTGAACAAGGAATAGATTGGTGGATTTTATAGATGTTAAACGAACACCGCAGTCAAATTGAAAAGTAAAATGTACATGTCAACAGCTAGCCCTATAATGCTTGCTTGCACATGTATCTATAGGAGCATAAAAGCTGATCCTTCTACTAAAAAATGACACTATCCTTAATGTAAGGGGTCAATATGGAGTTCCCAAAAAGCAGGAGGGGGATAGGCCAGCCCATGCTTTTGATTAAAAGTCTACATTTGCATGTAGTACACTCCAGGGTTTGTGTTGTCAAAATATTGAAGCATTTATATAAAGGTTTGCACAGGTACTTTATGAGGTTTATACTTTTTTGTCAATATATTGCCAAACTTAGCCTATTGAAATGTTGGCGGTACCAGTCAAAGGTTTGGCCAACCAGGTTTTCGTTGGAGCAGTTATAAACAAAAGAGGATGTATGTATGCATGCAAATGCAGAGGGGTAGGGTTAGTATGCTGTAGCTTTGGAGGAAGAGGGTGGGCCATGATAAACCTAAAGTTTAGATGAACTTACTTACTCACTTACCCATCCCACATATGAGGAGATTTAGAAAATCTGTTCTTAGTGGTTGATAGCAAACTCAAGCCAGAGATACATTCAGATTGATAGGGGCATGGAGAGGAGCATCAAGGGCACTACGGGTGGCTGTTCATATATCAACTGATGATCAGGCTGGGTGGAATGCTTACAAACTAGCAATTTCCAGCTTGGTAAATCCATCAAACTGAGGATCTTATTCCATTTGATCACTTTACTTGCATTGAATGATTGACTTTATATTCATTTGGGCCACTGGACACCTTAACGCTGTGTTATCCCTGAGCTGGTTTTGACAAACCAGGTCACATTGGGAAAGTTACAACATAGACATAGAGGAAGGAGAGTGAGTGTGTGTGTGGGGGGCGGATATTCTAAAAGTGCACTTTTTAATTAAAATTACGTCAAATATTTGTAATCCTATATAGCAACACACATTGTAAATTGTATCTGTGAACAACAATATTAAGGCATTACCTTTACAGTAGACACCAAATCTGCTTTATTAAAAAATTCTGTTTCCTAATATTTTGCACACTAAAGACATGCCGCCTCTTTATAGGCTACAGAAACAACACACTTCTGAGATGGAGAGTCCTGTTTGGCTTGCAGGTGGAAAAACAATGTCGCCTTCCTTGGATCTCCTAAAATTAACAATTGCTGCAGTCTGAAATGTGATCTCACACAATGCACCACATCCTGAGATCTGGAAGGCGGACTATAGGATTACCTAGGAAAAAATAATAATAAAAGTATTCATGATATAGACAAATTATTCCCTGTGGCCCTCTCAAGTTGACACCATGGAGAGCTGTTTAGTATTAAATGTTTCATAAATAGCTATACATCTGTGGAAGTTATATATTGTATTAATAAAAGCATGCACACACTGATAAAACAATATGGAAAGTGTGGGAAGGTATGTACATATTGCTACTGATCATGCTTATTTTGAACCATTGACAGCACTGTAAAGATTCTAAAAACCCACTATAGTTTCTTATGGGTAAGCATAGATTTTTGTGATCCATAATCTATGTTTTCAGTTTATTGAACATCTGAAATAGGAGTTTGCAGTGCAGTGCTGTTAGTGCATGTGATAGCATATTATATGACTCAAGAAGATTATTCTTTTATGTGTTGCACCTGTTATGCCTGAAGGTGTAATTATAAGGTAGATGTATAACGTCTACTTCTGAGGTGCAAAAGAAAGCAATATATGGCTATCAAATTACCGGCACCAGTCAACAACAAAAGTTCCTTGGTGTGAGCAGGACCTTGGTATTTAAAATGGAAATTGTAAGACAAAACATTGTTCCTTAAGGATAGCAAAGTTGGCTTGGAAGGTTTCAAATACAGGACGACTTGCTTGGTCAACTGGCAGCCAATACTCTACTCGGCACCCAAAAAATAGATAATCCCTTGACATCTCCCAGAATTGTATGTGATGATATTGAAAAAGGGGTGGCTGCACAACCAGCAAAGAGAATCTGCTTAACTGGACTGGTTGTAGAATGAAAAAGAAGCCTGTGAGAATGAAGAAACATTCCATTAAACCTTTCCTAGAATAAACGTTACTATCCGGGAGAGAGTTCCACATACTACTAAAAGCATATTTAAAACAGGACGGATATCACTACCCACTTGACGTTGCATTTCCCTATGTTGAATTGGACTACGTTGCATTGGGCCACACTATGGCCCATTCCATTCATAAAAGTCAGGCTGTGGGGTGTATCCAGTGAGGCTCCACAGTGTTCTATCTGCCTTATCAGCATCTGTTTGGCTTCAATGAAAAAAAATACAATAAAAATTCGAAAATTCAGTAAAGGGTAAATAAGGGTAAATAAGACCAACAGAAGTCAACAGAAGCTCAATACATGTCAACAAGCATTAGGAAAAAGAAGAAGAGTATGCTATGCTATGTCTCTAATGCAATAAAACAAAGTTACCTGCCCATTTACAATCTTGGGCATACCTTAATTCTGGAATTAACAAACCTCTATTAGGTATAGGAGTTATGTCATGTCAGATAGGCCATTTTATCCTGCAGCCAGAAGATGGCCAGCAGATGTTGTGAAGGTGAGTTTATTTCCGCTTTATTAAAATAAATATTCTGCTATATCAAAATACAAATATTGTTATATTTTATTTTTGTTTTGCAGACCTCCTATTGTGCTGTCAGTGACTGAGGAAATATTCCAATGGCGACAACTGTTCCGGTAACACCTGCCTAAGAGAATTTTTCTCAATTTTGATAGATCTCCTTATGCTTCCTGTTGTGTCTATAGGACAGGAAAACTGGCAATAGTTCAACCTTTCTTTAACCAAAACAAAAATAAAACATTTTGATTATTGATACATTTTAAAACATTACATTTATATGTAAGAAGTTATACTACTTTTAAATGAAACTGCAGTTGTCCCATAGAAAATGTTCAGATTTCACTGGCTTATATCCATAGTCTATGTTTTATGGCTAATATCTATATCTCTATCTAAGAAAAGAATGTAAATGTGTAAAGTGAAATAGATACTCTAAGGGTCTGCACGTGGCGTGAAATGTCCAGACATAAAATCTATCAAGTTTCGGTCTAAGTTTACATATAGAAGAGAAGCGGAATCCGTCCAGCACCCCATAAAAGGTAAAGTGTCTCTTTTCTTGTAAAACGCAGAGAACTGTAGATTCTAGGTCTTTAACTATTATCAGCACTTTTGTATATGTTCTAAAGAAAACAAGGACAGATGCCAGCCAGGAGGGATTAATGGAGAAGAATAAGCTGTAATCTTTTTTTTTTTTTGGCCTAGAGAGCCTTGGATAATAAATCACGATAGAACACTGCACTTCTGCCCCAGTGAGCCTGTTTTACACATTACCAAACAATAACACAGTTTATTTAAACATATATACTCAAATAGCCACCCATATAGGTAGCAAACATGAGTGCAGTCAAGCAATCACTGATTCTAATATTAAAAAGAAATGTTAATGTTTTCTTAGCAAGTACAGATTTTTAGTTAGTATTACAGTTAATCTTTGCCAACTCAAGTGAAGGTACAGGTTTGTTGAATTAACACCCACCTAACCTCACTTTCCAATTCCAACCTGACAGCCAGCAATTTTCCACCAAGGCTCTCTCCTTGCAACCATTTGATAATGTTTGGGTCTGACCATTTGCCACTTGGGTATTAAGTGCTTCTGGGAGGGAAGGGAGAAAGCTACATGCTTCCACCTATTGTGATGTATCATGGACCTCTGTATCTTTACTCTTGTGGTGATCCCAAGCAGGCTCCAGACAGATCAAAGTGTATCCTACATTGGGTTTATCCATTATCATCCAGCAAGTGAGTAGCCAAATGGGGTAAAAAACATAAAGTTAAATTAAGTATGGTTGGAAGTTGAGTTTTTCTCTATCTG
This sequence comes from Pyxicephalus adspersus, assembly GCF_032062135.1. Taxonomy (NCBI): domain Eukaryota; kingdom Metazoa; phylum Chordata; class Amphibia; order Anura; family Pyxicephalidae; genus Pyxicephalus; species Pyxicephalus adspersus. Next base: position 33,860,272 of record NC_092869.1, read on the forward strand.
GAAAAACTATCTATTTCCATTTAGTATACAGTGGGAAAGGGTTTAAACCCCATCAGAATATTTATATAGATTGTGACCATGATCTCCATTGTTGAAACAAACACTCTTGATATATAATGTTGCCCTATGGTGATCTTTACTTTTACAGTGATGAACAATTGTTGGCAAACTCATGTTGAGATCACGCTGATCCCCACCAAAACATATGGCTATACCTAGGTTTTACCAATATTATTATTGTGTTAATATTATTATTGTGTTAGTATTAATAAGTGTTAATATACTAAAGGTGGAAATAATGACTTTTTTATGGGGCAAACTGAACAATATGGTTGTGTATAAATGGGACATTTATATATATAAATTTATATATATATATATATATATATATATATATATATATATGGGCCCATTATAAGAATCAGTAAACAGGAGAACAACTGTACATTTTATTACTGAAAATAAGTTTAATGAGCTGTAGGTTGTTGACCTCCCATATGATGGTGTCTGCCTAGTTCTACTTGGCAGTCCATGAAACCAAGGACCTTTATAGCTGTCTTTAATGGTAGCATTCTGACCACTGGTAACCATTGCACATACCATCTATTGCTTGAAAATACACCCCTTTCGCTCTCTTCGCTCCTCCAACGACCTACTAATGACTTCCTCACTCATAACCTCATCACACACACAGCTCCAAGACTTTCCTAGAGCTGTCCCGACTTTCTTGATGGGTCTTCCTCGTCCTATTAGGCTTGCTCCTACTTTCTGCTCCTTTAATAGAGCCCTTAAAAGCCATCTTTTCAAACTTGCCTACCCGTCTTCTTCTGTCTCCAAAAACCCTACTTCCCACCTTTCCATATCTCCCCTCCTATTGTATGCTGCTTCCCCACCTCTTGTAAGCT
>NC_092869.1:33861510-33867184 GCF_032062135.1 Pyxicephalus adspersus
ATTTGAGATAAAATATTATAAAAATGTTATAATATTATAAAAATGTTATATATTATAAAAATGTGGACTGCTACTGGTCTCCAAAAAAGTAAATATACTTAGCTTGGGCATCTTCACTAAATGGTGCCAAATTCATTTGGCACAGAAATCCGTTAACCTACAGAGGTGGCAAGCATGGCTGAATGCTCTTTGCTCCTGGATAGCAGCTGTTTTGTATTTTAGTAAATACAGTGGACAGACCCTTCTAAAAACCACTTTTATAAACGGTAATAGGTCATCCTTTGACATCTAATCCGCACTGCATTATAGAACGTGGGTAGCATTTATCAGGAAATGAACAGAGCCTGCAATGGTAAATCTCCTACCTGCTGGACATTTAAACAACAATAAATTAAGTGCAGCAGCCCTGTGTGGGCCAAATATGTCTCAGTGACCACCCTCCAAACATTTATCTTCCTATTTCCTCTACAGGTCTTGCTTTCAGGGGATAAGATCCTTATTACTAGCTAAAGCTTCACCTAAATTGCCCGAACATAAATCTCCTCTTTCTGCCAGTGAAAAAGCCCTTTAAGTGATTGCATGTAAACAGCGGTTGCTAGTTGCCATATTAGGCCGAATGCTGCTTGCTTGTTTGCCCTGTTAGATTTCCGCTGTCCATTTTATAGGTCTGTATAATGTAGCCTATACCTGATGCAAAATTCAACTCTGACCAAAAACTTTTTGTTTTAAATTGATAAATCACACCTAGTGGGATGATCAGCTAAATACATGGACCTAATAAATTCTTGTGGCATATAAAGTTTTGCATTGGAATGAAATGTGGATATTCTGCATTTTTTTGCATAAAAATGCAATAAAATAAATGGGAGTTATGTAAAGTAAAAAATAGTGGAAAAAAACTACAAAAAATGCACTAAAAGATTTAAAAATGTATAAAATGAAACACAGTGCTGTACATAATGCATCTCACTGTGCTTGAGCTTTATATGTTGTATATGAACTGCTCAGCATTGCAATGATTTGTGACTTTTATAACTGACTTTAGTTCAGATTTAACAAACGCAAATAAAAGCAGGTAAAAACTTTTAAATGACAATTGAGTGAATCTCTGATATTTTCTTGTGTGAAAACACTTTCACAAATGAAGTTGCAATTCAGCCCAAAGGTGTTTAGTAGGGTTGAGGTCAGGGAACTGCAGACCATCTGAGTTCCTCTCCACCAACCTCATCAAACCAATTCTCTATGAAATTGGCACAGGGTCATGATGAAAATTTTAATGAGCCTCCAAGTCCGTGCTACAGTTTGAAGTCACATACAATAAACATTTTGTAGAAAAGTATACATACCTCAGGACATAATAAGCCTAATTTAGCAAAGCTCTCCAAGGCTGGAGAAGATAGACTATCATGTATGAACCTGGATGATCCAAAAAAACAGGATTGGAAATATTTGCTAAATATTAGCAAATGGTTGTAATGAATAAATTTCAAGTTTACTGGATCACCCAGGTTCACCAATGATAATCTATCTCCTCCAGTCTTGGAGAGCTTTCATATATCAGGGCCAATGTATAGGTGTAATGGTAGATGTTTGTTAGCCAATGTTACGGTGAGTTCACATTCTGCACAGAGTTTATAATAACTCACAACGCTGTACTAAATGTAGAAATGATTGAATCTGCATAGCAGTGGTATAAACCTAACATACATGGGTATACCCAACTGCCTGTTAACTTCTGTTGCCAATTGACTCATCAATGCAACACAAATTAGACCATCTAGGACAGGGGTGTCAAACTCTGGCCCGAGGGCCAAATCTGGCCCCCTAAAGGAATTGTTTTAGCCCCCAAAGGATTTCTAAATATGAATTGAAGCTGGCCCTCCGCTGCATTGAAATAGTGCAGCTACTACAAATCCTGGCATCACTCGTGTCTAAAGACCAGCAGCCTCTCTGCCTATGCGTGGTCCTACATTGAACTGTTTTATAGACGCAGGGAATTGTAGTAGTGGTTCTATTTCTCTATTATAGGCTTGTTCCAGATTGAATGTCAAGCACAACCTCTTTGTTTCCATATGAAAAGGTTTTTAATGATCTAAAGAGAAGGAAAAACTTCCTTCATTTTTTCAATAAACTTCAAGTTTGGCCCGCGACTTTGTCTAAGTTTTTATTTTTGGCCCTCTGTGTGTTTGAGTTTGCCACCCCTGATCTAGGCTGATAAGTTTGGTACTGATGCTAAATTTCCCCATTTTGTCGGAGGTGGTGAAGCCATTATGAAAATACTTGTGCCTAAACTGCACACACAAAATGATGTGGCTTGCATGTTACTTCGTTGTCAATCTTAGATATCCAATATGCAAGCAGATATCTGTATGAGTGAGGTGATCAATCTTTGCCAAAAAACAATTTCTTTGGTTTCTTTTGTACAATCATGTGTTGCTCCGTGGTTTATTGTGTATCAAAGCATGCACACAGTTGGTGGCTGGTATGAAGAATGGCACCTTTTTGTGGTATGCCATCCTTACAGATAGCTTAAATGGCCATTGGTGTCCTACAGCTGGCTCTGCCAAGAGACATTCACCATGCACCATCAAATAGGAAGGAAATCAGCCACATGTCAAGGTATTATATTCACAGTATATTAGTGTGCTGGACAGTAGGAAGAATGCCTTTTACATTGCTGGCTATTGGGAAGAATGTCGCCCTTACAGATAACCAAAAAGATTATTGGTATCCATAATGACAGCATTCTTCTCACTGGCCAGCAATGTAAGAGGAATTCTTCTCACTGACCACAAGGCTAACATACTGTGGGGCGGGAATATAGTAATTTTATCAAAAAAGTTCTTTCAAGGGTTTCCCCTTGTTACAAAGGTAGAGAATGGCTGCTTCATGGTGGATTCCGGTAAGGATTATTTATTTCGGTGAATGGGTGGGTAGAGTTGAAGTGATTACATTGGGAGGAGAGGGGGGCTTGCAGCATTTGCCAGGCTGTCATGCTAATTCAGTAGTTTCAATTCTTTCTGACCTGGAATAAGTATCTAGATTAGAAATGTTGCTCTGACTGCCCCTTTTACTTTTTAATCTGCGTGCTTGCTTAAGATCAGGAAGTAGTAATGCCAGAGGCAGCCTGGCACTTGGTAATCTATAAATGATATTTTTCCTTTTCCAATAATAACCAGGGTTCCTCCAGAGGTTGCAAAAGGTTCCTTGAGTAATGAGCAATTTGTTGTTACCAATTATTTTTTTGGCTGACATTTTTACAAATGGCCAGCAACGTAAGAGGCATTCTTCCCACTGACCACCCCACTAACAAGTTGCAGATATAGTAATTATAGCCGGGGTTTCCTGAAGACCTGAAAGTTATTTCAAGGGTTCACCCATGTTAATAAGTTTGAGAAACACATAAAGTATCATGTGGATTGTTTTGCTGCATCCTGGCGTTTGTTCGGTGCATTTGATCTGATTTTATAGAATAAATATATTGTTTATTGCCAACACGATCAAACCTTGGCATTAGCAGCATTAAGCTGTGTAACGTGCGTCCGTTCAGCCATCGCACACATAACTAAGCACTGGGGTGGTATGTTCCTCTCCGCAATGCTCTGCATTATTTAAGCAGAAGGGGGAGCTCAATGGATTAGAAATGCATTTATCTTTAAGCAAAATATGCATGTTCCACCTAAGTACAGCTTTAGCAGAGATCGCTCAATTCACAAAGCTAACACACCGGGATAAGAATCCTTATTTCCAAAAAAAATTAATTTAAATGACATTTAAATATATAAATAACATAAATAATGATCTTGTGTTAAATCCTAACTCCTAATGAAAAAACTACCCTTGCTGTAGGAGTGAATTTGCACTGCAAGGGTTAAGTGCTCATTTTTTGCCTGGGGTTACAGTAAAAAGGTTGTTGCTTGCCTTATCCCAGGGACCAGCGCACTTATTGCTGGGCCCTCGGTGTCCTCATGCATTGTAGTGATGACCCCAGGATGGAGGGAGTCTTTGGGAGAAGGGGGTAGGCTGTAGTTCAAAAGGAGGAAGCCCATGTAAGCGAGGGAATAAAGGGAATTAAAGTCCTGTTTGCAGGTACCCTGGGTAAAAATGATTATTTAACCCTTGCAGTAAATGGGGTAGGGGGAACTGCAAATGACATTTTATCACTTACCTGGAGCGAGGCTTTAAAGTTTTGCAAATTGAGCATTTTGTCACTGGATATAAATAAATGATGTTAAAATGACCCCAGCCAGGAAAAAGCTTCCTTGGATTTTTGCCGTCAACGTTTTTTTCAAAAACTCTTTTGTTTTGCTTTACTGCAAGCATAAAAATCTTTATTTTACCTGATGCAACCTGGAGTGCAGGGTGACAGCTTCCACATTTTGATTTCTGTTAATGGACTGTAAGAATTGGAATGAGAACATAGAGAAGCAAAGTGTCAGCTGGATGCCATAATGACCAGGGACGAAAATTCCCAGGGACAAAGGATGATTCTGCCCTAAAAAACCAACCCCATCACTGGATGGTGGTGAATATGTTACATTCACAGTAAATCAGGGTCGCTTATATTATGGTTATCCATGACAAGCTTTCTGCATTCCATTGGGTCACACATGGTCTTAGAAAGCATTGAAGCCCCTGGATCAGCATGACAACCAGCAATTGTAATAAAATGCATATTTTACTGTAACACATAGCACTCTGGGTACTGCAGTGCCAATATTAATAATAATAATAATAATAATATTAAAATAATAATAATAAACAGGATTTATATAGTGCCAACATATTATGCAGCGCTGTACATTAAATAGGAGTTGCAAATGACAGACAGATACAGACAGGAACACAGGAGGAGAGGATCTGTTAACAATGGCACCCCAATGCTCACGCACTGTGTATCATAAACATTTACAAATCTTTTGCGATAAAATACATTTTTACTTTTTTTTTTATATCTCAGCGCTTACCTCCAGCCTCTCTCAGCACCCAATCCAGCACAGGCTGCGTTTCATTGCCTTGGCCTGGCTTGTAAATAACAATATTGGATTGTATTTGTGTAATATAAGACTGCACAGCTCTCATGTGACAACTCAGGACTACAACTGTGGGAAGGTTGTCACCCCATGCACTCAAGGAACTTCATGGCAGGGATTATTATAAAAGCACTGCTGATAAATATAAAAAAAAATCAAGTGTAAAATGTTTTGATCTTTCCAGCTGCTCGGGAAATGACAAAAACAAGCCAAAGCCTTTATAAGAATATTATTAATTGGACATAGATCTGCTGATAAGCTCGCCGTATATGGGCCGAATGAATTAGAACAATTCATGTGATCAAGTTTTTCATCCTGGATTTCAAGTGATCTGTAAGGAGCAAAAATCCTCAACTGAACATGCTGACACCATCCATCAATATTATGTGTGTGTGTGTACATATATGTTGTATGTATATGTGTGTTGTTTGTATTTGGGTTTACATGTAGGTTGTATGTATGTATGTGTGTACATGTATAAATCCATGTATTTGTGTGTACATGTATGTTGTATGTATATGTGTGTGTATGTCCCCATATCAATTGCATGTAGACCAATTTCCAATTGCAGCACGCTCACACTATAAATCTATATATTTAATAGAAAATATAGCAATTGATCCACAATTACAAAAAAAAAA
>NC_092869.1:33867870-33925720 GCF_032062135.1 Pyxicephalus adspersus
CACACACACACACACACACACACACCTGCAGACACCCAGCCATCTAGCCACGCCCATGGCTCCCGCCCCCTCATGAATATGAATGACGCAGCGGCTCTCGCGAGTGGCTAGCGCGGCTGTCAGTCTGGCAGCTCACATGTTGGTTTGCCTGGGCTCTGATAGCTGGGGAGAGCGATGTGAGGATTCGGCTGGGGAGCTGCCCTGACTATCCATCCCATGTCTGTGCGCTGCTGCTAGCCGCCCGATGCCTTCAATCCATGGCTGCCCGCCTGCCGCCTCTCCCCTGAGCTCGCTGGCCATGCTCCATAGACCCGGAGGCGGCGGCCACCTGACAGCGGTGGGCTTCCTCCTGCTAACTTTCTGGGTTCAGGTAAGGCTTGCTCTTCTTCTAACGGTCTGATCGCAACCCCGTGTGTGCCCATCACCCATGGCATGGAGGGGGGTCCCCGGAATCCCTTGATTCTCCTGGATCCACTTACCTCTCCATGGGGTGGGTGATCCCTACAATCATGGCAGGGCAAGAACTTTTCATGGGGCTGAGGGTCACTCTGCAGCTTATTTCTCTGTTTGTCGAGGCTATTCCTTTGCATGATCTGTGATCACAACTAGATCCAAAGTACATAGAAGATTGCCCTGCACATTACAATGCAATGCTCTTTGCATGCTCTAGATTTGCATTGCATACAAGGTTGCATGCCAAGCAAAGATCTATGATCTATAGACCCCATACCATCATTACCTAAAGGTAGATCACTTGTTTTCAAAATTTTCCATGTGTGTAAAATGTTAAAAATTAGTTGATGTTGTATGTAATATTTCTTGTAAGAGGATGAGGATCTCTATAAAGGAAGCTCCATACCTGTATGGTATACATTGAATTTGCTGCGCTCTCTACCTTGTCTTTATTGCATCTGTTCTGCATGTTACACGACCACCCAGATCCAAACTTGTGTTGAGTAGGACTTAAAAAAATACAATATTATTGTGGTATTGGTTACTTTGCTCCATAAATCTGGTGGATTTTAGGATTTTTTAGGAAGATTAGAAAAGCACCTGGTCATACGACCATGGATATTCTATAACAATGCATGTTGTTAATCTGGGGTGTGCAACTGGTCGTACGACCATCAATATTCTATAATAATGCATGCTGGGGTGTGCAACTGGTTGTATGATCACATATTCCGTTTATTAATGCATGTTGTTATACTGGGGTGTGCAACTGCTGGTCTGATCATATATATGGTTTATTAATGCATTTTGTTATACTGGGATGTGCAGCTGGTCGTACGACCATAAATATGGCACAATAATGCATGTTGGTAATCTGGGGTGAACAACTATCTAGGGAGCTTCATGCACTATAACAATAGAACACCTTTGTATTGCCACAAGGGGTGTGTGGATGATATCAGGCAATCAAAGGGGGTCCCCCCATTTGCAGTAGCCCCTTTCCATTGATAGGTTGCCTGGCCATAAGTGGCGAATCTGTATTTGTCCGGCTCCACGGGGGCGACGTGTAAACGTGTTCCCGGGGCAGCTCCCAAGGCTCCGTAGTGATGTGTTCTCCATTTGATGTGTTAAATTTAGGCTTCCCAGTCCACGGGTTATTTCGAGCTGCAGCTGAACTCGCTGAAGAATGTCAATGGAGAATTGTTGAACGGGGAATGCTGCGATGATCTGAAGAGCGCCCACAACCACGACTGCACCAAGGATGAATGCGACACCTATCTCCGGGTGTGCCTCAAGGAGTTTCAGGCCAAGATCACCCCGACTGGACCGTGCAACTACGGTTCTGGACTTACTTCGGTGCTTGGTGGAAATAATATCTATATTAACAGCAAATTTAACCAGCAGGGTAAAACCCCTGGAGAGAATGGCAGGATTATTATCCCTTTCCAGTTTGCATGGCCGGTGAGTTCATATTTATAAATATTTACAATTTTTTATTTTGCAATATTTGTGTTGACTTGTGTTTGTATCAGACGGAATATTTACTTCCCTTTTGTGGAAAAAAACATTTGACTTTATTGATTTGCGATTATTTGTTGTTGGTTATTTGTACCGGTTGGTCCTTCTTGTGTTGGTGCAAGGATCACGGTGTGTTCTTTTTTTCCTGTTTTTTCTTTCCCCCTCCCAAGTTAAAAAGTTGTCAGTTTTTCCCTCCTTTGTTCAGTACACGCTGGTGGTTGACCTGCTCTGGAAAGGAAATTGCTTGCCTGCAATTCACCTGAGTTTGCATGGATACCAAGCACCTGGGTGTCTTGTTGTAACACCGGTTTGCAGATTAGAATTTGCACAGGGAGCAGCATTGATTGTACACGCTGGATTGTTAGGCAAGGTTGCTAGTTATTTAAATCATAAATATAGACGTTCAGAGCAATACGCTGCTAAAATACAGAAATTGATTGTTAATTTGTGCCGTCAGCTCCTTTCCGAAAGCTCTAAAGTGCTGCGCAGCTCTTGTGTTGTCTATATGCATGCAATTCACGTTACTGCTGGGGTGAGGCCGTGCTGCAGGTTGGGTGAATGTGTTTACCTGGGGGAATCTGGTATTACAGACGGAGAAGGCAGCCTGCAGAGAGGGTTGGCTCTGTGTTGGATAGACTCCTCCGGGGAATGCATTGTCACCTTGGGGGTGTGTTGCGCAGTTGGCTTGTCTCCAGCATGAAGCTTTTGGAGGGGAGGAGGATGATTGCGACACGAGCGTGTGACGTGAATGTGTTGGAGCACACTTCGTAGATTAAGTTTTGAAGCAGGCCGCTTTCCAAGTTCAGGGCTGTGTGAACCAAAAACGGAAAGTGTGCGATGGGTCGCAAGTGAAACAGAGATGGATTGTGTTATGTAAGATCAGGTATAGGGGCGTCTGGCAAAATATTTTGATGATTTGATGTATTTATATGAAGTTTGGAAATAGCATGGGTTTATATATAAGCTCCCCTCTAAATATTTGGGGTACATGGCATCAAAATGTAAATTTGTGTTTAATTTTAATATTATTAATAAACAGGATTTATATAGTGCCAACATATTACGCAGCGCTGTACAATAAATAGGTATTGCAAATGACAGACAGTGATACAGGAGGAGAGAACCCTGCCCCGAAGAGCTTACAATCTAGTAGGTTATATTGTCTAGTAATTTGCACCTTTTTGCAAAAATGTATTGTGTGCCTTAGCGTTCCGCAGCACCCCCTGCTGATTTCACTTGATAAACAGCCCATTCTCCTTACTAGCTGGTCAAAGGTCAAATAATCCCTATGATGTTGGTCTGGTGGGGGCATAATGAGAATACACACTCCATGCAGATAATATCATGGGGACAACCTGTACTCTGACAGATCAGGTCCCAAGCCAATAAAGCCTCCCCCCCACCTAATTGTATTAGTGATTTTGTACACAAACATGGCATTTCCCCAAATTCCACAAACAAAAACACGGGTTTCTAATATAGTATATAATACTTTCTAATATAATGCTGTATTGGAGCTTTTATAAACAAAGGCCTGCTTTTGTTTTCTAGCTTTATGTGCGTGGTTGCCTTGGAAACCAGTCATTGTATTGTTTCATTTTCAGGTTATTTGGGGCCTTTGGTTGCTATAAGAAATATTTCCAGTTTTAGCTTAGTTTTTACTATGGATATGTACGGTTTTTATGCATTAAAATGGCCTGAACAGCCTGGTTGCCATGGGCAACCCGTCAGGTTTTGTTGTCGTTTGTGAGCTCTGGAGTGCATCTCAAGCTGGTGCCATAAACAACCAATCAGGATTTTATTTTGGTGCTAATTTTCAAAAACTGGAAGGAATTCATAGAAAATTACCCTTAACAACATTGTTTTCACAACAACTTAATTGTTTTCTGGTATTACCAATGGTTGGTGGCTATAAAATTGGCACTTTGGATGTAGCATTGCATTGAATGAGCATAGATTTTGTTGTCATGGGCAACGCTTTCATGTTTGGCGCAGTCTGTGTGTTCTATAGTTTTAAATGAAGCGCCTTTTATATTGTCATTGGAAACACCGGATACCTTTAACATTGGGGGGTGTGTGTGTATCTATCTATCTATCTATCTCTTATTTATTTTCTATGTGTGTGTTATTTATTTTTACATGCAATTTTTTGCCTGTAGGATGCCATTCCATGTGGTCATCCATCCCATTACCCCCCGTTCTCGACCGGTCTCCAGTTCTCTTCTGTCAGAAACCCAATCCGTGTGTGCATCTGAGGCATGTCAGTAGTGCGGGTTGTGTGTGAGATTAAAGCGTATTAAACACACCGGTGTCACCAATGGCTCATGTAACCGGTCTGCTCCCCCTTCCCCCACGGTGCCCCTTCCTCTTTGACGGTGACAGGTGTCGCGCTGCGCACATCACATGCAATCTCTGGACTTGTCCTCCTTTACAGAAATCCTCTGCTCTAAATTTACTCCTCAAGTGTTGATGAAATGTCTTCATTTCATGTAACATTGGCTCCTCTTACGCTCCTGGATCCGTTTTATGAAATGGGAATCTTTTCAAGAATCTGTTGCTGCATTTGAGATGCCTAATTTATGTTGTTGTGTCACTTGTTGTATGGGTGTAGCTTCAAACTAGGGCTGCTGGGTCTTTGCTGCATTTTTTGGGGTGATTAATTACATAAAATGGCCCAAAAGTTGTGTTCTGAGGGCAACCTATGCTATGCAAACTAAACCCGGAGACATGGGCTTTTATTTTCTGCGTGTATATCACACACACGCGCACACATATACAAACACAACCACTGTGCTATACTGCTAAATCAGAAGCATGGCACCATATATGTAATACAAATATAGCACCCCCATGATCCTGTATATGCAGCGTGGAGAGAAACATGGCCGCTGCTGCTATCCTGGACACTTATTTTGGGGTTGTTGCTTACTCTGGCCTTGGTTGTAAAAGGATCAAGATCAGGCACTGGGTACTCCGGGGGTGCCGGAGTGTACATACTACTTCTTTTCCTAGGCGCAGAAATGATTCATATTTCAGATATCTTGTTGTAGTGACATAAGATTTGTATATTCAGGGCAAGGACAGATCCCTGTTAACAACAAAAATGTTCTACCTTTTTAGAAAACGACAGTAGTAATGTAAATTGAAATACTGGCTGATGATGGAGTTCTCATAGGGTTTGGGGGACCAAAGTGGTGGTGGGAAGTTTATACTCAAAACAGTTGAGGGGAAATCTTCCAATTGACAACTGTAAAAAAAAAAAAGCACACACATTGATGTAGGTCTGTAAATTAGAGATGGGGCCCATTTTACATCAAGGCAATCTGCTGTGGTATGTTTAATTCTGTGTTGCATTAGGTCTCCCCACTCAATACAATACTCAATGCACCCCAGGGAAGTGAAAATTGTACCTGTAGTAGGTCTGGTATGCCAGGAAGGTGCATTGTGATGTAGATTGCAGCACACTGGCATTGGTGAGCATTTAAATGCTCTCCCAGGTTCTCATTTCACAGGGATGAGTTCTATCCCTGCTGGGGTGAGTTAACCAAGAACTTTTTAATCTGGTTTCTGCAAGAGGGATTAACTCCAACTACTACTACTGTGAAAATGAATGTTTATTGCAAGGAATGTCCTATAAGCGGATGCCATCCCAAACCTGAAATCTGTTCTGTAAGGAGTTTACCTTTTATCATTTTTGTGTCGTGTAACAAAGCTGGAAACTTCCAGGAATCCTTTGTGTTATTAAAATTATTTTCCAGTATTTTTATAGCGCCATCATATTACGCTGCGCTGTACAAAGTCCATAGTCATGTCACTAGCTGTCCCTCAAAGGGGCTCACAATCTAATGTCCCTACCATGTTCATATGTCTTTAATACAGTCTAAGGTCAATTTTGGGGGAAGCCAATTAACCAAACTGCATGTTTTTGGAAAGTGGGAGGAAACGGGAGAACCCGGAGGAAACCTACGCAAACATGGGGAGAACCTGTACACACCATGCAGATAATTGTCCTGGCCGAGATTCGAACCTGGGACCCAGCGCTGCAAATACCTCTTTGTGTTCAGTGTGAATATCTGTCTCAATTCATTGTTGGTGTGCAGGTCATTTGCTCCTCCATTAATTTTGACTAGTTCCAAAATGCCCTTAGCCAGCATACTTATGTTTTGGCACATGTGAACTGCTAGGTTCACAAGGTGCATATTTGTTAAAATATTCCTTCTGGTGCATTGGAGAGTAATGATCTGCTTTAATTTAGATGTCTAATTTGCTTCTATTTGTCCTCTTTAAATCCTCTGAAACACATCAAGTAGAAAAACTAAATAAAACTTGTACAGGTTTTTTTAGACCCTGTGAACTTATCAATGGGCCTTCTTGACTCTATATGGAGCCAGCACGGGGCTATACAGAGCTTCCTGAAAATGGGAAGCTATGGTAATGCCTTTATTTGATGATGCTTGGCATTTGTGATTGAAAGAATTTAGACCCAGTGAATGAAAGTAGTGGGCTAGGGACAGAAAATTTTAAGCGAAATGGGCTATAGATGATGCTGATTGGCCTTTGGCCAGGAAATGAAAGAGGCTCTGACTTGTTGCAGGTTTTTAATGAGCTTCTTAAAGCGTGCAGTAAAATCAAAGTAAGCGTTTTTGTTCTAGGAAAAGATGGAGCTAATGCTTTGTTGTAATGCAGAATATTTTATGTTAACTTGAGTGCAGAGTAATGGATCGGCACAGTTTGAATGGGCTGAGGATGCATGCGGGATATGGCTGCAAATGAAGCTTTTAAATAAGCGATCAAGCTGCAGTGATGTACAATGTTACAATCTGATCAATGTGGAGGAAGTTTGTTTTGGTGGTGGCTCATCCTGGTGGAAAAACTGTAGCCATAGCCTGTGGACCTCAATGGCATTCTTTTCATTCTCAAGTTGGCTTTGCCCAGGGAGCTCTGTAGACCTGCAAGATACTTCCTTATCCAACAGTAAGTGGTGAGGTTGGATAAACGTTCCTCTGTGTTACCTGTCACTCAATGTCCGTTTTGACTTGGATCATAAATCCATAGTACGTTGTTTCCTAGCTACTAGCAATAAGTAACCAATTTATGTGCCCTGTGGACAGAAGCTTCAGAAACAAAACATCTGTTCCAGTTTCACCTGGGATAAGATTGTCAAGAGTATTATCAACAAACTTCAATAATTACCACCGCACGCTCCCCACCAATTCCTCGTCCTAAATATATAATCAATATTTTGCTTGGCTTTCCGTATCAGGATTTCTTTCCTCCGGGAAAACTGGGTTTTTTTTTTTTCTTCTGCCATCTGTGATCGACTACTGTTCAAATCTATTTTAATGCCTTTTTTTCCTGCTGATAAAAGATTTGGATCAATTTGATTTTAATGTGATATTTTCATATCTAGATTTCATTTTGCGGCGCTGGTCCATCTGGCACGTAGCGTATGAAGCGATACGGGTTTACTACAGTATGTTTTTTAAAAGCATTGCACACATAAATATAATGTTACAGCTACAGCTGGGGAGGGTGGGACAGCCTGGCCTGTGTGTTGCGTGTGCTGCAGGATCGGTTGTCAGGCTGGTAAAAAAAAAAAAAAACGGGCTTGTTTGACTTTACACTGATCTGCTATTCCATGAAATTCACTTTTTACCTGCACGGTAACAACTACTCCCCCCACTCTCCTGTCGTCTGCTTTTAGCACGTTTGTCACTTGTTGACATTGAAGAAAGGGGTGTGCTAACTCCTTCCAGGTTACTTCCTCAAAGATTGAATTGTCGGGTTGCTAAGCAACAGGATAGATGTCAGTGTTAAAAAACCAAATGCTGAAATAAAGAGAAAACTGCCTCCAGCATATGGATACCAATTGTTCTCCATTCCATTGAAATGGGTATTTTTATGTTTTAACTGCCCTTGTATAATGTCACCTTGGTGTTTTTTAAAGTGGTGTATTTGTTCACTTGACGTTTATATTTATAAAAAATGTTTTGTAGGGTATCCATGTGAAATTGTCATGTATATGATGATCCAATGGTACAATCGCCTACATTTACTGAAATGGTATAAAAGATACATTTAATACAGAAGGTTACCATTGCAGACATTTTCTTCAAATAATTGACTGGCTGCCATGCTAAACCGATTCCTTTATTACATTGATTCGGAGACCCATTGATTCAGAAAACCCCTATTTATTGTTTGGATCATTACTAACACCATTTATCAGGTTAAGGCATGGTAAGGTCAACAATGGCGATATCCAAGTTTCTTATGACCATTTTTCTCTTTAAGTGGATGTTACTGGAAATATGGTTGTTGGGTGGTGATCTCCCAATGCTTTCTTCCCCTCCATTCTTGGCTCTGTAAGATCTTGGAATCGTGCAATCTTTGGAGCCAAAGCCCAATATTCAGCAAAAATGGACATCTTAGGAGAACTTCACTGGAACATCGTTTGAACTTCATTGTGTTGAAGGTTTAAGTATTCAGGGTGCCTGGTGACTCTTATATGGAAAAATCAGTAGATTTTATCAGAAATCCTCATGAAAGGTTAATTTATCTCAAAAGATATTTGGTATAGGTGGAGCCTACAAGGCCAAGTCATCTCCTGACCTTTTGAAGATTCTCCAACAATGAGTTCCTGGCTTTTCCAGCTGTTGATTGGCCAAAGTAAAATCCAACATGGTGAGTGGGATTTCCTCATGTACCCTGATACTTAGGCATGGAGATCTTCTAACAGTGTGTTAGGATAGTATATGAAATAGGGGATTTTAGTTGTTTGTAGATGCTTCAGACAAACATATTTGTTTTGGATGGACTTGCTGTTGGATGTAGCAAACTAGATCTTCTGGCTTTTGTAAAATCTGTGTTGCAGAAATTTCTTTCATGTGGCATACAAAGTTTAGACTGGTTTGCATGTTAAGATGTATTGATAGCAATTGTTTATTCTTTGCTCTTCTAAAAGGAATTTTTTGTTTTAGTTCTGCTGCTGCTTTCACATTGTCCAATTAGTGGGTCAATGGGGGTGCCTATGTGGGAAAACTGAAAATCAAACTTTGCTTCCTTGAAGGTTGCAGACCTGACTGTGCCTGATTTTGCAGAATTAAAACCCCTTGAAAGGAATAAAGAAAGAAACGTGGAATATGCCCCAAAGTGTCATATGGTCACTTAGCTAATGTACTGTGAAAAATCTTTGCCTGTTCCCAAGCTTAAGTTATAATTTCATGTCTACACAATTCACGTTTAAGGTGATGTTATTATAGCAGCGATCCTTTGAACCCACACAGTTCCCAGTAGCTTCACAGGATAATGATGTGCATCGTACATATAATTAGGAGCACAGACTTCTTTATGTTGCATATAAGACTGGCGCTTCCACCATTACAGACAGCACTCTACTTCAAATGTTCTCTGTTTAAACAAGACCTCACAATAATTCATCATCATTATGATTGGTTTGCATCGGCTAATACATCACATTGTACTTTGCATTATATTAGGCTTAATAGAAAATAAAGAGTTTGTGCCTACGATAGCCAGTCTCAAGCTTGCTCCAATAACTTTTGCTACTTGTATGCAATATTTCTGGTAATGTGTGATTTTTGAGGGCTTGCCATTTTGAGACTAGCAATAGTGATATTATCCACTACCATATAATGTTAGGACTGTGTATACAAAATACAGTGATATCTGAAATACTGTAAGTGACAATGTTAGCATGTAAGTTTTCTGCTCCTCAGCGTCGTGATTGTATATTGCAGTTTATGAATAATGTACGTTGGATTGTCATGAAGTGAAATATTCTTAGCAAGGCCTGACAAATCTCAGGAGCCATGTAGTCAGTGTATCTGTATTCCAGGCACAAAAATATTTGGATACAAATTGACTTTGCAAACTGTAATGTTTAATTACTGTGTTGTACATAGCTGGTCCTTGGAGTAGATCTGTGGGGGGTATTAAAGATCTGCACATTGCAGGCATCCTTTAGACAAATACAGGTGGGGGTGGTAACAAGACCAGACACATTGCATATATAGAGAGAGCAGCAGTCACTGGACTTTATTACAGAATGCTGCTGCACAAAGTCGGTTTCACACTTGATTACTCTTCAGATCTTAAACGCACAAAGTTACCTAATGCTAGATTGTTGTTTTTTTTTCTTTTTTTTTTCCCAGTCAAATGTATCCCAGTAGCTCCAGCCAATACTTAAAAAAAAAAAAGTACACTGCAGGCTTGCAAATCCAGCGATGTTGCACCATTTCCCTTCCAGTGCTATATTCAACCCACCTCTGTGATCCCAGAATTAAATTGCCCCATAGGCTTGTATGTAACCCAGCCACCCTGAGCTCGTAGGGGAATGCTGCAGAGAGATAACACAACTATGTAACTAAATCTGTTAGCCCTGAATGTTGTCGATGGAATAAATCGGCCCATGGGCATCAGGTGTGATTTATGATCATTGAACAGTAGGTGGTTGGTGCTGCAGTCATATGAAAGGGGATTTGCTGCAGCATAACACAAATATGGTGGTCAGGTTGCATGTGATCCCAGGTTTTTTTTTTTTTTTTTTTAAACAATTTGGCAATCTTATCTGTGCTGATATAGTTTGTTGTAATAAATCTTTCCTTAATAATAGCTTTTTCTGAAAGTGAATTCAATTCCAAACAGATTTGATTGCTTGTTTGTACACTGTGTATAATGAGTGTCCTATTGATCTTTACCAACACCTCTATCCAGGTTTGATCAGAACACCAGAAATTGGCAGCGTATTCTCAGTCTGCTGATTCCCTTTGGAGCCAATCCTTATTTTGGATCGGAAGTAGGCCTAGTACCCTGTGAAAGATGTTCTGTTTCTGGCATTTAGGCTGAGAAGAGGCTGACAGCAGTGCCCTTCACTGGGATTACTGGACAGGAAGCCATTTGTGGCTAATAACATCTACCTGCTGTTAAAGCTTTATCTTATCTGACGTTCTGATAAGCTGCTGGAACTTTTACTGTGTGTAAATAGCAATATAATTTTTTTTTTTAATATATAAGCCAACTGGTATGATACAGGTTGTAGACGGCCTGCTGGTTTCATGTAGTGTTGTTGTAATGCCCCACAATGCGTTTCATTTGTCGCAGCGTGCTGTTACTGCTACCTGTTTTTTTTATATGGGCCCCCAAGGCAGAAAATAATGCTTCTGCTCCATTTTTTCAAGTAACTGCAACTGTGATATGCTACAGCACAAAGGCCTTTTTTGTAGATATGTTACTTTATTCACTTCCATGCATTGCGTGACCAAACAGAACTACATCAATGGATATTCTTTTACCTCTGTGTGGGCAAAATAACAAAATTATAATAACATCTTTGTAATGCATGCACATTTCTTGTGTCTTAAAATGCTGCCAAAATAAATAGAGCATTTATTTATACTGATGACTACAGAACAACTTCCCTCTCCTCTCTATAACACAAAATGAAGGAGTTCTAAAGCTTGGCAATGGTGAACATAGGCAAGGCTGACCCTACTTTTAATGCAGTATAGAGAGTAGAAGTTAGACGTAGTTGCAATTCTGGAAGGAGGGACTAAATTTGTGTGTTTTCCCCTTTTTTTCAGTAAAATGATGCAATGAGAATATTCATGGTCTTTTTTTTGCTATCCATGTCCCAGGTGTTACCGCTTCCTGTATTCCATAAGTCAATTTTACGAGGTTTGGTTGATTACCTTGACATGCATAGCACCTATAATGCATCTTTACATGGCGGTGCTGCCATTGTTGCAGGTTTATACCTTTTTAAAATGTAATTAGCTGCAGGAAGGTTTCTGGGTCAGGACCTCCAATATATCTGCAACGACTTTCCAGTCTCTTACCAATTGGTTGAGACATCAACAATGGGCTGAGCGGTGTGCAAGGAGGTATTTGTCTCAAAAAATCAACACATTATTGGTTACTGTGGGGGGGCTGGGGAGTGTGTGAGACACGAATGAGGATTTGCCTCAATCGGGGAGGGTAAAAAGTTTGTCTTGGGCATCACAAGATGCAACTGCTGTGGTACGGCACACATTACCACAATGCAGGTACTTGTGTTGTTGTGGTGCCATTCCAAATGGCAGCCCAGCTTCCAGTTCATCTGTATTGGGGTGACAGTTAAAATGGATCCTTACTGAGCTTTGCTTTTAAAGAACATCCTAAAAGCTGGAATTGGAACTGTAGCTTTTGATATATAGTAGTTTTGTTGTGGTGGTTGGCTAAGATAGGCTAAGGTTATCAGCTCTCTGCGTGCTTAAATAGATTTCTTCTGTCCATTACTGTACCTCCATTCCCCTTATCGATTCTGCTCTACCAGTTGCCTTTTTGCAATGGATTCCATATTTTGCACCGCCTGCTTATTCACCCTGTGGTCTTTCACTTTCCTTAAGTTTCTTCAAGGCCTATTGGAACTGCCATTGCTGACTTGGGTTATTTCTCAAGGTGAATGGCCCATATCAGTCTTGCCTCATTACTAGTTTTCAGACATATTATGCACATGTGTATCCTGGTTGAATAGCTTGGTATATAGTGCAAGTTTTAGTTTTATCCCTTCAGGCAGTCTTGGGTTAAACCCTCTGGATCTGTGTTCATTGATTTCCTTAAGGATGACCTTTGATGAAAACCTTTTGAAAACCTTTTGAACTTGGAGGACAAATGACAAACTTTCGGAACGACAAAAGACTAGATGATTGAAAACTGCTATAATAAATGCATTTGAAATTCTATACCCAAATGAATCGCGGTATAGCACTTTGGGGAACATTTATCAAGCAAGTTAGACGAACACATTAGATGAAAAATCGACTCATTGTCTCATTTTGTAATGTCTGATAGTTTGATAGTTTTTTAATGCACTTCAATGTACTTTGTGCCTGGAATCCAGGGCATCCAGCTAAGACAGATTTGCACTGGTCTGTGACAGATTTAGCAATGAACATGAGACAGAATTTTACTCCAGACAGAAGCACTGTTAAGTGGTCAGAGTCAGGTTTTATTCCATGCAGTTCTACTTTAGAGCAGCAAAATGAGGAATTTCTGAATGAAACTAAACTCTTCTAGTAAATGTCTTACTGCTTTGTTTAGCATTGCCTTGCTGTGCAGCAGAATTGATATATGTCCTCATGTATCTGTCACTATTATGTCCTATTTAAACTTGTATGACATACATAATGCTCCAGGGCCATATCACGCTAGAAAAACTAGTTAGATTCAGCATGGCTAGTGATCCCGCCACTAGATCACCATGGGCTCTGGTAGGTAGAAGTAAAGAGGTAACGCAAATCAAATTTTGCATGAATTTGAGCTGCTTTTAGCTGATTTTACAGCTCAGCCTTTTTAACATATTTTTGCAAACTGTTGATATTGGATTATAAGGAAATTTCCTGCACCTTCTAAGCAGCCCTTGGTTTAGGGGCAGTCAGCAGTTCAGTGCATATAAAGCACTTCAGATTGCTTACACACCTGCTATGTCTGGCCTTTACAATTCTTCATACATGGTAATCCCCAAATGTACAACCACTGGCAGTGTTCCACTGACTGTTTGTTAGGTGGTTGCTTTGATCCCTATGGTCATTTTGGGGGGATAAAATGAAGTTGGACACTTGGGTAGGCTACCAAATAGCTGACTTCATGGATTTTGTGCAACCAGTAAAACACACAGCACTGTGATATACCAGATCTAAAATCGGAGAGCTTCTCTGCACTGTACATTGACAGTAAGCAGAAAGCCCTGAGTCCCATAATTTACATTGTCTGCTGTTGAGACACTCTTGTGCTGGCTTGCTTCCCAGCTCTGACAGCTGGGGCTACACCTTTCCTTCTGCCTGCTCCCAGTACAGCTCTGCAGCCCTCCATCCCAGTGACTGGGGAGAGGCAAATATTTAGTGTGTATTGGTGTTTCTCAATCACGTAGAACAGAGCACTTTTAGCACTGTTTTGATCTAGTGAGATAGATGTTGTTTAAGAAAGCACAGACGGCGGTGTGCACCGACCTCTAGAAACCTATTGTTGCACTGCATGAATAAACAATGGCTATACCATACTGCGTAGGCTGTCTCTTGATAAATAAAAGAAGATTTAGGACAGATTTCTTATTTGGGTTCTGGAAGGCTCAAACTAGTTTCAGAAGCAGATACTGTCCAAATCAATGTAGAGGAGAAAACTGTATTTAGGAGGTATGGGGAATACCAGAGCAACTGAACTCCGCCACTGGGTATTTCATCTCTGGAGGGGAAAAAAGCAAATTTGTTGGATTTGTGCGGTGATGTCTCTTTTTTTCTACACTTTTAATCTGGACTCCAGCATCCAGGTTATAATATATGAAATTTCAATTCATTTTCTGATTGCCTGTGTTGTTGTAGAGAAGCAGTCAATATACCTGCTATGACCAACTGGTGGGAGGAAAGTCCAATGAACCATTGCACATTGCCCCAAGTAACTCTAAAACTTCATGTTCCATGAATTCTTGAGACTGGTGTGATATTGGTGGCTGATGTCAAGGTGTTCCTTTTATCAAGGCCTGTATAGATGCTCAGTGCTTTTATCAGTATTCTTTTTCATGCACAACAGAAATGTTCTACTGCATATCTAAGCTGTATAGATAGCAAAGTGGCCCTTGTGGATCTGTGATGAGGATATTAAATGATCAGTCGCCATGCACTATAGGGTAATCAACAACTGGTCCTGAGGGCCGGAAATGCCTCCACTGGGACTAGTTGGAGGTACAACCTGCAAATATTAATACCTGAGTACATTTAGTTCAAGGTAAGCCTGTGATAGAGACAATAATAACCAACTTATGTTAGGCTTTATTATTCCATGTGTAGGATTTCCAGCAGGCACTGCCAGCCCGAGAATACAGAACCTGTGCTGCTTTTTATCTGCTGTTATTGGTTCTGTAAACTAAATATGTTGTCTGCTAATTTTAATTTTATTTTTTTTTATTGTAATAAAAGAAAATGGTACAATTTAGGTTCTCTACAGCTCCTCTCAGAACAGTGAGTTGCTGAATAACTAAAATCAGTGTGGGTAGGGCATAAATTGAAGCCCGTCTTTCTAAGCCCCACTTTTCTTATAGCACCCCACTGTTCAGTGCTGTTGCATACCTTTTTTTTCCTTCTAATTTTTCATGTAGTCCTGTAAAATCATGGGCCTTACATTTTTTTTTCTTCAAGTGGGAAAGTCCAGATTTCTGCAGGGAGATGTGCTACAAATGATGTGGCGTTTCTTTACACAGTATTTTCCCTGTCTCTAGGGTAGCTTAAAGTTTAACTTTTAGGGTATTTGCCTCTCCATGCAATCCAATGCTTGGTTTTAATTTGGTCTTGAAAGCATTTTGGCCCATACAAACTGGGCACTGCATAACTGCAAAAGCACCCTTGGCGATTGCAGATAAGCTGAGCAATAAAGACACCCCAGTGAGATCAAGGGCACGATGGACTTCACAAGCCTCCAAAATGCACCACTATATACTACATCTTTGTGCACCAGCAAGAAGAAAACTAAAAACTTTGTAAATTCATCTTGTCTTCTGCTAGAATCCATGTGCATTTCAGATCAGTTTGAGACTCTTTTAGGATAAGTCAATTAACTGGTACATCTGACCTGTAATTGACCTCATTTTTTATCTGAATTGGACCCCCTCCTAATCTTTAATTGGTGCATTGATATATGAATTTGATTTTTTACATTCTCATTATTTTTGTGTTCTGGAAAGGCATCTGATTGGTAATGTCTCCCTTCTTTTGGGTTAAACAAAACGTTGCCAAGGTCATCCCAAGCTTTTGATTTTAAGAATTCCTGCCCTCGCTTCTCCACTATCTCTCCTGTGTTTTGTATGAAATTACTGCATTGGGACAGCAGTGTTCTCTCCAGACCCTTTTTGCTGGGTGCACCACCCTGCTCTTTTCAGTAACCACCTGGCTGTTTTTAAGTGGTTACTGAAGATTTGAGTCATAAAACAGGGGCTGCCACCTGTCTACAATTTCCTCCCAACCAGCTTAAAAAAATTTCTGGGTTGAACACTGGTCAGGTATGCAAAGTACCCTGATATTGGAATTTTTGTGGTACTGGCCTATGTATCTATACTGAATGTGGCATCTTCTGATCTCTTCATTAATAATTTCCAGTATGTGAAAGCAAAATCTGTTACCATGGTCAACAGGTGTGTTGTATCATACATTATGTTACCACATTTTGGTTATGTCAGTTCTGTTATACCCTTCTGCAGCTTCAGAGTTATGGATACGACTTTCTTTATAAATATTTAGTGGATTCAGACCCGTCATAGACCTACAGCGTTATAGCACGCCAGCCATCTGGAATTATTTGTGGCATTTGTCCCGTATATGAACGTCATACTTGCATTTCAATGCACAGAAAAGTCTTGCAGCCTGCTCGTGTTTATGGGCCTGGCTTTGGAGAGGTGCCGCGATGGCTTGCACGCTCCCAGTTGTAGTTATTTATAGGACACTGCAGTTGGGAAACTGATTTTAGATCCCTTCACGTACATGCTGTATTCTTTATCCAAATGTCACTGAACACATGGTAATCAATCTTTTTACATTTTTTTTTTTTTTATCGGCAATGGTGTCATATTTGCACTGCAGGTGCATTTGGCCTGTAATTGACCTACTTTAGCTGCTTTTACCCTTGTTCAGACTTGTATGCGGAAAAGCCTCTAAAGCAAATAGAACTAATTAACACAAATCCTTAGTGTATGTAAGCTCCAACTAAAAATTAATGGGGTAACTCAAAATTCGGTAACAATAGTGTGAAAATTCATTGGCTTTCACATTTTGCACATAATCATTTTCGAATGCTTGACGGTGTAGCTTAACATCTGGGGATTTGTAATGGACATCAGTCATATCTGTATTGAATGGATGCTGCTAACCTTCTCATGTTTTTACCATAGAGACACATATGGGTTTACCCTGCACACGCCAACACGTGTTGGGAGATGAAGCAATGTCTCTTAAGGCGTGGCATGATCCAGGTCATGGACCCCGGTTGTAGTACACCCTCCCCAGTGACTTTTTACAGCACTGAATGAACATCACATTAATTGCTAATTACACGTTACCTGTATTTTATTAGACTTGAATATCTTGCTGACCTCAATATTTCCCACCCTCTGCCTTTTTTTTTATATTCATTTTTGGGATGTGTAAATGGATGAAGACTTTAAAATCATGCAATCAAAGGGCCCCTGTGAAATGTATGACATGAAAGCATCGTTTTCTTCTAAAGGTTGCCAGGAATAAGCAGTGTCATCTGATACTGGTGGGATCCAACTACACTGGAGACTGCAAGCTGTTAGAAACTAGAGCGAGGAAACGCATACCAGTACGAATGACAATTTAACCTTGAGACGGAGCTCTGTTCTGCCGTGCCTTTATTCTCCCTGCACACGCTAATGCTGCTTCCTTGTAGGCTATAAAGCAATGCTTGTCATTTTACAGGATATTCATATATATTTCCCATGGGTGCTGGATAAGCAAACAGTAAAAATTCTTACAATGACAATAGTGGGGTCTACGTTAAAAGTCCATTAAGATTTTTTTTTTTTTTCGTGGTATTTCTATAAAAATTGAAACTTTTGAGAAACTGCTTTTTTCTTTTAACACCTGACAAGTCACAGGTGCATTATAGGAATTCTCATGATATATATATATATATATATATATATATATATATATATATATATATATATATATATATATATATATGGGCAGCCAATGCTGGCCACCTTCGGTAAATGCTAGGTCAGGCTTTCAGATCCCTTAAAATAACATTTAGGTCTCCGGGGAATCCCTGCCAATATTTAATATGCCAAAATCATGGTACATTAGCCTGATGGTCAATGGGATTAATGCCTCTTACATTGTTGGCCACTGGGAAGAATGCCACCCTTCTTGTTACCCAAATAGATCATTGGTATCGGTGGCAACTGTCCTGAGATGTTCAAATTTCTCATTGCTTCTCATACGAAACCCATAGCAACCTCTGATATTAGGTAGAAGTTTGCCATGCTTGCTGTAAATTATTATTAGATTTTACGATCGCCATACTTGTTATTCATCAGCAGCTTTCAGAAATGAAGCCAAAGCTTGTAAGTGTCAGGAAACTAGTATTTTCTCAAGGAGAGTCTAGCAATGGCAGCATCCATTGTGCTCATGATAGATTACCTTTAAAAAGATGTGTACATTTTTTATAATCTAGAACTATGCCTATTAGCTATTCTTGTTACAAATAAACATTTAACACATGATCATATTCCATGAACACCTTAGGTTGTCTATAGGCAGGTCATGGCAGCTGTTGGCTTCTTCCCCCATGGGCAATTCTTGAACTTTTCAATTCAACTAAAAGTGTGGGTTTTAGTTAGGGAATGTAGACACAGGCTGTTTTTTTACTTCTGATACCTTTTGACTTCCAGTTCTATAAAGCCAAACATGTTAATAAGAAGGTTAATGGTGTCTTTGTAAAAAAGGCAAAAATTGCCAATGGACCTTTTATATGTACTAGACCTTAGAAGTCCTCCTTGCTTCAGAAACAGGACTTTATCTCCAATACCTAGTATGAGGATTACATGTTCTCCATGTGACAGTACTAGAGTACCACGATTCTTACAACCACGGGTAAAGAAAAATAAATAGGCACCATAGATACCTAGTTCAGGAAATGGGTTTGGGAAAAGGTTTATATTAAACACATGGGAAAAATTCATGAGCAGTGTAACAAATACAGCTACTGATGCCGATGACCATTTTCAGAACTAATCGGACAAATAAAAGTTTAGGACTTCTGGTGTAATTTAACATACTTTTATTTGGAAGAGGACTGATTTGTATTTCTGACACTTGGAAAATGTTGATCCTTAGTTGAGGAAGATTAGTTATGTGGACTAAATGATGGCACACAAAGTTGAAAATGATTTAAACTTGGCACCAGGTTACAGAGCAACAAGCTGATTGCTTTAAAAAAAAGGTTGAAAGTATAAGTACAGTTTGATTGCCATGGCAGGACTTCTTACTTGTATATCAGCTACATTTTCTGATGCCTAAAGAATGGACCCGAATAGGTATGCTGCAATAAATTGGGTTAGGTGTGTTCTTAAACCTATCTTGGAGCTAAAGACGTGTGAGAAGTGTCTGTGGCTGGTTGCATGTGCCATTCATGGGATGAACCAGCAGTCTATCATATCACTTGACACTGACAGTTATTTTGTGTAGATTGTTGTACTTGGTTGGCCAATACACACACTGGAGGAGTGTAGATTTGAGACCTTTTAATTATCTTAATAGACCTGCAAAGTGGCAGTCTGGCATGGTAAAATGTAGAAGCCTTATTTTGACTTGGTTTAAAATGCTCAGATTCTTTATGAATTGAAGATCAGCTTGATGAAGCATGCATGTGGATTTTAAAAAAGCTTTATAAGGATAAATGTACATAAGCAGACATATTAGGTCATTACATACAGTCACTGCTTCTTCCCTTTTGCAGTGTTGTTCCCCCAATATAAGCCCAAGTCATTAAAAACAATTCTCTGCAGCCTATTTCAGCAGGTGTTGAACTCCAGGCAGCTATAAAGGGCACCATTAATGCAGCTTTGTATTTCATAAATATTATACCATTATTCATATTTTTTTTCTTTTACTACAAATGTTTAAATTCTGATCAGATCCTGTAATTGCCACTGGGATAGGATAGAGAAAGACTGAAAGTCAATGTGCTGCATACATATCTGACAATGAACATGCTCATGGGTGGAGGGAGCAGAGTAAGCAGTAAGATGATCTCTTCAGTCTGCCGCTGTTTTGCACCGTCCATTTAGTAGGTAGAGAACAAACACCAGAATTGGGTGTCATCCCCCTGGATATGTTGTCTGGCAGGGTTGTTCTTTCAGGACTAAATGGACAGAAATAGAAAAATGACTTCCATGTTTGTATTTTTATCTATGTTTAGCTGGTTTCCTGGAGTTCAGATTTTAAAAGAATGAATGAACCTCTTCCGTTTTTCCCTTGGTGATTTTTCTTCCATTCCATTCCAAAATTACTTTGACGGTGAACACGACACTTTAGTACATGGAGAAGATTCGTAACTTTTTATCATGACTTGATCATTTTCTTACCTTCTTTTGTGGTCGGATGTTGCAGTCAGCATAGGTGCAAATTAAATCTGAGTAAAATTACCATCTTGGTTATCGCTTCTAGCCAGTATGTCTGCATGTGGACTACAGCTATACTTACACAGTCAACAGTAACATTAGTCAAGTTTATTCTTGAAGGGATTATGGTTGGTATTATCCACACCTTCACTCTTGCCAGCTGTATTGTACAGCAAAGAACATCTCTGTTGGTATATAAAGATATGTTTCAGTCAAATATAAATTGCAATGAAAGTAACCCTTTCCATCACTTAGTTCCTTGGCTTCCCAGCATTATATAAATCCCGCCCCCCCATTCTTCATCGTACCGGCCACATGTGACTGCTTTGGCCAAATCCAAAAACTAAAGATGTGTCAAATGGCTTGTATAATGCAAATGTTTTGAGTTGTTTACCTTTAACTTGAAATGCTTGATCTCATCTAGTGTTAGTCACCCTGTCACCTAAATAAATACAATAACACAGTAAATACAGTAATTCTCTTCCTGTTGCTTGTGCCACTGATTTTTTTTTTTAATGGTCATACTCTAGTTCCTTGTTGATGATGGCAAAGTTTTGGTTATTTTTGCCATCCCTTTGTTTAATATTCTTATTACACGGTATTTATATAGTGCCATCATATTACGCAGCACTGTACAAAGTCATTTCACTAGCTGTTCCTCAAAGAGGCTCACAATTTATTGTCCCTGCCATAGTCATATGTCTTTCATACAGTCTAAGGTCAATTTTGTGGGGAAGCCAATTA
Source organism: Pyxicephalus adspersus (assembly GCF_032062135.1). Lineage (NCBI taxonomy): Eukaryota > Metazoa > Chordata > Amphibia > Anura > Pyxicephalidae > Pyxicephalus > Pyxicephalus adspersus. Next base: position 33,888,773 of record NC_092869.1, read on the forward strand.
ACCTAACTGAATGTTTTTGGAATGTGGGAGGAAATCGGAGTACCCAGAGGTAACCCACGCAGACACGGGGAGAACCTGCAAACTCCATGCAGATAGTGCCCTGACCGAGATTCAAACCTGGGACCTAGCGCTGCAAAGGCCAGAGCACTTATCTCTGAGCCACTGTGCTGCCTTATTTACAGCATTTTGTTTAAAACAGCATTTGAACATGGCACAATGGCACAATGTCATGTAATTGATGTTACTGACTAACATGAATGTGTTTTTTTTTTCTTCTCCAATTTTGCTTTTGGTGTATTTGTGCAAAATTGTTGGTTCGAGATAATGTTCTTTATAACACATGTTGAATTTAAAGTGAACAATGTAGTCATTTCAAAAACACGTTGTGGCTGTAATTTATTGGTGTTACCTTGGGGCTGTGCAGTTATTTAATGGAGCCATGTGAGTTATAATGAATTTTACTGTGAGATTAGATGGGATGTGAAATGATTTAGATGTGCAGTCATCTAATGGGTATGCAGTTTTATCATTTTGTTTACAATGCAACATCTCTTGGTAACTGCCCATTTTCATTTATTCCCATTTTTTTTTAATGCACAACTTGTCTACTCTTGAAGACGTTATATTGCTAGATATTAAGGATAAGCTGGTGACCATCAAGGATTTGTAAATCTCTGAACTAGACAGTTGAGATCTGCTATGTGTCAGCATTTGATTTATAACACCTGCACAAGCTCTTAGCAACTTAATGGATGTGCATTATATTGATTGCTTTCCTTGGATGAACCTTTGAGCTAGCCTTGGTTGATGCCATTTTTATTATCTTATATTATACACATTACTTTTTATAATTGTCGCTATTGTGCTGTAAGCAACCTGATAATGCTTTTTGAGACATTTATACCGATCAGTCATTAAAACTAGTGAAGTGAATATTATTGACTATCCTAGAACAGACACCTGTTAAGGCGTTGGGTATTTTAGGCAGCAAGTGAAAAGTCTGTTCTTGAAGGTGGTGTTTTGGAAGCGGGACAACATAGCCAAATATAGGGGTCTGAGGAAACCTTTGACCAGAGTCAGGTTGTGATGGCTAGATGAGTGGGTCAGAGCATTTCCAAAACTGCAGATGTTTTGATTGGTTTTTGGCTGATACCTACTGAAAGTGGTCCGGGAAAGACAACTGGTAACGGGAGTATGGGTACCCCAATCTTTTTGATAGGGAGAAGGGCTAGGCCATCTGGTCCAGTCTTATAGAAGATCTGCTATAGCACAAATTGGTTCAAAACATAATTCGGGCCATGAGAGATTTCGGAGCCCAGTTTGCCAGTCAGCAGTGCTCATGCTGACCGCTGGGTCATTGGCCATGTAAGCATTAGAACTGTACTTTTGAGCTATAGAAAAAGATGGTCTGGTCTGATGAACGCGTTGTATTAATGGATTTACTAATGAAAGAATGCTGTATGCCTTGAGAATCCACTAATGTCAGGTGCCAGATTCCTGTGTGCCATAGATTATTCAAGTGATAACTATATATGTGCTTTATTTGTCCATTGATCATTTACTTTATTTAGTGTGTGTGTGTGTGTGTGTGTATAGCTCAGTCGAAGTCCTATATATTGATGTGCAATCTGACATTGTACTAATGATCTCTTCCTCCTCTCATACTCTGTAATTCAGCAGACCCACTCAGTTTTATGGTTTGCTTGAAGTTCCGCTTTAACTGCACATTTAAAAATCTACATACATGTTTTGTTTTTTGTTTTGTTATTTATTTGTGGATAACCTTGCTTCTTAATATGTTTAGTAATGTATTTTTTTTTCTTTTCAGAGATCGTTTACATTAATTTTGGAGGCTTGGGACTGGGATAATAATACCAAAGTGGGTAAGTAGATCATTATACCAGCTAATAGTATACTGTGAGCTAACCACTTTATTTGTGATGGGCACACTTAAATGCAACAAGGTCACCTTGTAAATCTTTTTCTGCTCCTGGACCCCCTTGCCTACCCTCCCAACTAAACAGGCCTACAGCCATTACATGCTTCTGCAGAAAGGCAAATTTTACAGTCCTATGCAAAGATATCAGCCAGAGTTGACACTTCTGGAGTGGCAGTTTGTAAGACTTCTGGGCTGCTCTGTGTTCTCCCAGATTCCATGTAATCAAATTAGCGAGAAGTACTAAAATCTCATAAGAGTGGCAATAAGCCTGCTGTGCTTGTTTTGGTCCAGTGCCTTCCTGCATGAGTGGTGAATGTTGGAATAGGTCTGATATACAGATTGCAATCCTATGTTGAGTTGTGGGGGTAGTATATGCTGACAAGCTGTCGTTAAAATATTTCTATACAGTTCCAGGCTTTGAGGGCAAAGTACAGGTCTCATTTGGCCAATGATTTGGTCCCTGGTGTGCAAGGCTGCCTGCCTGGTGGTGTAAATTAGATTTACAAAAAAAAATCTGTTCTTTAAACAGAGCACTCCAACATAAATGATCAAGGTATTTGGACTTTTTTTTTATTTTTAGTCTATGCTTTCTCTGGGTAGCAGTTCACTTATCAACTTTTGAAGTAGTATACGTTTTGGATCACCCAAGTTGCATGTAAGAGACCAGTAACTGTAGATATATATTTTTATATACCTGGCCTTTGTTACTTAACCTTCCCATTCCATGGGAATAACACACATGCTTGTGATTGCTTTGATCAATCTTCACAAAATTCCTCTCTTTAGTGGAGACTTTTACTATTACTTTTACTTCTAATGAAGTTAAAGTGGATTTATACTGAAAGATCATAAAGGCTGCCATTGCTAATAGGAATTTTAATGAATGCCAATTGCAAAGCTGATCCTTTAGTTTTAGTAGTTAGTTATATGCGTGCTTGTTTCATGTGTGTGACAGCTGAACACTTGAGGTGTGTACTTGGGCAGAGATTCAGAACACCAACTGAGCAAGCTGTATATATTTTAGACCTGGGTCAGCAATGGCAGGTTTCAAAATCTGTGTAGATCTGCCTAAAATAACTCATAAATGGGGATGCATGAATAGAGATAGTGATCCCTGCTGGCTCAAGCTCTTAGGATATAAAATGCTGAATATAAGTGTGCAGAAATGCTATGTTTTCCAATCCCTTTACAAAGCACCATTGATGTCACCACACCATGGACCTATCATTAATAATGAAAGAAGCCTCGAAACAGCCAAATTTGTAAAATATAAATACAGATTCTCCAATGTTTAAAGGGATAGAGCATGAATTTAGTATTGCTTCATATCCTCTTCCTTTTATGTTCATTTATATTACTTCCACAATATTTTAGTGCAATCATAATATTACTTGCCTTTATTCACTGCTGTGTAAGGAATGTAAATATATATTTTGCATACACATTCTTGTTACTAAAATGTTATCCTTAACATTAGTGCTAAGAATGCTTTGTTTCATTCCCCCCCCGCCATCCTTCATCTGGCAATCTGAACATACACGGTCTAATCCTACCTGTGCGCCCAATAACGGACACCAGCTCTGGACCACATAATGGGGTTAAATGGCCGGTGGAACACCCTAAGTGCTCATTAGTTGATATGGATGTGTTCTGTTCTCTTATCCCAGGATTTTCCCTCTGGTTTAAAATGAAGTGTTTGACTCTCAATTGAAGCGGTGTTTGTATTTTCAGACATAATCAGCATTGACCAAAGAAAGATTACAGTAACCCTGTAAACGGCAACTTGTCGCGTCTGTAAATTCCCCTCAGATTTTGTTACCATAGTAGAGATCAACTGGAATAAAAACAGATCCAGCTATGTATATAGGAGTAACCTTAGCTACTGGCTATATATAATCCTAAAATATTTCTCAAAACTGTCCTGCAGCTTCTTCCTTCTGTCCTTGGCTAAAAAGTACTAGTCTATTGCTGTTTTCAGGAAGGTATTGAGCAGAAAGAATGTACAGGAAGCCATCACATCCTGCATGATGTCATCAGCTTTGTTAGGCCTCTGGTCTGAGGACCCTCCGGAGAACGCTAGATTGGTCAGCTGTTTAATTGCAGAACTGTCCCAAATGCCATGATAGTGCTGAAGTTATTACATGTTGAGGTGTGAGGTGTGAGGAACCTAAAGGGAAATGAATAGGCCAACCATAAAGCTGGTGGAGGGTGGAAAATTTCTGATAACTTTACTGGTTATTTGGGATTTCTTTGTCTTTTATGCCTTTGTACTCTGAGTTGTTTACTTTTATACTTTTGGGACACTGTAGGAAAGGTTCTTTGCATGCCCAAGCCTTATTCTTTTTGGGTGGCATAGCAATTGGCTGGAAAAAGCTTTTCTGACTTTGCCTTTCCCTGTAGTTTTGATTAGTGTACCTACAAATGTGCACCTGAAAGCATAGGTAGGAAGCACAAAAGCGCCTAACCTCTGTTTTTTCCACGTTATCTCTGGCCCAATTCACCTTTGTAAACTAGAACTCCCCCCCCTCTTCCTAAATTTTATGGTGTTGGTGGATAATGTCCTGGGTAGACCATTCTACTCCATAGACGATATGGTGAATGAGAGTTGTCACCCTTTGTAGTCAGGATTGCCGAGGGGGAGAAATGAAGCTAAAAGGGGGAAAGAATGCAGCCACCACATCTAAGTAATGAATGGTAAGCTGTAATACATTACAATTCTTGGGTTTAGATACACGTTAATGAAGAAAATTGAATAATTATTCCCAGTAGGAACATGCACTTCCTGTACTTGGAAGCATATTTTTACTATTATCCATCATCACGGAGTTTGTTGCAAACAAATCATCTTTTAACTTGAAAACCTTGTTACAGTTTTTAAAATGCTGTCTGCTATATTAAATCTCTCACAAGTCAGGCAAGCATGCGTTGGTAGTTTTACAGACTGCTGTAGGTTTGCTTTATTTTTTGTGCTTATGGTGTGATGTGGTTTGTAAAAGCCTGAATTTTGAACTGAATCGAATTCCAGGCAACTTTATTCATTAAAGCTCCACTGAATCCTAAATGGGCTGGTATTGGTCTTTTGCAATTTCTCTACCGCAGATCTAAACCTAAGGGGGGAGGAAGATGCTGCACAATGAGCCAGTCTGTTGTGCTGCCTTGTATATATGCTAACAAGGAGCATGGTTATGGAGGAGAGGATCCTTTCATTGTTCAGGTAGTGACATAACATGTTAATGTTAAGTGCAGCACATGTATAAATCTCTGGACTACATGGACAAAAACACAGATCTATTTAATGTGTATTTAGCAGCCTATCTAGAGTTAAGCATTGATGTACTCTGTACTATGTTTTGCTTGCCCTATTGATAAAGTTTATTTTGACATGCCCTTACTCCATCATTCAGTGCCCATGGAATCTAGTGTTGGCTATGCACTCATGCCATTCTTCATATTCTCACTTACATCTGCATGCTAGTCTGACATCCTGTCTGTCTTTTTCTTGTCGAAGAGCCAATAGATAGTTTTGGAGATAGTCAACGCTGATTAGACTACCACATGTCTGCTGTTTTGATACAGTGTCCTCAAAAGGTGCCATGGGTTTATATAGGGAATCACTAGTGTGCAACAAACATTAAAATGCTCATTAGATTTAGGGATTTGAAGTTGTTCACCACGTTTGTCTGTAACAAGGTATAGGAAACGGAACAGTCTGAGAATGCAGTGTGAGCTGGACAGTCTGTATCCTGTTCATAATGTTGACTAGGAAATGCCTTTTTTGTTTAAATATATGAAATAGGTGCAGATTGCAGCTAAAGACCTCTCCTTCATTATAACTTTGCTTGACCTGTATGAACTATATATGGTGTTTGTGTCTACTGAATTGTGCTAGGTTTATAACATTGAGATGGCTATACAAAGTCATCTTATCTGTTTTTATTGGGACCCTTCCCAAAACTTTTTTTTTTTTTCCTTTTTAGGTTTTGAATTGTATAGGAATACAAACATAAGGACAGGACAAGAGTAGATCTCTATACACAAATTGGTTGCAAAGTAAAAGATTCTAGTTGGAGAGTCTTGTCCTACTCTGTGACCTAAAAGACAGGCCTCCTCCTTTACTCTTTTGAATTGAGCTAATATTTTGCCTGCACTGAGTTAAAAAAAAAAAAAAAAAATCTGAAGCCAGGGACCATGCATAAACTAATATCAATCATTTTAATTGGCAGACCAACAATAAATAAATGATGCCCAGTTGTGGTACCAAGGTAGTTGTATTATGGTGGTGTTCAGGGCACGTATGTGTTCTTTGATTTTTAACCGTGGACACATTTAAACTGTTCATGAAACTGTTTTTTTTTAATAACTGGTCTACAAACAGCAAAATTTTTTACCTCTAGCCAGAATTTAGTTTAATTACACTTTTGTATTTTCCATGGAGGAATGATGGAAGAACATGCAGTACCATAATATCAGATTGGCAAACTACTTTTTTATGGGTTACTATTCATTTAAAACTTTACAAATACATTTAACTGCAGCTTTTAAATACCAAAGTTTTATAATATGAGATTGAAAAATTGCACAATTGTTTGCACTAATAACATCAATTCTGTTTTTCTTCTAGATGACAGTCTCTTGATCGACCGTATTCCTCATGCTGGAGTCATCAACCCTGAAGACCAGTGGACACCCTTGGTCTTACATGGCCATGTTGCCCACTTTGATGTGAAAATCAGAGTGAAATGTGATGAAACTTACTATGGAGTAATGTGCAACAAGTTGTGCCGACCAAGGGATGACTTTTTTGGCCACTATACCTGTGACCATAACGGCAACAAGGCTTGCATGGATGGGTGGATGGGGGAAGAATGCAAACAAGGTAGGCTATCTCCTCCAAACTAAACTTACGCCTGACTTGATGTTTTTTCTAGTTGCAACTTTCTTGAAGTTCAATCACCTTTCAGATGCTGCAAGATACCCAAGTTTGTAAACTGATCTGATTCCTCTTGGGCCTGAGCTGTTAATGCGCCAAGTGGAGTTTACAAACTAATATTTTAGTACTGAAATGTGATACTTTATTATTTATTAATGGATAACTCTGACTTTGGACATCCTGAGTCCTGTATCGTAGTTTTTTTTTCCCCTAATAAACTTGGTTAGGTATTTTACGAACAGAACAAAATTTTCTAATTTTCTTTTTTATTTTATTTTTGTCACAGATATGTAAGAGCGGAGGTGACTCGTGGTGTAGTGTGTGCGAAAATATTGTGGAGTGCAAGTGTAATTTTTTCTATAACGAATGTTTCTTAGGCTACTGGCTAAGTTGGTGTACCCATGATTGTAATGTGCTTAGAGAAAGGCTTGCCCAATATGTCCCCTGCCCCCTAATATACAGTTTTTAAATCCAAATCGCCAGCATTTGTTACCAGCATGACTTAAGCATCGACTGATCAGTGCTTTGACATGCCATGAATGTATAAGTATTATATTGTCTTCTAATGTTTGTTTTTAACATATGTTTCATTGGAAAGCACATGTTTGGGGGATTGTTTGCATTCATGACATGGCAAAATATAGCCATCATATGGAAGTTAGCATGGAATTGCCTTTATTGGGTTTAGGTTATTGGTCTGTGAATCATGTTCTTTTAAGTTGTATCCCAAGAATTTGGGTTTCTACAGCGATGTTACGTTTTCCTTAGTAAATGATTGGAAAAATGCTCAGATTGTTAGGTGTGTCTGTCTTTTTGTCTGCACTGTAGACTTGTCTCCATGGCGCTTTAACTATAAAGCTTATAATGAATATATGGGGAAAAAAATGATTATGTTGATGTGTATCATTACATGCTAAGAAAGTGTTGGTTGGTTGCATCGTTAAAGGTGACTGGTACAACGAATATGCAAACTTTTGCAAATGTTGCTAAACTGCTTGTGGGCCTAAGATGATGGTGATGATATTTAGGGCTTTGCTTACAATTTCCCTACTTGTCTCAACGACTTCTTAAGCTTTTATAATTGATGACTGACTTGTATATATTTCATTTAAATATTATTTTTTTTACAATAAAGTACTACAAGTACTGGGTAACCGGAAGAGATTGTTTGCAGTTCAATGTGTCTAAAAATGGATCACAAATCAGAATATAGAATGCAATTACTATATTAACCACTAAGCATTTTACAACAGTTTATCTCCTAAAAGAGGAGCCATAGGCATTAGGACTCCAGTGACATCAAAATGAGGAAAAGCCAGGTTATCAGAACTTAATTTATCTTTTTAGCAAAATGGAACATATTACTATGTTGCATTCTCCTATTTGAGTCAGATGGTTTGCTTTGTAAAATTATTCACCGAGAGTGCAATGTAACCCACCTCAGATCAAAGACTGCTTATCTAGCAGCGTTGGGTCCTGCAGAGACTGAAATGTTACTACGTTGTTGACAAAATTCGTCAGCACGCCTTTGATCACAACATTGGGTTTTGGTATAACCTGATTAACATCTGGCCGGTGCAGCCACAAGTGAAACAGTGGGCTTGTTTATCTCTTCCAAGCATAGTGGGAATCTGTTTATAGACTGAGCCATGAAGACTTGAGCTGATTACAGCATCTCTTTAATCTCCCCTTACAAGACATCTTGGTTTGTGTGCTTTATAAATTCCCTGTTAGCTTTTTTTTTTTCTTTTTCTTTTTTTCATTCACTCAGTTTTTAAAGTGAACACAATTTTTTCAACTTTTATTTCCTTTATATTTTTATTAAATTTTGTAATATAATCTGTACAGCTAGTAATGCAAAGCAAGTTTCTCTCCTGCGCTTCCTTGGGCAACCAATTGTTTTTGGTTTGTCCCGCTTTAAAATGGGCCTAAACTGTGTGCAAAGGTGGGGGTCACCTCTGTTGCCTGTAGGCTCTCAGCATGTGTTCATTTTTACCTATTGAAGACTTACACTTCCTTGTTCTACTGCCTTTGTGGAGGTGGCCATCTTTATCTCTACACCATGATGAATAGTAGAATAGAATCTTCCTCCTTAGGAGCTAAATTTGGACAGATACAAACTATTTGGTACAAAATCAAGTTAAAGTAGAAACTTGTGTTTTATGGATGAAGTTATGACTCCACTGTAGCGGTTTGATGTTTTTGCTTAACATTGCACATGTTTAAGCTTGAAGTGCATGTGCACATTGCATGTGTTGGTGCTATTCGTTCAGTGGCATCTCAAGATACATTGGAAACACATGTGCATTACAGCACAGAGTTCTCCGTAAAATGCAACATGCATTACAAAGGACAAGAGGGCACTTTTTACGTCTGGAGGAAAAGAAGTTTAAGCTCCAAGTAAGAAAGTGATTCTTCACTGTAAGGTCTCTGAAAATGTGGAATTGGCTTCCTCAGGAAGTAGTTTCAGCAACTACTATAGATTGCTTTAGGAAAAAGCGGGATGCCTTTCTAGAAACACAGAATGTAACTGGTTATTAAAACTTTAAAGTAAAGATAACAAACTGTTGATCCAGGGAACATCTGATTGCCTCATGGAATCGGGAAGGAATTTTTTCCCCTGTTGTAGCTTAATGTATCCGGGTTTTTTTTGCCTTCCTCTGGATCAGCTATGTTCATTGAGTTTTTTTATATCTGGGATACATTTCTTTCCCTAAGGGTCGAACTTGATGTCTTTTTTCAACCTGGCTTATGTATGTAACTATTAAAGTTTTGGTGCATTAAGCAGTCCATTTAGAACAGTGGTCCGCCTTCATTGAATGCTTGTTAGGCACAATTTTTGGATGCAGTTGCTGTTCAACTTGAGGCCACACTGCATAGAATGGGGAAGCTACTATTGCTGACCCTCTCCTAGAAATGCTGGTTGCCTGACTGCCATGCCGATCAATACTTTGAGGCTTTTCTTTAAGCAGGTCAGGAGTTGACTTGACTCAGACTTTTAAATCTGCTTATTCTGGGTCATTGAGACAACGTATTGAGCCAGAGACTGCCAGTGTTCTTATAAGGACAACAGCGGAAGGCCCCATAATTCTCTCAGTAGCGGTTTCCTTCAAACTGGAATACATTTATAATTTGGTCTGACCTCATTTCCGTTATTTTCCTGGCAATGTTTACAAGTTTAACTTCCTGACATTTTTCCGTAACGAAATGTGACCTGCAAGAAATGCATCTATTTTATTCACAATCTGTTTTTCGTATAGTGGTGTCATATCGTGTATAGTTTGTGTATTGTTTTTATATAAAGTATGTTGGATCTTTCCAGTATTCTAATACCCATACACATCCTCAGCCACACCCCCAGAAACTGTTTTGTTGGGGAAAAAATTATATATGTATGAGGAGAGGACCAGAGGGGTGAAACATAGCTGGAAGGGATTTCTTTTACTTTTCTTTAACCTCTAGGTTGACAGACAACAAATATTTGCTGTATCGGTACCAGCACCCTCGTTTTTGCCTTTTAATTGGTACCTGCCTTATATGTATGGGGGTTATTAAATGTCTGAATGCTTTTTTCTTGAAGGGATTTGTTAGTCAGTGGCTCAATTTTCCTGACCATTTGACGTCAGACGTATTCTACCCTACTAGTATGTTTTGGTCTGTAGAAACACCAAAAACCATATTTGTGTTTTGACCTCGAAGCCTATTCTGCTTCACTTCCTTCCCTCGTTTCTCTGATTAATCTTCCTCGTATTCAAGGTGCCAGCTGTTTGTTAGGATGCTCTTTAAAGAATGACTTTGTTACCCCCATGATATTCCGTCTTGAAGGCTCTTCCTTTCCATTGCAAGGTCAGTGTATCCTACACAGAACAATAACATGGGTGCAGGCATTTAAGTTTGGAGCCTGATAAGGTTACCTAGACTACACAAATGCTATTTGTTTGTGTTTCCATCTCGTGCCTTATTTTACAATTTGTTAATGTACTTAGTAAAAAGACGTTTTTGTTCATAATGCTCTGTAGTGCAAGTCATTTTGGGTCTCTGGCCAAAAGCTGTTTACCATTGCTAATCTCTTTTGTTGGTTACGTTTCAACCGCTGTCGTTCCTACTTATTTAAAGCTGAATTCTAAGCAAACAGGTAAAGACACAGATTAAATTCTTTATTTTATTTTCCCAAAAAGAGGCTTTCTTTCCATTTTCATCAGATTTGAACAGTTCTGTCACACAAAGTTCTTCCCAGTTGAACAGGAAACCTAAATCTTTGACATTATTATCAATACAACATTTGTGGCTCTAATGTTTCAGAGGAGTACATAAAATATGTTGTCTCCTACATTTTTCAGTAATTTGCTGAGGGAATTGGCTATAAACATGGTATTTAAAGTTCATCTTCAGATAAATTTTAACCACAAGTTTGGGGTTGGTACTTTTTGAACTGTTAATTTAATAATGTGCGTTATTTGGTATAATACTGTGTATTCATGGAGAACATCAGCAAACCACCATTGATTGGATAGTTAGTAGTACTAGTGCATATCCTTTAACCGTTGATTTGATATTTCCTTGATTGTGTCCTGATGATCTTACATGAATGTTGTGAAATGTTGGTTCCCTGGTAATCGTGAGACTCTCAGGAAAAAAAGGATGTTATCCTTGAATGACTTTAAAAATAAATTCTGTCCCGGAAGTACTTGCATCTAGGAACCAGAGATCTAAAGGCTCTATCTGCATCCTTTCTGGTGTTGCTGAATTGCATAAATCTATTTTCAGTTTGAATAGCTCCAGACATTCCATAGGTCAAAAAAAAAATCAATAACCTTGCAGAAACATTTCAGATGTCAGGCTTGCATCCAATAGGCTTTTGTAATCTATGATGGTAGTTTTCTGCTTGTGAATAATTCATTGCCATTATTAAGTTTATGACCATTTGAAAGGAAAGAAAATCTCTGTTCAAGCATGTAACACTGTCTTGCTGCAGTTTTGTCCAACCTAGTTTCCATCGTATGAAGTGAACCTTTTTGCAGTAATACTCTAGATCTACTTGGATATCCACCTTTGTAATTACAAAATGCTGGTTTGAAGCAAGGTTCCAGCCACTCCCTGTCATTGATATAACAGAGCCTTACAGTGGTATCTTGAATAAGCTAAGGATCCCAAATCTTCTCCTGCAATGTTTAGGTGTGCAAGTTGTTAGATTTGCACCCTATTTCCAGAATCGCCCAGAAGATAACTATTTCTCCTTTACCTAGTAGTACCTGCCTCTGTGTAGGGCAAATTACAGATTGGCCAAATTACCACAAAGCTCCTCATATGGACTTTGATGTCTATATTTATAGGACTGGTAAATGGAGATTCTCTCTTCTTGAATATTATTTACATGTTTGCATAAGCTGAACATGATCATACTGAGCAATGTATTGGATTGAAGGGTCTTGGCTAGAAATCCAGTTCAGGTTTGAAGGTACAGTGGAGGTTGGGCGGTAGAAGCTGTTGCTGTGTATTTTTTGTCACTGTAGATAATGTTATATTTTCCAAGATGTAACTAAAAAAGAAATTCACTTTACAAACTTGCCTGTGTGGATGACATATGTTGTGACATGGGAATCACGTAAATCTGTTGGTTTCCGATAAGGAAGTCAAATAAAAGCTGGCCTATCACCTGTAAAATTAGGACATAGCAGACTTCCTGTTGTAGAGGAAGTCTACATTTACTCTTCCTTGATAATGGCAGAACTGACGGACTTAACACATATTGACCCTTTGATTCGTAAACATTGTGTTCCTCTAAAAATAAAAAAATAAAAATGTTCTGCTTGGCTGGAATGCCAGAATGAAATCTTTCTCTTTTGCATGTCATGTGCAAAACCTTTTCAGATTCATTACATTTTTTTCATTGTGAGACCTATTACTTGAGATATAATTTACTGGAAGGTAATCATCAGATCTTTAAAACTCCAGTTGTTTTGATCAAAAGGAAGGCATCCCCCACCGCTTTTCCACTCTGCTGCCAATTTTGGCTCACAAAGGAAAGTAATTTAAAGAAATAAAGTAAAGTAAAGAAATTCCTTCCTGACCCCAAAATTGTCAGTTGGTGTAGATGCCATTTCTGTGCAGAGTGCTATTGCATTGGTAGGCATTGTTTTCCCATAATTTAGCTTAACATGGCTGATGTCTTCTGGAAATGCTAGGCAATTGGCTGATTTTAGTTCTTGATCATTGACTCTAAAAAACATGTATGCAGGTTACAATTCTGTATTCATTTTGTATGTTTATTATGGGACAAAATGTCCAAATATCCAGTTAAATATTTGGGTTAATGTAGATGACATCAGTATGACATTGCTTCCGAGATTTAAAATGTATTGTCTGGTGATTTTTGGTCTGCAGTTAACCCCTTTCTGTCGTACATTTGATATGCTTCGAGGGTTTTGCATTTCCATTGACTTGAATGTTGATGCAAAGCCTGTGCTCATGGAGCTGGGGTTATAATAATTTTTTAAATATACTGTAACCTTTTATCATGTAGTTATATCCATAAAAGTGTCTACAGAGGAAAATCTACATGATAAACGTACACTGTAAATGCATAACACTTATTGTATGGAAAAGGTTCTTAAAATAACTCCCGTGAAAATTGACAAGACAGCTGTGTCTTCACCCACCCCCAGGCCTTGAAATAACACTTCCACTCTGTGGATCTACGTACTGACCAGCCTCCACCAATCCTGGACCATTTTCTGTTTTTTGTTATCAAGAAGAAAATAAATTACTTTGTCACAAGCAAAATGTTATGATAGTTGGCTGAACTAATATTGTAGAGGATGAAGATAGCATTACCTTTTGTGCTACATGTTCTGTTTTTTGCCATGTTGGGTAAATGAATGTAAAAGAATGTTTGGTATAGGTTTTGAAAAGCCAAATTTTAGACCTATTTTCATTTTTTCCCCTCTAGATGCCATTACGGATGGCAGGGTGAATACTGTAACAAGTGTGTTCCATACCCTGGCTGTGTCCATGGGAGTTGCCGACTCCCTTGGGAGTGTAACTGTGAGACAAACTGGGGTGGCCTCCTTTGTGATAAAGGTAAATTGTGTGACTTTCAATTTTTATCCAGTTATTCTTCTTTCTGTATTTCAGTGCATAAAACTATAGTTTTAAAAAATTAGTGAGCGGTCCATATTTATCTGTCAATCCACTAATTGCCCTTAAATACATGAATATGCCCTTAAAACATGAATATGGCATGATGGATAAAGACTTACTTTCTAGGAGAGGCTAGAACCACAAATAATGAGACTGAATGTTCCAGTGTTGTATCAGAGTTCCTTGTTTCAGAAACCTCAAAATATTTTCTGTGACTATTGTTCTCATGCTTTAAGACAACACCTTCACTGGCTTGCTGTAGGTAGCTTGTAGCATTTTATCCTATTAAAAAGTTAAGAGAAGTACAGAAGTCAAAAAAGTCTTTTTAGCAGCACATACTACTTTTCTTCTGTTGGTGAGCTAAACCTTTTCCGTAGGGGGCCGTAGTTGGGAACAGCAAATTGTCTCTGTAAACTTGCCACAGATCTTAAGAGACAATTTGCAGTTCCCAATAACAGCAGCTTACAGAAGAGGTTGATCTCCACTGAAAAACACATCCATGAACTGGTAAATGGACAAAACGTTCCTATGTGCCCTCCAGAAAAAACAGTACCTACAGAGGTAAGTTAGAGGACTGATGGGTGGTTTGCAGCATATTTCGGTCTCTTAATCCTCCCCCTCCCCCTTTTTTGCCCAGGGTAAGTAAAGCATTTTTTAAACCATTCCTCCAGGACAGTCTGTTGTAACTGGAGCATTTCTCAAGGCCAGCAGGACAGACAGAAAAAGTTAATTGCACGTTCTTGCAGATCTATACTATTGTGTTCAAATCAGGCTTTTGGGGTTTGTGTGGGCCCTCATTGTCTGCTGCTAAACAGCAGTCAAAATCCAGTGTAATACAGCCTAAAGGTTTTCTTTTTTTTTTTTTCTTTTTTTTTTTTTTGCCTTTCAGATCTGAACTACTGTGGAACTCATCATCCATGTTTAAATGGAGGAACATGCAGGAATACAGAGCCTGACAAATATGAATGTGCTTGTGCTGATGGCTATTCAGGGAAGAACTGTGAAATAGGTAAGATAATAAAACAGGTTACCTTCTTTCCTTGGATGCTTATTCTGTCCATTTTTGAGACTGTTGGGCTACATTCACCCTAGAACTTATGTGGTGCTGACCTAATTTATTACGTTTAATGAGACAACACACAAAAAGGTAGTAGTGTGTTCAGCAGTGAAAAACACACTGCAGTGCAACTCGTTAGTGGGACCATCAGACATTGCTTTCTATACTCTGCCTGATGCCCTTGCATGTCACACACTATGCATGTGTTAAACTGGTTTAAGAACAATGAAGTAGGACTGTAACTTTTTTTTGTACAAATAATGAATGTTCTTTGACCTTTCTTTGGCTGTGTTACTAGTTTTTTTTAAGTCTTGTATCCATCTTCTTCTTTTTGTGACAGCCAAATATTTGTACATTGATGCATGGACATACTTGTCGCATACCTTGCCAAGGTTTTTAAAAAAAAAAAAAAAAAGTGTTAACAAGCAAATTTTTGTTTTTAAGCGAAACATGCCTGTGCTTCAAACCCTTGTGCTAATGACGGCATCTGTCATGAAGTCTCCTCCGGATTTGAGTGCCATTGCCCTCCTGGTTGGACTGGACCCACCTGTGCAATTGGTAAGCTTTTATTTTTTAATTATAACTTTCACCTGGATTAGTGATTGAAGTAGCTGTATTAAATCATGTATCACACAGGTGCTAATTGTGTGACCAGTATATAATGGAAAACATGAAAGCTCACCTCCTAAATCAGTTTCCTTGCCAGTCATTGGCTTGGTAACCACATAACTAGCATTTTTAAAAGAAAGGTCCATAGTACCACGGCAGGTTTCTTTAAAGCTACCTGCAGGCAAATATGTTAAAAATTGGAATGTAAACTCCTTCCCTACATTTACATTTTACCTATCCATGGGTTGAATAGATAATTTGGGTACATGTACATCAGGGTTCCTGAACTTCAGTCCCTAAGAGTTACATACTTGACAGATTATAGTTTAGGTGGAGTTTGACTATGTAAACCATTGTTACTTCATTTACTGCCACCTATTAGAGAAATACTAAGTGTGTGTGGATTCTAAATCTTAGAGTGAATTTGAGGACCCCTGATCTGCAGAATAACAAAACTAGCAGCTTAGGTATTTGATTAATGACTACTGTAATAAGTAGTTACCCGAAACAGAACTGCACAGATATTTTGAGATACAAATGCATCATTAACAAACTTTGCTTTTCAACCCTCTTGATTTCAGACATTGATGAATGTGCATCCAACCCTTGCGCTAGTGGAGGAATCTGTAAAAACCTAATTAATGGCTTTGAGTGCCTTTGTCCTCCACAGTGGGCTGGAACCACCTGTCAGCTGGGTAAGCCATTCCTGGAAACCTCTTCCCAGTATTGTTAGACACTGTACAGCGACCATAAATGTATAACTCTATTGATGAAGATACGGCACAGATGACCGCTACTTAAACTTCTCTCTAGGATTTGCCTAGATGGGGGGGAAAAAAACATATTTTAGGCAATTGGGGAAAAGTATTGGCTTTGTTCCAGCTCAATAGTTTTTAATTCATTACAGCTAATTTCTTGAAGCAAAACCTTTTAGAATTTGTGCTATAACAATACACATCTGATTGTTTGCTCTATGTAACAGCATATTGTCATCTAAAGGTCTTTTTAAAAGCCTTCCAGAGTCCAATCCTTGATGCAGTTTACGGGTTCTTTATTAATACGTCTGTAGTGTATTAACTTGCATTTTCTTAACAATGGTGATGGTTTTACTGCATTTAACATACCTGGTGGTGGGATGGTTTTATTGAATGTTAACATGTTTGGTGGTGGGATTGTTTTATTAAACATTAACATACCTGGTGGTGGGAATATTCATGGTTGACTCTTTTGGTCAATATTTTGTTGTAGCACTAATTGTATTGTATTTTTTTTTAATTTTGTGGCTAAGCCTACCAACTTTGTAGTTCAATTTGGGCACATGCATGTTAAACAGCCCATTATCCTAATTAAGTTATTTAGGTTGTGGCCAGAGATATACAACCTGGCTCTTCTTGCACTGCAGCTGTAACATTTTTATACTCTCCTAGGTTCTGATCTATAGAGTAAAAATAAGGGAAATCCATACCGGTTAAGTACAGGATGTATTTGCAAAATACCTTTAGGACCTTTATGCTCTCTGTTTGCCATTTGTGGCAGATAAGCATATTGCTTATAGGCAAGGCGCCTAAATTATAAAGACTTAGTTTACATGGGACAGTAGAAATGGCCAAAAAAGACATTTGGCCCTTCCCTTGTTCTCTGGAATAAGTGGGTTGGATACAGAAGTAGTGAATGCTGAGAACAAGTAGAATAATTGCATTCCACTCAGGTTTTCACCTGAACTTGTGAGATTTGTCTAATGAGTTTGGTGGCTCACATCACAGGTTGCCCTGGCAGTGTTCATCTCTGATGCCGCGACATCCTAAACACTTCAGGGGTAAGAGTGAAAGTACACCACTGCCCTTAACCGCCCATCAGTTAGACACCAGCCAAAATAAATCCATATAAAGAATCATGACCACTAGATCAATCACCTTTTCATTTGTAATTAGCAGAGGGTAAGGCTTTCAAGAATACATTTAAAAGAGCTGGTAGGCACTCCCTTTACATTTCTTTTACAAAGCTAAAGGGAAATTAAATGTCTCCCACACTTTGTTGGCTTTACCTGTGCTTTAATCTTTACATAAACTGACCTATTTGTTGAGGCAGGTAGTGCAAGGAGCTCTCTGGCCACTCCTGGATTCCCATGCTGGAATACTAGCACTACAGACCTGCTTTTTTTTGCTTTGGTTTTTAAATAATCCTGCATGAACTTGCTAGATTTTGTATACTGCTAATACAGTGGGAAGCATGAATATAAAAATGTTTGCATGTATAGTAGTAATCTGTAACTAGTATTTAATCCTTTGGTGTTTTCTGCTTGGTGTTTGGGATGCTTTTAACGGTGTGTTGATTTTTTTTTTCTTTTTCTTGTCTCATTTCACAGATGCTAATGAGTGTGAGGGAAAACCCTGTTTTAATGCTTATTCTTGCAGAAATCTGATTGGTGGATATTACTGTGTCTGCATTCCAGGATGGACAGGAATTAACTGTCACATCAGTTAGTATTTAATAGTTCCTTTGAAGCTAACTTCTCTATCCACTCTGTATATAATCGCACACACAAATTATATTACTGAGCTATCATCCATTTTACAGATTTTATATGTTATTGAAACATGTGTAAAGAACTAAAATGTTCTAATTCCAAACTTTTAACAAACCTGTCAGCCTTTAGTCATGTAAAATTAAAGTCCCAATGTTCTTTGGAAGCACATGCTTGGGACATATCAATCCCCAATGAATTGAAGGCTCTTGGGTCTTTGTACCTGCTCATTTCTGTCTGATATTTTATTTATTTTCTTTTTGTGGCTGTGAATATATGCTATAAGAATATATTTTATTTGTAGATATTAACGAATGCCGCGGCCAGTGTCAGAATGGAGGCATTTGCAAGGTGAGCTGCAATTTTCTTTACATTTAACATTTATTTGTATGAATAGGTAAAATACCTTCCAGCTAAATATTTACAAATTGTAATCACTGACCTGAAGAGAAAAAGTCTGTCCACTACCAGTATGGTGCTCAAAAGAATCCTCCTTCTGCTTGTAAGCACTACTGTTTCTGTAAAAGTTGGTCTGCCTCAGCAAGGGGCATGCTAGTCCTCTGCAGAACACCTACCTACCACACCAAGAACAGGGGTCCTCTGTAACATGCTAGCAGGGGAAAGGCTTTTCTTCTCCAGCTGTGGCTGCTTTACAAAGAAAACTGTAGATCAAAAAAGGGCAGCTTTATGTGCAAGATACCCCTTCACACTTTTCATAAACATGTACACTCATGTTTGCCAGTAGTATGTCCATACTCCATCTCTCAACAACCACAGTGGCACAATACTAGCAGTCATAGTCAGCCAGGGCTCTAATCTGATGGTACCCTCAGACAGAGAAGATCTTTACTTATACTGCTTGTGATCAGATTAAAGAATAACTAAATGGTGATCATTGGCATTGTATGTTTTAAGATGGTTACACAGCATTTAATGGTAACTTGTCAGAACAAAAATATGGGAGCTGCTGATTCCACCTTGGTTTTTTTTTTATTTTGATGCTGCAAGATCTGCATCATCTTTCTGCATGACTATTTTAAATAAGTTGCTACTAGCATGCTGGGTGTCTTTGCTGGTCCCCCACCTGAGCAAGTATTTAAATAAGCCTACCCTAAGTTGGCAGTGGTGGCTTTCATATTTCTGTTCTGCAAATTTCTCTATTACTTTCTGTTCAAGATAGAACTTGTTAGTTTGTTTTCTGCCCATTGAAAACCTAACTGAAATTTAAACTCTAACTTTGTACACTGGCTACTCTTTTGATTAGGATAAGGTAAATGGTTACCGGTGCATTTGCCCCCGAGGCTTTGTTGGAAAAAACTGTGAGATCGAAGTGAATGAATGCGCCAGCAATCCATGTCAGAATGGAGGAGTGTGTGACGACCTGGTCAATGGTTTCCACTGCCGCTGTCCTCCTGGCTATGCTGGCACCACATGTGAGGTAAGAGCTGCTGCTGCATGTTTGTGCTATCGTTCAAGTGTTGTGGAAATCTATCTCTCGATTAAACTAGAGCAATCCAAGGCTTGCTACATTATATATTAATGGATCTGCTACTTGATATGTTGTGTGAATAAGCAAATTTGTTCGATTGTATCCAAGCAGTGTTGAACATTGAAAGGAGCAGTATGTGACTTTTGTCTTTTCCTTCACCCCCCCCCAGTTCAACAATGGACAAAATAAAACTAATACCTATTAATTCTGCTATTAGATCTGTTTTTCCACTTTCTATAATAGGGTGACAATGCTCGTACTGCTGTTTTTCACAATTTTGGTTGTAGTCAGTTTGGCTATAAAAGATCAAGGGGCCAGTTGTAAGTATTTGAATTGCAGGAAGCTTGGGAACTCTTGTCTATATCCTTGGTACATACTATTAAACTTGAACTGGAAAGGGAAATTTATACTAGCAAAGGAAACATATGAATGTTGCTGATAGGGGGACATCTAAAGAAGAAATCTGCCTTTTCTCACTTGCTTTGTTCAGGCTGAGAGCTGAACACGGGTGAATGAAACAATCCTTTACTGTCCTTGAGCTCCCTGAGCTGTGTTTGTGCTGTCAACTTCACGGGACGTGCTAGTACAAATAAAGCATTCCTCCCTGGGCATTATTAAATCTTTGGATCCTTAATCATGTTGCTGCAAATTTTGGATTGTTGAAAGAATTTATTATTTGCCACTCCCTGCATGAAAAATGAGTACTGGGAGCGGAGTACTGGGTAATCCTTAATTTGACGCTAGCTGTAAAACAGAACCTTTTAATGCCCCAAAAGAAAATATCTTTCACTGCCCCAATGCTTGCTGGCCTAGGTCTTAAACACCAAGGCTGTGGGGTCTGAAAAGAGGTGCAGAACCTTGCTGTGATGTCTGGTATAGCCTGACTTGCCCAAAGGGTTGTAGGAACACTGCACTACATCCCCATCTTGTTTAGGCTTTCAGGGAACTACTGGTTCTCGGCAAGGTTCCCGTTAGCTTGTATACCGTACCCATACAGGATTGATGTAATCTGCTTTTATTACAACTAATCTGATTTTCTGAGAACTGTCCTTATATTGTATCCATGAAAAGTTAAGCGTGGGCTTGCAGTAAGAGTTTCCACACGGTAAGCTTGTAGAGGATTGTTTACATAGCCTTCCAGTAAGAGAACTCAGAGTAGCTGTTGTCACTGTGCCCCTATTGGTCTTTTAGGAGTCCCCATGCTTCTATTGCTGTTTATGTGGAAGTAGTTGGATTACCACAAGATCTGTTACTGGTCAGCTCTCTTAGGTTCAAATTAGAGTTTTTCTTATCATTTCAAGCTTGTAATTTCTTTTAAATGAGCGTAAAATGCTTTTTTTCCCCTGTATCACGTACTGCCATCCATTTCCAATATATCCCTACTTTTTTGACCTAGTGGAACACCTCAAACAGTTTTGAGGTCTCAGAGGGACCCTTGTTAACACAAATTCATTGGGTGTAATTGGGGAAAACATATTTTGCATTGGGGTGGGTATTGGGAAGAATACCCTTTTGATGGTAGTCAGAATGTCAGCTTTAGAGATGGCTAAAGATCCTTCAGTTTGCTCCACCAAGTAGTGTTCAGTACCAATAAATAGGACGACAATTGGCCACAGATCAAGGAACCCCTAGCAGCCTCTAAAGGAACAATGTGTATGCCAATCATTGAAAATGATTGGCATACACATGGTCATGCCAGGTTTTTAATTGGATTGTTAACAATTTTGGTTGGCAGAGCATCCTTTTCTGCTCTCCTAACATTCGAGTACTGGTAACAAATGGAAGGTAGAAGGTCATCCATGACCTTTATATTCCATAAATAGTGAATGGAGAACCCTTTTTTCAGTATATGCCTCATTCTCCTAGAATATAGTAAAAAAGTGGTGTATTGCCACTATGATGTCTGCACTATAAGTCTGCTTAGTCCCTGTCAAATCTCTTTCCAGAAGCCCCAAGTGTATTAATAACTGTGTATTAGGAGGACTGCTTTCCATCAGGGAGGTGGCAGACATGGGTTCCCCTTCCTAACAAGTGTTCCGCTAGAGGTTTCTGTGGATGGCTGATTGGTTGCCAGCGAGTGTTCCCTCTTCTGCTTTATTTTTCATTTTGAACGTGTCATCCGGGATACTGCACTTTTATAGGAGACAGGAAGACTTGTCATTTGCACTGGAGGATTTGTTTTTTTTCATTTGTGCAGAGTCCCGATTCCTCTAATCCTCTATTTGCTCTGCAAATTTTTTTAAACTAAACTAGAATGATGAAATGCTGTATCCTGTACATGGGTTTTAGTAACTGAAGGCAAATTGATGTAACCGATACCCCCCCTCCATAATATAGCTTACTAGAACTGTTATCACACAGCCAGACATGGAAATGTGGAATAGAAACTGATTCCCAGAGCTCAGCTTTTCTGTTTCTTTCATTATGGAGTTCTTGATCTTCGTTTGACTGATCCAATGCTTGGCAATATCCTTATTTTCTGAAGGCTATTAAATATGTTGAACCATATGAACCTGTTATGAACCATATGAACCTGTTATGTAGATTTGATTGTCTCCATGCATTGTCTGTCATTGAGAAGGTTGCCAAAGAGGACAATTGGTGACATGACTGTAATCTCTGTTAGGCTGTAGGATATCTGACAATAGATCTGACTTCTGCTAAAGTTTCTGCAGTGTATATTGCCTTCTAAACCATAGACCATTCAAAAAAGTCAAATCAGTAAAGCATTTCTCTTTGCAGCAAAATTTTGTAAAATAATTTATTATTACGAGCTGCAAAATACCCAAAGATCTAAAGTATATGTAAACCGCATCACTAATATCTTATAAATGATTTAGAAATAATTAAAGTTAAAAAAATGTGGATTTCATTAAATTGGCATCTGATCATCCTGCCATGTAGGTCTATGTTAAGCTTTTACTATTGTAAGGTGACAACTGTCTGCCTCAGTCACCCAATTGTGATCCTGCATGTGGGTATTAATGGTCAACTTGTCACCCTCAGAAAACTCGACCTTTAGAAATGTCCTGCAGCAATTGTTGTAGTGCATGCAGTCCAAAAACTACCGATAAATGTATCAAAGAATGAAGGTGTTTTGTTTATGAAAGAGGAAATTTTGTTACCCATTACTCAAGTAAATACCTGTTAGGTTTTAGTTTTTTTCCCTGTACATTTGAGAGATCACAAAATGCATAATTTCACTATTTTAAAATTCCAACTATTTTTTTTTCCTCACAAAGACATAAAACTGTAACATTTTAGGTTTGTGACAAAATTCCTGTATCTGGTTTTAATAACCAATGTCAAGACAAGTAGACAGCCATTTATTAAGATGGACTGCCTTAAAAGGACATAACTGCCTAAAGGTTTACATGGTTTTAACATTTGTTTAAGTTTGGCATTTTTGTCCTAATAGTGACTGCAGACACCGTGAACCTGTAAAAACCAAAGTGCATTATGTTTTATTGTTTCGTGCAATCCCCCTTTTTATTTTTCATGGCAAAGCAGCCGGTTCCTGCCTGCTGCACACAAAAGTAGAGGTGCCATCTCTTTTTAACGTGTAGCACAAATGTGTCTGACTAGTTGCACCAGCTCTACGACAACAGCAAAAAGGTTGCTTGGATATTTGACCACAGGCCTTTTTCATTGCACTATTTCTGTGTTCAGGATTAACGGGCAGTGAAATACAAGCCAGTATGGAAACTGTACAGTTAATGGAATGTTTAGAGACTTGTTTTTGAACCTTCAGTTTTAAGCCTTGGATAATCCAGTTCTTGTATTCTCTGATGGTCTCCTTGAAGGTCGGTCAGTGCCAAGAGTTTCATTCATTTATGTTTTTATCTATATTGTTTATTTTTTGTTTTATATTGGGAATTTGAAAAACCTCATGTGTTTTCCCATGTGTTGCAGCCATACATTCAAAAGGATAGACATTTATTAGCTCAGTTACCACTTTCATCAGCATGGCTCCCATTGTGGTTTGAATTTTTTTTTTTAAGAATTATTTCCTGTTTACATTCTCAAACATGCATATTGTTGGCCCTGGTACTTTGGTATGCTAATATTTTGTATTGTATAATTGATTATCCAACTGCTCTTCCTTAGTGGAATGAAGTCCTTTAAATTGCATGTAAACCCTATATAATGGATAATGTTCAGTTTGCTGTTATATATTTGCTTTTTTTTTTGTTTGTTTTATATAAATACTTTTTTTGCCTTTAAATCACTTCTTGCTTAATGATTCCATTATCTTCTGCAACCTCATTGCAGCCACTTTGAATGCTACAACCAATCACTTCCAAGCGCTTTGCTGTTGTTTCCTGAGATAATGTTGAGCACTTTGACACTATTCATTTTAACTTGGCTTTTTGTTTTTGTTTTTTCTCCTTAGGTGGATATTGACTTGTGTGACCCTAACCCTTGCCAGAATAAAGCCCCCTGCTACAACCTAGGTGGAGATTATTACTGTGCATGTTCTGATGATTATGATGGGAAGAATTGTTCTCATCTTAAAGATCACTGCAAGGATGGATCATGCAAAGGTGAGTGGAATGTTTGAATTTTGTGCATACGTCCAACAAATTTTTCCTGGCTAAAAGAGAAGTGTAGTTTTTAGACGTTGAGATATATAGATATATATATATATATATATATATATATATATATCCATATATAAGGTCCTTGTGGTAAATTCCTATAATTTCCTATAAACTAGATGTAATTTCACATCAGGCTTAGTCATTGTGCCTGAGAAAAGGACAAAAGCCCATATTGGTGCAGGTAGGCCACACACTTTTAATAATATCTGTTTTATGGGCACTCAAGTTAAATGCTAGATGACAGGACATGTCTGTGCAATCTGTTATAGCTTGCACATGGGCGTGAAGCCCAACTCTATCCAGAAGGTTTTATTTTAAAATGAAATTCTACATCTTGGAAGTATTGAATATTGAAACTATCGATAGAGGAGAGGCTTTTTTTACTACAGTGAGAAAGGGTTAAAACTTCTGATGATCAAAAAGATCCTCTCCAGCCAGGTCATGGCTGTATTTGTAGATGCATACAGAGAAAACGGGGTCACAACGGCACAAATGTTAGTGTGGTTTCTATTTCAGTTTTTAAGTGGAGAATTCCCGTCTTGTGGGTTTTTGTCAGCACACCCTTTTGCAGCTGATGGCGAGTGTCTCTGTATCATTAATGCATCCTTCTTTTTTATTTTTAGTCATAGACAGCTGTACAATAGCGGTCTCCACTAATGCCACCCAGGAAGGTATCCGTTACATCTCTTCCAATGTCTGCGGGCCTCACGGACGCTGCATTAGTCTGCCTGGAGGGAATTTCACCTGTTCCTGCAACCGAGGCTTCACTGGGGCCTATTGCCATGAGAGTAAGTCAAGAGGACTTTTTTTTTTCTGTGTGTATCTGGTATAGTGTTTCATTTTATGTTGAATGCAACATTGCAAAGAATTGCTACACTTTAAAAACACTGCCCTGTATTTGCATACATGGAAGTATCTCTCTCTATCACTGGGCCATGTTAGGGTTAACTTCTGGGTGAAAATGCACATTTAAGAGCATCAGGTTTCAGTTCTCCAGCATGGGCAGAGTGTCCTCTTTCCTCCCAGCTTGAAAAGAAGCATCAATTGCTGAAACTGGCGTTGCACCCTAAAATTCTGGATGATGGTGCCCAGTAGCTTCTGCAGTGGTTGCTTGTGCTTAATAAACCTTTTGGCTTTTTATATCCTTAAGGTAACTGAGAAAACTGGGGAATACTTGGCAGGTTTCTGGTTGTGCATCTTTTCTAGACCCAGTGTTTACAGGCACAAATAACGCAAGCAGACTTTCCTTGGCCTCTTACAGTCTGAAATAGTTAATAAGCTACAATAGAAGGATGATTCGTGTGCTATAAGTGTAGTTAATAACCCTTTCTTAAAAACCCTGTCACCAAACCACTTCAACAATCTTCCCAAAAGAATATATGTATTTACCAGTTTTTATGCATGTTGTTAACATATAACGGCCTTATTTGTTTGTACATCCTAAAGGCCAAGGTGATATTCCTATTTGCTTCTTCCCCAACAACCACAAAAAAAATATATATAGATGAGCGCATATTTAAATTAGACCCTGCCAGAAGAGAAGAGGGCTTTGACATGGCAGGGGCACATCTGTGGCTGTCCTGGAGTTATAAACTACCTACACAACTTTAGGTGTTCCAGCTCTACCTGTTGCATTCTTTAATATGAAATCCAAACAACCAACAGGAAATGAGGGGGAACCCTTTATATTTGTTGCCATCTGTATACCTTTGGAAAGTGTCACCCTACACTCCTGTCCTGGTGCACAACACCAAGTAAGAGGAAATTTCTCCAAAGTTATGGATCCCCTTTTACACTGTTGTCACTGAAATACTTTAGATGTGTCCTAGATCTCCTGTTCTGGTAGCAAAAACATTGGTGATTTCCTAGGGGAAATTGGTACCCAGCTCATTTTCCTCAGTGGAGGTACAAGCTGCAATTAACGGGATTCTTCACCGTTCCCAGCTCCATTGAAATCGTAAAGAATATTTTGTTTTAGATGCCACTTACCTTTTACCCTCTATTTTAGACATAAATGACTGTCTTGGCAATCCATGCAAGAATGGTGGCACTTGTACAGATGAAATCGACTCATTCAAGTGTTTTTGTCCAAATGGCTGGGGTGGAGAGTTCTGTGATATAAGTAAGTCAAACCTAATTTTTGGATTGTATGTTGTGATTAGTTTATCTAGATGTAATTTGCGTGTTTTTGTCATATGATTATAGTTATCTTTAGCCTATTTTACAATAAGTTTCCATTTTATGCTAGATTACAATGACTGTAACCCAAATCCATGCCAGAATGGTGGCCGGTGTATCGATCTGGTCAATGATTTTGTCTGTCAATGTGTGAATGGATGGAAAGGCAAAACCTGTCATTCACGTAAGTAAAATCTTTTTAATGCAAATTGAATCATTTTGCAATCTGATAGTAGTTGTCTGACCTTTTTCAGTGGAATCCTATAATAATTACTGTTTTTAGGGGCCATTCTGCACTGAATAATGCTTTGCCCATTTCAGATGCCATATGGAACCCTGTTACTGACTCTCAAATACTTTCCTACAGGTGAATATCAATGTGATTCAAACACCTGCAGTAACGGGGGTACATGCTATGATACTGGAGACACCTTTCGCTGCCTCTGCACTTCGGTATGGGAAGGAGCCACTTGTAATATTGGTGAGAATAAAATTACTTTTTTAAGACATCAGGAATTACATAAGCTTTGGTTTGCTCTACTTTTATTCTGTTGTAGGTGGTATGGTTACTACACTCAATGTGTAAAAGAGAAAAAAAATATTCCTTACCCTCCCCATGCTCCAGCATGCTCCCTAACCTGTGCAATCCAGTGACAGTACAGTGTAATCTACTACATAAAGTGAAATTTTGTGAGTTGGTAGCCACTGGAATAGTCATGTTTGTATAGTGCTTTGACCATTGGGCTAAGGCACAAAAGTACCAAAATCTGTCTCGGTTTCTAACATGGCCAATACTTGGAGATGTGTAAGTAATGTACAAAACCTATAGCACGGGGTGGATTCTGCTATCAGTGGTCCACTTGACAACCACAGCCTTTACTAGGACAATCTCATTGGCAATTACGGGTTCAACGCTTGCTGGTACGCTCTAAGTTTTCGGGGTGCTCGAAGTTTCTTCTTGATTTAATAAATATGCTTGTAGGAATCATTGACAGTAGTCTTTGCCAACAAAAGAGGCAACAATCTAATATTGTAAAATTCTGTGGAATGTCGGTGCTGTAAAAACACATCCTGACTAGAGGAAAAGTAAAATGAAAATAATTTTAATGTTTTTCTGTACAGCCAAGAACAGCAGCTGCACTCCCAACCCCTGTGCAAATGGTGGTACTTGCGTGGGCAACGGAGATTCCTTTTCTTGTATGTGTAAAGAAGGATGGGAGGGACGTACCTGCACGCAGAGTAAGTCTGTCTTGCTTTTTTTTTTTTTTTTTGTTCCTTTAGGATATAGGTGTGTCTCCTAACATGTTTTATCCTTTTCATTTATTTGCCAACATACTTGACTCATTTGGGATGGGAGATAGCTGGAGGCTATGAAAAAGAAGCTTGTGTTTATGTATTCAGAAGACCCAAGGAAGACAGATGAGATGATATGCAGGCATTTTTATATAGCTTGATGTGGCCTGCTCTTCACCCTTTTCCAGCACGATTTGTTCCTTTTTACTAGATTTTAAAGGGAACCTGTCACATTCTGCCTAAAAGTAGTTAGTGTTATTTAGCAAGCTTTGTCCTTTTCATAACTTTCTACATCTGGGAATTTTGTTCTTTGTACAGTTTGGGGTGATACATGTTCAGTGGGATTTTTGTAGGTAAACAGGTAGTGTGTATATAAACACACACCTTGATTTTTCCAGCTCAACCAACTGATGATATCAAGCTGTAAAGACAGATGGTGTCCTTGCCAGTAGATCTTGTTTGGTTGTAATGCAAAGTAATCAAATGATTGTAAAGTCACCCCAATGATTTGGAGTTGACATTGTCTACTGCATTTATGTCTTCCTTTTACTTCACAGCATAACCTGTTTTTGCAAAAATAATAAAAAAAAGATTTTTAGGTGGGGATATAGATATATATATTCTTAAAATTGTTTAGATTATTTTTAAGTTGATATTTTTTTAAAACTTGTTTCTTTCTTTTTTTTATAGATACCAATGACTGCAATCCCTACCCATGGTGAGTACTTTTTTTTTTCTCAGTTCTCCTGTGTCTATTGACACTTGGATATCAATATTGATCTGATCTATTGTAATGTATTAGCTGGTACACCTGCTAGCAACCCCATTTTTTTTTTTTGGGTGGGGGGGTCCTATTAGTGCTTTCTATATGTTGGGGTCTGCCAACTTGCATTACTTAAAGTTGAATTCCGGGAATGTCCTTGTGCAGTCATTTATAAAGGGTTTTGTTTCTTTAGCTACAATGGCGGAATTTGTGTTGATGGTGTAAACTGGTTTCGCTGTGAATGTGCCCCTGGATTTGCTGGACCTGATTGCAGAATTAGTAAGTATATTTTCCTTTAAAATTTGGATGACTTTTCTTTTTACTTGCTGATCTAGAAAATAGCATGGGTTTAGGCATCTTCTCTACATCATACTGGTGATATCAAGGTGCCAGTTAGGCGACTGCTTTAAATGGAATTGTAGCAAAAGTAAGCTCCTTTGCACATCATATTCTCCTAAAAAAAAGAGCAGAGAAGAGTTAGAACTCTTGGCAGTTTTTAACTGTTCCCCTGGGTCTTGTCATAGAGATGTATCTTAAATTTCTGTAAAACAGACCATGTTTTGATAGGCAAGGTGAGAGTACCTTCCAACAGCAGCACAAACTAAGATGAAGTGCTTTTATTTAATAGAATAACTTGTGTCCCTGTTGCAGGCTTTTTTGCACTTCCTGTGTGG
This sequence comes from Pyxicephalus adspersus, assembly GCF_032062135.1. Classification (NCBI taxonomy): domain Eukaryota; kingdom Metazoa; phylum Chordata; class Amphibia; order Anura; family Pyxicephalidae; genus Pyxicephalus; species Pyxicephalus adspersus. Next base: position 33,917,970 of record NC_092869.1, read on the forward strand.
TAAAATGCCTGTATAAGGCTGGACAGGAGAAGCAGCAGTAAAATGCAATCTGTTCAGGTGTATGCTGATCTGTGAATGAGGATCTTGTTTGAAGGAGAGAGTAGAGCATGTGTACATTCTCGGTTCACTCAATAGATTGGAGCCAGGTGGTGTCAGCAGAATTTTACCTCTAACAGTGTGGTGTGATCTTTTTGGCTGTCCTGTCTAGTATAAATGTCTTCTGACAGGTAAAACAGCTCCTATAGAAATTGAATCTGTGAATTTAGCCATTTGAGTTGAGCGCAGCTTAATATAGCTTTATCCAGGTGCGATAAATGTTAAAAAGGAGTGACGATCTAGATGTGACTCAGCATTCGTTAAAAATACACACTATGTGTAAGCTGTAGATTACTTTAGCATTCACTTCTGTGATTTTAAAATGGTTTTCTAGAGTTACAGTTGTATTTTTCTTTTTGCACAGCTTCTGTTTGGAGGTAAAAGTACTTTGTCCATAAAGTACACAAGATACTCATAATAAACAGCAGACAAGATCAAATGGCTTGGTCTAAGCAGCTGTGTGGCACTTGAAAAAGGCCATTGCTCCCTATTGCACACTTTGTACTATAAACGGAGCTGTCTCAGCCATGTTTGATCACTGTGTATTGTGTTGACAACTGAGCTTTGCCAAGCATTGCTCATATTATTGTTTTTTTATCTATTGTAGACATCGATGAATGCCAGTCTTCCCCTTGTGCGTACGGTGCCACTTGTATAGATGAAATAAACGGCTACAAGTGCACCTGCCCTGCAGGACGATCTGGGCTGCGCTGCCAGGAAGGTAATTAGCTCGCTGTATCCAGCCTAAGTGCTGGGAACTTCTGTAAGCATTTATATGGACATTTTGGCAGCAGATCTGAACCGACCTGTTGTCTGACATGTTTTTTCCTCCTGCCTTTTAGTCATTGGCTTTGGAAGATCTTGTTGGCTGAAAGGAACGCAGTACCCCCATGGAAGTAAATGGGACGAGGAATGCAATATCTGCAACTGCCTGGATGGGGTGATAGAATGTACCAAGGTATGGTAATTCTTTATCTGTTCTAATAAACTCTAAAAGAGTTGCACTGAAAGTTGAGCTAAAAAGGGGTTCAAAAACAAATCTTGGTGGATTACTTCTGCACTGTTATAATTACCATTTTATGTAAGCCATAACCATGAACCCATTTGCTTCCCTATTAAGTATTTATTTGAAAGCATTTTGTTATATCTTTGCCAAAAAAATGTATCCTGCCAGAAATAGTGTATTTTGTGCATACCTCTGTAGTCTAATATGGAAGCTAGGATGTTGATGATACAAAATAACCTTCATGTTGGAAATATTAACAGCAGGAGGGATTATTAGTTTAAGAAATAGGCAGGGCTGATGCCTTGTCTTGTCAGCCCACAGCAGGTACTTTAGATCTGAAATGATTTGTAGCAGATCAGCTAGTATTTTCTGTGCTTGCTGGGTGTTAAATATAATATTAGAGAATGTAGTGTTTAAGGCAGAGTGTTCAGATTCATCATATACCAAAGGAGGACAGACTTTCTTCACGTTGCTATACTATAGCCTGCCTTACTTACAGTATTTCATAGTGGGTGTATCATGCATATAATAGTTCTTTGTAAAATATAATGTAAAATCATGTGTGCCTCTAGACTTGGTGTGGACCTAAGCCCTGTTTATTGGAGAAACGTCATGACAAGAACCAGTGTCCCCAGGATCAGGAATGTGAGCCAAAAATCTCATCAGCAAAATGCTTTCAACCACCGTGCAAAGAATGGGGCGAATGCAGCACACCTGACAGGCCTCACATTGTAAAATGTTTGCCCAACACCGGCTACCTGGATAACAACTGTGCCCGGATTACCTTAATCTTCAGCTCTGAGAAAACGCCACAGGTAAAAATCTATTCCCCTTTACATTATTAATTCTGATATGTTAACCTGGTGGGTTGTGTTAAAATGCTGACCGTAATTTTACTTGCCCAATGTTTTATTCCTTCAAATGATAAATCATAATTAGTAAAGATATCTATTAAGTGTATTTTTGTTCTGCAGCATATAAAGTATAGGTAAGGTGTGTGTTGATTTTTTTTATTTTTTTTTTAACCTGGTCAGCTGATGTAGAATGAATGGCATCCTAACACAACCATGGGCGGGCTGCCCTAATAAAATACATGTTAACACATAGTAAAATGCTTAATGTGTGCATTCGGCTACCGCAAAGATTTCAGTGAGAGCCATTTTTTGGGGTGCCACTTTTTTTCACTTTCAGTCACTAGATGAGATAGTGCCAGGACCTGCAAGTACAGTTTAATTGCAGCAGAGAGAAATGGTCTCCTTTCCTGTAAAACAGAGCTGTGTTGCATAGAATTTAAAATTGAGTGGAAAAAATATAAATCCCTTGGCAGGTAAAGTAGTCCATATAAATTGATCGTTAGTCTGCAGTTTAGCTTTGTCACAATGGACAGAAAATTTTATTTTAAATGTTGCTGTAAAATGGTTAATGACTCATTATTTTATCTTTCAAGGGAACCACAGTGGAAAACATTTGCTCAGAGATCCGATATTTACCATCCATTAGGACAGTATCCAAAGACCAACAGTTTATAATCGTATGTGATGTCTCCTATGCAACAGAAAAAGCAGTAGAAGTTGCAGTGGTAAGTATGCTTTTATTCTGTAAAAAGGTGACCATGCCATTTACAAATGTGTTCCCATTAGGGTTTCAGTTTTGCAGTGCTTACTAATGAACACTATGTTATTGTACATACTTTTATACTTTATCTTTGTAGTGATGGCGTTTCGGCATTTCAGGTGTTGGCAGGTATAGAACCAGAATGAGCCACAGAATGCACTAGAAAACATGCCACACACTAATCATGTTGGCACACGGTCCGCTATATTTTTCTGGGTACAGTGGGCTCAAGTATCCCATCAGAACCTCTGACACATTTCAACTTAATGGGCTTTATTGTGAAGACACTCACATGAAACTTGTCCAAACAGGAAGATCTTTATGGGAATTTTGAGCATGTGTCCAGAACAGAACCAGTGTAGTGTGTGTGTGTTATTTTAATTCTTAAAAAAAAAAAAACATAGAAGCATAGATTAAAGCCATTTTGAAAATTGATATGTCTAAAAATGTAGAGGCACACCTAATTCTAAACACTGCTATTATTAAAAGATTCCATGTGCTAAATCGAGGTGTTTTTCTTGCAGTCGTTCATCTCTCAAACTGAGAGTTCAGACAAGAGCCTTATTCAAGATGCTGCCAATACAATAGTCAATGCCATCACCAGAAGGCAAAACAGTACGGTCATGCAAGCCATCATGGAAGTAAAAGTTGAAACCGTTGTGGTCGATAGTGGAAGTTCAGGTCGGTAACCTCTGGTATTTGACTAAACTTGACTAAACTTTTGTTTCATGCTAACAGTTTTTACAAATATGTGCAGTGAAAAAACCTGTACAGATAAGAAATTGTATGCTATTGTTTGTAAGTTTGCTTGTCTGCGTGTTGTGTTGGCTGCCATTTTATGCTAAAAAGGCTAAAAGTTGACCCCACAATGATCTTGGCACATGATCTAAGCCTAGTGTTGGGTCATGTGACCTACAACACTTCTTTATCGGAGTAGAATTGTACATTATCTTGGATTGAAAATTCTGCTGAAAATTATGTAACAGGGCATGGAAATATTCATTTTGAAGGATCTTGTGCTATATGACCATGCTCACACCTAAGTATGCAGGTGTGTTTTATCCATCAAAAAGTTCACAGAAATTGGCTGGCCCAGATGTTAAACTGCTGTTTTCCAGCGATGATGGCAGCCATTTAAACAACCAAATTAGGTGAAGATTACCCCGTGTTTATAGATAATTTTTTAGTTAACATAATTGATAATCAAAAAAAATTACTTTTATTGTATTCAGAGATCAGCCATCAGCCCCACAACATGGCCAATTTCTCAGCATTTGGGTTTAGGGATACAGGTTTAAATTTTGAAGTGGACAAACGGTTACTAAAAATAATATACAGGTAGTCCCTGGGTTACATATGAGAAAGGAACTGTAGGCTGTTCCTAAGTTGAATTTGTATGTAAGTGTCAACAAGTACAAATATTTTAATGCAATTAGGACAGATGTTTGTCCCAATCTATTATTAGGAAGCATGGTGTCATTCAATGCATAAAATCCTCACTGTGAGGTAAACACAAACAAAGCAAAAAAAAAAAAAAGCCTAGACATTCAATAACTTCTGGAGCAAGCTGTGCTTTGATATGCAAAAAGTAACACATAACAACTGCAGAGTTGGTCATTTAAAGAGTTACAGGAGGCTGCAGGAGAACTCAGTCTCAACTGTGTTTAGCAAAAGATTTCTGCAAAGTTATGCAAACTGCCCCCTTCCCCCTCTGTCCTGCACGAGCAGGGAAGCCCCATTCTGTTCCTATCCAGGAGTCGTCTGTATCCCGGATGTCCTTATCCCGGTGACTACCTGTACAACCAAGCTTAATATGTGGTATTCCAAGAAAATAAAATTCAATTGTTTGTTTTTTGCTTTGCTAGGGCATCAGAAGTGGTGTGTGTGTATATGTATATGTGTGTGTGTGTATGTGTATATATGTAAATGTGTATGTGTATATATGTATATGCAGGGCTACGAAACCATATAGTGTGGAGGAACTCAAGGAGCTTACCCTGGCTGGCTTCATCTCTATTTGAACGCATTTGGAAAAAATTGAAAGGACTAGTATGAGCCAGGGCTTCTCATCTAGGGCCTCACAAAAGTTCTTGTTAACAAATTCCTACAGACACTTCAAAATTTATTGAAAAGCCTTTCCAGATAACTGCAAACCATAGGACCAACTTCATGTATTGCCCTTGATTTTTGATTGAGGAAGGCTTAGAGGAGGCTTAGATGAATGTGAGGGTTTGGGGGGAAAAAAGGATCTGATTTTATTTTATTTTGTCAAACTGCACATTACGCATTTGACTTCTAAATATTTATTTATTTTCATTTGCAGATTATCTTGTACCAGTACTTTGCGCTGTGTTTGGAATCGTTTGGGTCACCTGCATAATCATTTGTGTCTGGTGGATGCGAAAACGAAGAAAAGAGCGCGAGAGAAGACGGGAACATGAAACAAACAACCAACGTCAGCCTTTAAATCCAATACGGAACCCAATTGGGGTGCCTTATAGAGACATTCAGTATGAATGCAAAAACCTTCTTTACAACCAAAATAGAACTTCTGCCTCCGACGAGGCAACGAAAGAGGATATATTGGATAAAGAGGACGACACAGGGGAGGATGAGTGCCTCTCACAAAAATATATAAAGGCTTCTATAAGCATAGGAGAAGCTGACTGCTCTAAAAATTCCCCAGTGAAAAAACCACATCGGACAGACTATGACAAAAAGGTTAACACCTGTGTTAAAAATGTGAACACATCCCACTGAAGGAAAGAGAGGCTGGAGCTGTAGACAAAGGACTTTGTGCCTATGGTAGGAATAAGACGCGGAGTGACAGAATTCATCTCCAATAAGAAAAACTGGTCCTTCCACCACAACGCGGGGTCTTTGGCTTCTTGCCTAGCAATATCCACCAAAAGCCCCTTTTTTCATCTGGACGTACAGTTCCGGACTAAAATCTGGACTCTGTTAATTTCTTTATTATGTAAAAAAAAGTTATTTTTTTCTATTTGTTGCTGTAGTCTTTCTACATAAATTATTTGTGACAACTAAAAAAAAAAGACAAAAAAGAAATGTTCTTTGATAGTTGCTATTTTTATAAAGTTTGCTTTAAGTCCTCTTTAAGTCAAGAGGAGACAGGTTCTCTGTATTTCTTGTTTTCTTTTTATCATGTAAAATTTGTTATGCAAAATTGTATACTTTGTTTACAAGCTGTATTTTTTGTTTATTTCTTTTTAATTGTTTATAATTTAAGAACAGCGTCCAAACACTCTTCCATTTGAGAGAAGGAAGTAATTTTATTTTATTTTTTATATATAAATGTTTTTTTTCTCCTTTTGAGCTAAACTGTTGTCCACTACACTGCAGTGTTTCTGTTTTTGTCTGACAAAGTGGTGTAGATGCTTATGCCCTGCTAGCACTCCACTTTGTGCTTCTAGTGTTGGCTTCTTAAGATTTTTGCCTTAAGGGTCTTTTAACAGGAACAATATTGATGCAAATCCAAGATCCCTTAATTGTGGCTTAAGTGTCCTTTTTTTTTTTTTTTATTCTTTTTCTTTTTGTTAGGATTGCAGTATTGATGTATGTGACAAGTGCCTTGAGATTAAACTTTTTCTATAGCAACTGTCAAAGACTATTTTCTGCTTTTCAAAAAAAAAAAAAAAAGATATATATATAAGCAGATTCCTAGGGTCCTGTCTATAGAGACATTTATTTTCTAATTGTAAACATATGTTTTGTAAATATGTATATATTAAAGGAATCGCTCTGTATATTTGATTTATTAACAATATTTTGGAATTTCTTTGTTCTTTACAATGCCATTCCTTTTTAATTTATGTTGCAGAAGGCAGGTTTTATGACTGATGGAGACTTTTTTTTTTTTTTTTTTTTTTTTTTTTTTTTTACTTGTCCAGATTCAAAAAAGGAAAGTTTAATAATCTGTGTGAGACATTGGTCAACTTGTACCTACATTGTGACCTGGCATAGATATGTGTAAATAGTATATAGAAATGTTCAAAAGCCCTTGCTCTGGTTTTAAAAAGATGTATGTTGGCTTCAATCAAACATAAAATGTCCGTCATGCCAAACATCAAGGCTTTTTCTTTTTTCATTTTCTTGGAAGTTTCTTGAAAGTTAATTAGAAAGTAGTATTACATAATGTTCTTTTGTTTCGTTAAATCAAAGGCTTGATGAAGGGAACAATTTTTTTTTTTTGGGCTTTTTCTGCTCCAAGTTGGTAAACTCAAGATTGAATTACCTCAAAAAATAGTTATTGGCATGTAAAGCTTGAGCATTTTTTTATTTTATTTTTATTTTTTTCTCCTAAAGGCTTTACGGTTTTCAAAAGGGCAAGTGGGCAAATTGTTTTTTGTTGTACTCTCTCCCTGATATGCTGTTGACACATCCAGTTACCACTAGGATAGGTGGTTATCTGAAGATGTAAACTTTTTGGCCAATGAAAATAAATGCTTGAAAATAATTTTATACCACAATGCAGGAATCGCTTAGCAGGATGTTAGTTATGTTTAGTGCGTTTTGTTTTTTTTTTTTTTTTTTTTTTTTTTTGACATGTTCCGTTTCTTTTTGAAGGGTCCGTCCACCCAAACTGGTTTGATGTATTATGTTCCTTTTCTGAATAAATTGTCATAATTTTATTTCTTTTTTTTTTTTTTTTTTTTTTTGTTTGTTTGACATGTTCTTAAAGTGGTTCAGAAAAAAACTATTTATTAAAGCATTTTATAACTATGTTATAACGTTTTTGCTTCTTTGTTTTTTTTTCTTTGTGCAGTTTAAATTTTTATATTTATATTAAAAATAAAAATGAAAATATTGTCATTGTTGAAACTGTTTTAAGTTTACAAAAAGTAGAATTTAAATTGGGTACTTTTAAAATTTTGATTTAAAGTCCAACTTTTAAAATGAGACCTAACAGGAATAAAATGAAACTGCTCTGGTTGCTTGTTACCTTGATTTCAGAAGCTGCCTCTGCTGTATTTTCTACAATACGTATCACCAGTCTTCAGGTTGACTCGCCATCAAT
>NC_092869.1:33926731-33935210 GCF_032062135.1 Pyxicephalus adspersus
TGAGTCAGTTGTTTTCTATACCATACTAGCCATTTCATTTAGTGTCCAGCACATAATCTCCATGTAATGGTACTGCTTTGCATAGCACTGTCAAGTTGTATAGATTGTATGTTGGGAAGGGATGAGAGGTGAAGGCACACTTATTTTTCCATGACTGGCGTACATGCTCACTTTAAGTGATTCTACACTGATTAGTGGGCACATTCTGATATCTAGGAAGTCCGTTAAGTTTCTGCTTGCACCTTCATCCAGTACACAATATCATTGGATCCAGTGCAGATATTTAAAACATTCAGGTTTGTCAGGATTAAAGCTGGCAAGGTCAACTTCTCTCCAGGGTCTAGAGGTCAAAAGGATTTGCTTTTTGCAAGCCGAGTCAGATAATCGTATGGATTTGGATTTCCACATTTGCATTTGGTGTCTTTTACTGCACTTAAGAGAATATCCATCACCAAATATTTTTGTAATCTGCATGGTTCATTGGTAATTTAACTGCCATTATTTTGATGGACCCAGTGTTGAATAGTAGGTCACACAAATGCTGTTTTATCACATTTGTGTGTATTTAAATGGGAGAATGACTGGTGGACAATACAAAGTAATTAATAGATTGTAAGCTTCTTGGGGCAGGGTCCTCTCCTCCTCCTGTGTCACTGTCTGTATCCGTCTGCAGTTTGCAACCTCTATTTAATGTACATGTGCTGCGTAATATGTTGTCACTATATAAATACAGTTTGATATTAGGAACGTTGCATTGTACTATGGAGGAGCAGTGTTGCTATCCTTCACAATACATAAGGTAGATGAGTGTTGTAGTTCACAGAGCATAGCTAGAGCTGATCACACTTTTTTGAGATGGCAGCGCACAGGAAGCTACAAGGATATTGGTTTTCTAGCAATATCAACAGGTTTTTTTTTTTCACTTGACCCAAAGATAGAAAGCAAATGCCACTACCATATATAAAGACTGGTAAGCTTCCATAATACATTTTTGTCCTTGAACTCGGATATATTTCAAGGTGTTTGCTTACAATTTAAATGTCTATGAAGCCCAATAGTTGTGGCTCCTCTCTACCTTGGATTTTTCCATGCTGGAGCATCAAATGCATCTTTTAAAGCTCTACTCAATGTAAACTCCTAAATACAAAGAAAAATAAAAAAAAATATTAAACTTATACCTACCAATTCTTTTCATTTCTGTCTAATTGTAAGATTTACAGCTCTCACAAAGTACAGCAGTCCAGGGGAGAGAAGACCTGCTGCTGCTGTTCAGTGTTATTTGCAGGTCTTCTCCATCCCCCAGCCTGTGACTGAATGGTAAATAGCAGCAGATTGCTAAGCGCATCTTTCTGTCAATCTGCTCTATCCTATTTGTATATTCTTTGTTGGCACATGAGTATATGTTCCTTGTAGCTTGGACATCTAATTTCCCTTTTTCCTGTCCTAGGCAACCTTATTAATATTATTTATTAAACAGTATAGCACCAACCTATTACACAGTGCTGTACATTAAATAGAGGTTGCAAATAACAGATACAGACCGTAACACAGGAGGAGGAAAAGACCCTGCCCAGAAGAGCTTACAATCTAAGAGGTGGGGAAAGTATCACACAATAGGATGGGGGGCATAGATTGTTGGGTAATTAGTGGGGATTTTTAAATGACAGAAGGAGATGGGTAAGCAAGTTTAAAAAGATGGGTTTTCAGTGCTCTTTTAAATTAGCAGAAAGTAGGAGCAAGCCGAATAGGATGAGGAAGACCATTCCAGAGAGTCGGGGCAACTCTAGAAAAGTCTTGGAGCCGTGCAAGGTTATGAGTGGGGAAGTCATTGCATGCAAGGAAAACCAGTGGACAGCCTTTAGCACCCACTATAATTTTTAGCCAATGTGGCTGTTCCCCAGATCTTTCAGGAACTATGCATAATTTACCATTGTGTTAACACACCCCCAAACATGGACTGCCAATGCACCAGAATGGATCAATAAACGACACTGCATGATTTCTGATGCAATCCATGGTAATGCATTACCACGTGTTGGAGTTGAGTTGCTCCTGCTGCATTTGGATGACATTTTAAATGAATTGCAGCTCTTTAATGCTCTGAACATTAATATGCAACACACTGCATCTGCAAAGTCTAAATGGGCCTTGAAGGTTTTATCTTATTTCTTCCTTCTTAGCAAGCTCATGCATTTTAGTAGCCTTTTAAATTCTTCAGTAAGGATCAATAACTCCATGACTGTGCATTTTCAAAGCACCCTAATGCACTGTGTGTGATGGTTATGTGCATCTGACTCGGCTTTTGAATTCTGAGTTTTAAATTACCAGCATATGATCTTTCTATTTATTTTATGGCAGGCTGTTCAAGGCTTCTTGTAGCTAATCTAACAAGACATGAAAAAGAAGGCTTTGCAGTTTTCTGCATGAAAGCTAAATCCAGCATTCTGGGTATAGGAGGAACATTGTCAGAATTTATTCATAAAATATTGTCTTGTATGAAGTTTTCCCTGCAAGTTTGTAATCTAAGGAGATATATTTAACCCTAGATATGCATTCTGCAATTTGTGGTCCATAGGGAGTCTTATATCCATGAACTTTCCTGTCTGCTGTTACAACCATTTTAACATTGATTTCTACTCTGTATTTTAGGCTTCATTTGCTCCACAGTACCTGCAACTACACAGATCATGCAGGGGTTGTTTTTAAAAGGGCCTTATCGATGGATTTCTTTTCACTTCACAGCTTTGCATTCTCATACGAGTCTATGTACATGTAAAACCTACTTAAAGCAAGTTAAAAAGGGTCAGCTGCACCTGTCAATGAATTCCTAACAATCCTATATGCACTCAGAACTGATGTCAAACTGTTGCCATAGGCATAATCTCAAAGCCTGTTGACCTGGAACCTAAAGCTCATTTACTACTGGTAAAGAATATGCAAAAATTGGAATTTACATATCCTGGCCACACGTTCCCTTTAAAACCCAGCAATAAGCAAATCCTATTGGTTGTGAGGATGATGCAGAAGAGGTTACATTATATTTTTTCTTGGAGAAAATGCTGCTCCATGTTTTCTTTGGTGCAGTCCATATGTCAAAGCCATGGAACGTCTTCTGTAGAGGAGGATCAGAGTATAGATTGACGGATCTGTTGATCCCCACTCTATCAACTTATTTTATTACTAGGCAGATAAGTCAACTCGTATTAGTCTACTCTTTTGTTCTGCCATGTTCAGTATTGGCATAGCCTTTTCATTCTGTGCTTGCCCTGTGATAATGTGCTGAGCAATCACTATACAAGGGGAGCATTGCCGCCCCCTGACAACCATCAGAAAATGGCTATGCTCCCCGATGTGTATCTTTTTGGCCATTGTAAAGCCTTAACACTGCTAGGGTACACAGCAGATAGCATTCGTATGGGCTGAGGGTGGTCCGTAGTCAGAGTGGGAATGCCGTGCCCTCACTTTTTTCAAAAACTCTTATTTTGCAAAAAATCTTTTGGTGGTCCGTAGCTCTGGCCGGTCCACCCCCCTGCAGGATTCTCCTGGGAGGGGGCCCCGAGCTGCGGACCATATCTCCTGTATGGAAAAGCAGGCTCAGGGCAGTGGGCGAGTAGTCTCTCTGAACACAACCATCCACTCTCCCATCGCAGGCTCAGAACTGTGATGGGAGAGTGGGTGGGTTCTGGTATCATGACGTCACTCTGGGGGAAGTTTCTTCCTCTTTGAGTGACACATAGGCAGGGGTGTAGTAGAGCGGGCATGTTAATATACCATTGATATTATTATTATTATTATTATGCGTGCTCGACATGTTTATATAACATTGATATTATTATTATTATTATTAGGCGCACTTGCCATGGATAGTACCGTGTCCCCTCCTATTTTTTTACGACTACACCCCTGTCTGTAGTGCAAACAGTCCTAGCTTTGTAATTCTATACAGTGGTTGGTGCCAACCATGGCAGAGAATGGAGCACATCGGAATTGAATATTTAATCTATATTTATGATGGATGTCTTCATTTAATGGAGTATATAAACCCGCGTTTTGATCAATCCATCCTGCACAGCTGGATCCTTGCCAATTGCTTGGTCCCTGGCATGAGGAACAGGTAAACACAGCACAACGAACAGAACAAAACGTCAGTAGCTAAATCTGTCCTAACATTTGATTCCTGTAAACACCTAGGGGAAGATGGATCAGTAAGATATTGCAGTAATATGAAATTTATGCATAAATATGCACCAATGTTATAGAAATCTTTTACAGAAATTAAACTATGATTTAAAGTTCTTGGCCCCTAGGCCATCAGCCCACATGTTGTTATTATCATAATCATCTAATATATTTGACAGGAGAGTTATCATGAACGCTTTTATGCTGTGTCACACGATGAATAATTAATCCAAATACATTTTATTATATTACTTTACCAAACAGACAATGGCTTCCTAAACATCTGACAGCTCCGACTAGCAGAAAGCCTACAAGCAATAATCTGGCCTTAATGAAAGGGAAGTGAAAATGACAAAATTGATTGGAGATTGTGGAATCCATTAATTATTAAAGCCTTTGCATGTGCCAGGGGCAAAGATTCTATCTGCAAGGTTATATACAGCCTGTCTTGTGTTATACAACCTGCCATATCAAAGGACGCGTGGACTCGGGTATTAAATATTTCTCTTTTGTGCAAATGTTTTGACACCCTGGTAAGAACAAATACACATATTTTCAATATCCCCTCTATGTTGGGTCAAAAAAGAAACCTCAATGTTTCCTGTTTTTCAAAATATTGTTTCAGCAAATAAGGTAAGTTTATTTAAATGTAGAATAGACTCAGCTTGTCCATTCTCCAATAAAGTGCTTGCTAACATATTTTTTAATGAGTTAATTTCCACAAATGCAAATATAATTGGTTCGATTTTGAAGATAACAAATGGTAAATGGGTGGCTGTTCAGGTCTAGAACTAAGTGCATTTGGGTGCCAAGTATAAAACAGAGCTTGGCCTACTGTACTTTAATTAATATTTTAAATAATATTTTTTTAATTAATAATTTAATACATATTTTAACAATTTATATATATAATTCAATTTATATAAAACATCTTATCTTATATATATAGGTTTAACAATCTTATTTGCATGCTGGTTTGTTGACCCCTTGATAGTTTAGAAAAAAATTGGCAACTTCATCACCTTTATATTCAGCTATGGAAGATCTCCATTAGTCTAGTTATGCATTAATTACAAATCATCATATTTAGGATTTTCATTCGTTATTACCATAGGATTCATTACCAGGATGGGAACTTCAGTCTGCCTTGGTATTAGTCTCCGGTAATCTCCTTTAACACAGCATTCAGAAAAAACCAGAGAGCATGAATGCTACCAGGGTTCTATTGCTTATGGGAAACTTGCTTACAGTAAGGAGAGAGCAATGGGGACCTGATGGCACCCCATCATCACATAAATCCCCTTTCTCCTAAAGCTGGTCTCTCCTGCTGCACCCTACATCTTTTTTAGACATAGTAAGGACGTGGAGAACAGCAGATTGAACTATTGTTGGACTCTGAAGATTCTTCTGAGTATGATGTTTTTATTTAATAGAATAAAGAAAAAAGTCATCAATTGCATATGTATGTATATATATGTACAGAAACCAGAAATAATATAAAATAAATATATAATATATAATAATATATATATATAATATTTCAGCACAGTGGGATTTCTACAGTTTTTAAAGCTGGTGTCTCTTTGACCCATATACACTATACCCATGCTTTAAATACTGCACCGAAGGTGTTCTTCCATGATTGGTTATGAAAATCCCTTAAGCAATGTCAGAGGGTGATTAAGTCAAAGTAACCTACAAAGTATTTTTCATCTTTCCATCTGTAACCACAATGCAAACACTAGTGAAAAAAAAAACTTTCTGATGTTCCCATTCAGTTTACTGTTCCTTGCAATAGTTGAAAATTATCCAAGCTCACAGCGTGGAAAAGAGGAGGCCTGGGCAGAGCGGTTCTTGCCAGGTTCTACAAGGATGGACATGCATCAAAAATGTAAATTCGTGCCACCTGAGTTTTCCGCTTCATCTCCAGCCCATCGGTCTTAGACGTCACTGGAATTTCCAGAGCACCTTTTTACGTTATGGAATTCTTCCCACAAGAGAATGGAACTTAAAGTACAAGTTCAGAACAAGCTAACCTAATGTAAGCAAGAACCTGTAAGCTGCATTCCCACCTGTCCGCAACCTCCTCTAGTGTTTACATCATCAGGCCCAAAATCTTCTCCGGCGCCAACCACTACAGTGCAGTAACATTCCATAGAATGAAGCTGATACTTTTAGGTTAGGAGGCTAGGAAAGATATGCTGTATTTTTAATGGAAAAACTTTATTTTTAAATTTTTTGATTGTTATAGATTTTGACTCAATGATCTGTGTACTTTAAAGATGAACCAAACTCAAAGTGTTCCCCATACTTTCTTATATTATAGAGAACATTAGGAACTGTTACCATTAAAAATCTACCTTTTATTATGAATTCCTGCTGAAAAATAGCTTTGCCCATTCTGGTAAGTGGGTTTGCCTAGGCACTCCAGCCTCATAGCTGCGACATCTCTACTCTTTTCTTTGCTGGTGGCTCAGCCGTGAGGAAGCAAAGCCCTGCCTCGACCAAGATGGCCACCTCCATTCAGAGAAACTGCAAAACAAGACATGATGGTGAGAGACAATACTGATGCCCAGTCTTTTCCCCTCGGCCTGCCTTTTTTTGGGGAACAGCTTGCAGAGTTCAGCTTTTAAATAGGGGCATGGCCTGGTGCTCTACAGCTAGGCTTCAGGATTCAAAAAGTAATTTATAATTTGAGGATATATTTCCTGGTGCCTTCACTATGCTGGAAGATTTGGGATAGTTATCATTTAAAGGTACACAGCAGGAAAACATGGCCATTTTGGAATAATTGAGGGGACACTGCTTACCTTTTGAATGATTGAAATGTACATCTGGCATTCATTTTGTACAGCTTCCTACTCCCTTAGGTAAATCCCAGTGGCAGCCGGCACAGCCATATTTATACATCATCCTACCCCAGGGATAGCTGGATGATGGTCTTCTTTTTTTAAAGTCCCACCCCTTGATTATATAATTATTAAAGTAAAAATTAAGTTTAAAATAAGATAATAGAGGTGTACTTTATATGCAGTCTATACTTCAATTGTACAAACCAACTTTTTTTGTTTCTAGAACTATAAAGTGTCCTCTGACTTATGTTTTGCATTCTTCCCACTGCCATTCTTTTACTGGGGCAGCCTATATGGAGTGCAACAAGGTTGACATTTCTAGGACATTCTGTGCACCAAAGTATATCAAATACCTCCAGGTGGTCACACTAGCTATGTTTGATAGTTTCAAATGAACGTGCAAAACTATATTTATTATTATTACATTGCAATATAGTTATGTGGCAATAATATATTTTTAATGAGAGTGGAGCTTTCCTTTAAGTCTGTGGCCTGGTGCTGCCTAGGCTCTGGTCCAACAGTGCTATTATGGTGGATACAGAACCAGCAGCTGATTCCTTATTATCCGTTTTTATGAAGAGGATACCTCAATAAATGATCATTCTAAGATTCTGAAAGTTCTAAATATCAGAACCTCAAATGGGTCACAGCACAGAATCATTTGGCAAAAGTCTTTTGAAACCGTCACTACTTCCCACCACTACATATCTCCCCTCCTATTGTGTGATACTTCCCCCACCTACTAGATTGTAAGCTCTTCTGGGCAGGGACCTCTCCTCCTCCTGTGTCACTGTCTATCATTTGCAACCCCTATTTAATGTACAGCGCTGCGTAATATGTTGGCGCAATATAAATCCTGTTTATTATTAATAATTAGGTTTGCAGTCCTGCAGCACTATGAAGATCCAGCTGCATCTGGCTGCCTTTGAATATATAACCTTCAGGTTAAAAGGAAATGTAAGTGGAATATTTGACCTCAGCAGTATTGTAATGTGCCTGGATGTATTTTATATAGAGAGAGTGTTAATTAATTTTATTTGTAGCCTGAAGCTGCTTTATAAAAGGGAATTGTGAAGTTTGAACACAGATGGATAATAGACGGAGCGTAGAGTTTAATGTAACATGCAGCCAGTGTCAGCTCCAAATATTCTGCATATAAGCAGCTGCTCTGTACAACATGGCTCCCTCCTGCTAGGGACAGGTGGACTTCTTGAAACAGAATGGGGTTAGGAAGACGGAAATAAATACCTTGGAGAGAACAGATGAGGGATGGGGGACGCCTCTCTCTGTTTACTGAACAGAGCATTAATAGTTAATAGAGAAGTTATACATCTTTAGAAGAAGCGATGACCTGATGCTGTGTCTTGGTTCACTGCTCCCCTATTAGACACTAGAGTATAGTATATATACTATATATATATATATATATATATATATATATATATATA
>NC_092869.1:33935236-33987425 GCF_032062135.1 Pyxicephalus adspersus
ATATATATATATATATATATATATATACTTATACCATGGCAGCACCAATGCTTCTTTATTGGAGCTTCCAAATATCTCTGTAGAGTAGACTTAAAAAAACTTTAAAAAAGAAGGAACCAGGATGAAAACCGAGAAAAAGCACCATATGCAGTATCAAAAACAGAAATTGTTTATATCAAAAACAGAAGTTCAAGATGTATCTATACTTCTGTATAGTTGTATGAAATCAATGCTGGTTGACAACCAATATGGAGAAGTCTTAGTTTAATAGAGAGCTTTGGTTTCAAGTGGTGTGAGACCATTGTGAGTGCAGCTCTAGGCTCACAGCAAACTGCAGCACAGGTAACTAGATTTGTACACAGCTGCAGTGCATCTTGAAACAACAGCCATCAGGCCAAAAGCAACTTTTCCTATTTGGAAACCACGCCATGCAAAAAATGGTTCCCAATATTCACTTGGAATAGAGAGGCTGGGACCATGTATGAGCCCTCAGCAAAATACTTTGGGTCTGGATGGGTTTGATCTTTACTTGTAGTGTGAAAACCGCACAGCTGGCAGTTCCTGGGCACGCAGCAAACCGCACCACAGGCACCCAAATTTGCACACGGCTGTGGTGCAAATCTTCATATAACAACTGCACAGCTAAACATAACTTGTCCCTTTTGGAAACTGCTCCACTGGCAACTGCATGCAAAAAATGGTTCCCGGTATTTACTTGAGTGGGAGAGGCTGGGACCATCATTGAGCCCTCAGCAAACACTGCAGCTTACTGCAAGTCTGAACTTTACCAATATTATTGATGAATGCTGTACAAATTGGAGGAATCGGAATGACACAAAATATTAAAATGAACTTTTTTGTTATTTTTAGCTTTTCATAGAGGGTCAGGCTATTTGGTCAGGTATGGTGCTTCTAGGTTTCTATGCATTTCTTTTTAGCAGCACAGATCATAATTTTATGGTCAAAACTTGTTGGGATTATCACCCTATTATTATCACCCTAAAGGCTTGTGTACATGGCATGGTTTTCCTGCTCATCAAAAAAAGGGCAGCAAATTTGTATTTACTCCAATAATACTGTGCACATCAGATTGGCCTGCTTTACATTGCCAGTTGCAGGTACTGTTGATATGTGATTAGTTGCGTGTCAAAGTACGATTATTATGTTTGTATGCTGAGTAGTGCTGTATTAAATGTATAGAACAATTTGACAACAATTCCCATCTACTACAGACCTTACAGCCACAGCCAATAATAATAAAATCAAATTTTAAGGACTGGATCAACAGAGATTATTATTACACAGTATTTATATAGTGCCATCATATACAAAGTTGATAGTCGTGTTACTAACTGTCCCCCAAAGGAGCTCACAATCTAATGTCCCTACCATAGTCATAGATACAAAACCTTTGCCATTTATTACAGGTACTCTCTATGTATTTCATCTATGTACCTAAATGTTTGCCTGGAGTGCAACTTTAACATTGAGGGTTCACTAAATTCTGCATATATTCAGATGTTATGGTCTCTCCTCCTATTGTGTGTTAATTCTCCCATCTCCTAGAGTGTACGCTCTTGGGGGCAGGGTCCTCCCCTCCTGTGTCATTGTCTGAATCTGTCTGTCATTTGCAATGTAAAGCCCTGCGTAATATGTTGGTGCTATAAAAAATCCTGTTTATTATTATTATTAATAATAATAATAATAATAATAATGTTTGGAATGCAGTCTATGCATTGCATTAAGGCAGCCCAATCATTTTGAACGGACGCTTGGAATTTCATTTGCTGGAGGATGGTAAAGGAGGAAAATGCTGCCAGACAATTGAATGGTCACATTCACTAATACAAATTAGTTGACTGTTTTTACTAAACATTAAAACTTACAAAATGTTTTTTGACCGAAGAAACATATTTTGAAAGAGATAAAGAGTAAGGATTACTTTAGTAAGGATTTTTATATGTTTCTGAGACCAAGCTAGGTCCACTTTTTTAAGCCAATACCACAGATTTTATAAATAATTCCTGACATCTGTGGTCACACGACTCACCACATTACATTCTATATAACTTCCCCTATGTTTAGAACACACTATATAAAATTTTGGCAAAGGTTCACCGGGTGACATAATTTCCGTAACACCCTTGAAATGATTGTTTGTTCTGAAGTCTCCCCTATACAAGAACATTTCATGTACTGGTTCTCACAAGAATATAATAGACAATAGATCCTTAGGTGGGCATGAACAACTCTATTTGTTTAGGCTGGCTGGCAGCTGACCGAATAGCCACCAGCTGATCTCACACAGGAACAGTGCTGTGCATATCTGAAGGGAAAATACAAAAGACCTTTATGTGATAAGGAAAAGGCAAAGTGATAAGTTCAGTCCATAGAAACAAGACAGCAACTGCACTGTAGAAGTTTGGCTATACTAAATAAATTTAATTTGAAATATAATTTACAGTTACGAGTTTAAGAATCCATGGTAGTATGCTTTTATTATATGGATTATATATTGCATGCCTATATTATTTTACACACCCATATGAATGCAAGTCAACTATAGGTCAAAAGGAGGTCAACTATAGGTCAATTGCACCTGCCAATGTAGGTCTCAAACTGATGCCATTGACACAATCCCAAAGCCTTCCATCACATATCGTTCACGCCCAGTCAACATATACAAGCTATCATGGATGTACTGCTTACCTGATTATGTATTTCTAGTAACCCTAAGCGCTTATTCAGATCTATCTTTCCATGGTAAGATGCGGTAAAATTTTGGTGTGTGTGAAAAGTGCCATTGAATTTAAACAGTACTCCAAAACTCCAATATAGTCCCCAGTCCACGTATATGGTAACATTGCATAAAGGTGCATGTTCATTGTCTTAGCCAACACCAAGAAAACTCCTGGCTGTTTTATGTCTACAGACAAGGTTGTTTCTCCATAACAGTGGTGCTTACCCCTAAATAAATGGTGACAATAGTGCCTGCAATAAATATACTTCTTGCATTGTCTTGCCCATGGCCATCCATAGTAAAAGAATAGGGGCAATTTACTATTACTGCCCACCAACTGACCATTCAAGCAACACAAACATGTTTAATGAGCATGGCATTTGTGGCAAGGCGGGCAGCCACTCAAGGTCACCAAGGAGCCACCAAGGAATGGCTGTTCCTGCCATCTATATAAACTAGCCTAACTGCATTTGTAAAAACAAGGTTTTTTATAACTGAAAAACATATTAATGCAGTGCTGTGCATCTGACTATTTTCAGAAGAAAGCAGTGTAAGTACATGGGTTTGACTTAGTATCAGCCTTTTGCAGTCCTTGTACAGAGGAGTTCAGAGGTGTGCTCATCAGTCTGTTGCTTTTCTCTGGGCTGGGGGAGGGACAAGACCTGTAATGTTTCCTTACTGCAACAGAAAAGAAAAATCTGGTCTCCTGCTTTGCTAGCTGGGGCTGTGGGATATGGCATATCTGTATATTTATCAGGACTGGAAGGGCAAAAATACAAATATTTAAATGGAAACAGCCTCCTAGATAGTAAGCTCTTCGGGGCAGGGTCCTGTCTTCCTTGCGTGTCACTGTCTGTATCTGTCTGTTATTTGCAACACCTATTTAATCTACAGCACTGCGTAATATGTTGGCACTATATGAATACTGTTTATTATTATTATTATTATTATTATTATTATTAATAATAATAATAATGACAGCCCCAAATATGTATTTCATTTGAGTGCATTTAGCCGTTTGCCTGCATTTCAACTTCAATACCATAATTATTATTGTCACACATCTGTCCTCTGTTACGAATTCCCTCCTGAAATCTTCACCTCCAGAACATTTAGTACTGCAGAGTTTATTAAACCTCCAGGAAATGACTCAAACCCTATTCTAAACAAAAATGTTAGAAAAAAAAACCTAAGGACGCCCATTGAAAAATGCAACAATACAGGAAACTGATTTAGCCAAGGTGGCTACAGAATCCCCTCATTATGTTACATTGTATTACAGGGTCATTATCCCATAGCAGCTGACCTTTGAACTTCTCCACATCGGCGTTATCAATATTGCCCGATGACATTTTGCGATACCAGAGCAGTATTGTTGTATTATGAAGGCTCGGCCTGAGAATAAGTGCGCGGCCTGGGATTGCCGCCTTCAATAATATCTCCCCGATCGGCGCACTTCCCTCCTGCAAAACAAAAAGGCAGGAAACACATGTGCAGTAACTGGCAATCAGTCTCCTGGATTCTTCAAGAATCCTCCAAAAACACTTTCAAGCTTGCATTCCTTATAAACAAAACCATGAAGGGTCCACAATCAACTTCAACCGCTGGACATGAGGGATAAGAATTTCCTCTTTTATTGCTACATGGGATCTTTGGCAGCTCTGCTCAGATGGACGAGGTGCACGATTCTACCATTCTTGGGAAGCCAACAGGATATTCAGCAAGTATTGCTATTATGTGTCAAGTGGAATTTTTCACATGCTTCTAAATATAGTCATAGCCTTACTAGACGAAAAAATGATGGCCGCTAAGTAGAGACTTACTGTAGAGACCTAATATTTTTTCTTTTCCAGACACTTCTAAATATCGGTCAGAGGTCAGGGTTGTTCTCAAGTTCCTTTATGACGTTAGTGTGAAAATGCAATAAGTCCGCAATACATGCACATTTCTTCATTTTTCTGAGCTCCCTGTTTGGGCTTTCAACACAGTGCCAGCATTGTCTTGCCTACTGGAATATGGAACTCCATTGTCTCCCCAGTCTATTCTTCACCCCTTTCTATCCCTTCCTACATGTATAAAATTATTTCCTTCCCAGCAAAACAACGCTGCTTGTTGCCTTGAGTCTAGATAGTCTATCCAAACCTTGTGTGTAGGGAAAGGCTCCTCGGGGGTGGGGCTACTTTATAAGGAATGCCCTCCTGCAGACCCTGCAACAATTTTACAAACCTAGTGATGGCATCTCAAAAACTAATACCAAATATTGTTTACTGCTACAAGATAAAAGAAAGAAAAATGTTGGCATGTGCTCTTGAGGAAGAAAGGGAGATCAGGAGTTAAATGTGGCCTATATAAATATTTTAAGGGAAACATGTGCTGGCAAAAATATGTAGGCTGCCCTGGCAAACCACCTTCTGGTGCTAGTTTTTTGGTTGGTTTGATGGCTTAAGTACTTTCTACATTTTCAAGTGTAGAGTTTAATGCCTAAATCCAATCCAGTGGTAAGGAAGGATTGAAACCAGAGACAGCCAGGCAACTGGAATTTTATTAAGGAGGTCAGCAATGTAATTGGATAATATGGAGCCTTCAGTACAGGTTTCCTTTAAAGTCTGCCCCAGGGGTATATGAAACTAATGGGTGCAAAGTTAATCCAGCCCCAAAAGAAATATTACAGAATTTGGAAAGTTATACTGAGTTCTAAAGTATATCTAAAACCCAGACTTTTAATTTTAGGTCAGGTAAGTGTTGGGGCCCCTTGTCAGGTTTTAATTGGTGTCTGTGTCCCTGCTGTCCTGATTGATATCATCATCAAAACTTCTTGAAAGCCAGCATTTTATAATTGTCCAATTGCAGCCAAAATAAGAGGTGTGCAAGAAACCTCCAATGGGAACCTCTGTTCCAGGTAATACTTTCTGCCCCACCTGTAAAGTTTTTCCTACTTTTAGAATAGACCAGGAAGACAGAGGATGTTAAAGTGAAACTATGGGTAAAAAATAAAAAGTTTGTAATCAGGCAGGTCGTTTACTGCAGGACAAGTGATGTTCCTTCTACAAAAAAATAAACTTACCTGCCTGATTGCAGATTTTTATTCTCACTCCCCTGGCCCCGTCTGAGGCCAAGCCATCTTCTTCCTCTAGGATGCTGATCTTTGGCTATCTAGATTGGCTGGGCTCAGCATTTTTTTTTTAATTTATATTTAGTTTTATTGAAAAAGGGACTTTGCCTGTCCTTTTCTGCAATAAAGACCTGCCTGATTGCTGACTTTTTAAACTACAGTTACGATTTAACCTTCTATTACTATTCTATTCCACAATTTTAAAACAAATATCTTTGGTTTTACATACCGTTTAATGTTATTTTAATACCAAGAGACATTCTTGCCATTTAGCCTCGCTGAGCAGACAGGGCCCTCAACGCGTAGATTGACGTTTTCATCCTTTGTGGACAAGATGTGTACAAGATCTAAGGCTTTTTATTAACTACATTCCTTCCTCAAGTTTTATGTCACAACATGTTTCTGAAAGGTCTTTGCATTAGCTCTTCATGGCTTTCTATTATTTTATTAAGTAACGTGTTGGAAAAGCACTTTATCCCTCATGCATTAGCCAAAACTGCACTCTCTCCTTGTACCAAACATGACGGGACAACATCCCAATCCACATCCTACACACACTATTCCTTTATACAATAATCATTTTCACCAAACAGCTCGACAGAAACACTATTGTATTTCCTAATGAGGCCGTTTATTACAAGACGAAAGTAAAGAACTCCAGGCTAAAGCAAAGTTTAATGATAAATATATAAAGAGAACAGCTATAAATTTGTGTTAGGTACCCGCGTCATCCCAACACACCGTGTGGCTTCACTTTCTTTCTTCATCCTGCAATCAGTGTAGGAAAGAAGGTTGTGTACATTATTGTGTTACATCAGAACTCATTTATGTGACATTGACCTAGGGACACAAATTGTCCAGAAATGCCTAGTAAGGTGAGATCAACCAGTTGTTGAAAACTGGGACATCATTTATTTGGGTTGAGCGGCCCATTACCATTGAAAAATGTTTGTGACGAAAAGTTGGTTTCCTCCTGGAATTTCCAAAGAATTGACCTGAAATTTTATGTGGTGTTTGTTCCATTAAAACAAGTTCAGCACACTTTTACTTTAACCAGATGTAATTTCATATCCTAATTTCCTTTACAGACAACCTCATCATCCAATAGGTTTTTAGGTATTCTCCCCGTAAAGGACACTGTAACGGACTGGTTATTTCTGTCCATATTGGCCTGTTGATGTAACACATGTTGCTTATATCATCAATTGGTAATATGCATTGTGTTAAGCCAGCCCAATGAAATTAAAGGGCTGCCAAAGCATCAGAAAAGGCACAAAATTAGATTTGCACATTTTTTTATGCAGAACACCACACATGCAGGTACATGTGTTGGGGTACACTGAATGGCACTAAACATAATATGTGGGAATCAGGAGGTCAAACCAGAGGAGGATTTTATCTTTAGCTATATTCTGAGTTTCTACCCTCTAGGACAATCTTAAAGGTATTTTAAGGCCCTGGTCCAGCACCAGTACTCACTAGACACCAGTCTTCCAATCTAAGGCCGCAGTCTTCACCTATATCAAGCCCGCAGCCTCGGGAGACTAGTTGCATTTTCCAGCACATGGTTGCCCCCAGGACTTAGTGTGCAATGCATGGCATTTAGGGAAGAACTGGCAAAGGACCAGGAGCCCACAGATAAAGCAGCTCAAGGTTCTTAAAAAGACAAATCTAGAAAACAGCCAAAAGGTCATACAGGGGCGATCAGTCCACTGGACAAGGTACCAAAGGAGAAGCACAAAGCAGAGTTGGGATCACAGGCAAACGTCAGTCCAGGCAACAAACAAATAATAGGTCAGGAACAAGCAAGGCCAGCAACAGTAAATCAAACAAAAACTCACATCGGCAGCATATTAGCCCAGCTACATTCTACACCAGGCACAGATCACTGGAAGCAGAGAGCCTATTAAGCTCATTGTTCTCATTAGTCTCAGCACAATTCTAGATCCCATTCAGCTGCACACAGTCTCAGAGCAGGGGATGCCAAGAGACCATTCACAGCCAAAGGGAAACCATGGATGTCGCGGGCTGCAGAGCAGGAGACTGACAGCTATTTGTCTTATCTTCCCTGCTGCTGTAAGTGGGGCCAACAAGGAGAATAAACAGGGCCCGCTGTCCTGTGGTAGCCAACAGCACAGGATCGCTGGCCAGATAATTGTCTCCTAACAGGAAAAGACTACTTTTTAAAAAAAGAATATTTTGCTATGCCTATGGTGGGGTAAAGTGCATGCACTACAGGGTTTTGAGTATGGCTTCCCCTTCAGCAAGGAGAACAAGAAATATTACAACAGTGACCTCACCAAATTAAACTAAACATTATACCTCTTATCAGAATAGAAGTGTGCAGAGTCAGAACAGGGAAGGTTATGCCTACAGAGTTAGGAAGTAAACTGCTTAGGTGAAAATTACAGCAAAATGTAGATTTTTAGGGTACTGCTTATCTTTAATTTACCTTTCTAGACATTCGTATTAGATAGCAATCTATTTTTTTTAAGTATAGGTCCAATTTAACATGGAACTAAACCTAAAAGTCAAAAAACTGGAAACTGGAGTGCTCTTAATTGCAAACAAGGCAAACTTACCTGCCTGTTTGAATTCTTCTATAGTACAGTCTTGGCATACCTTGGTGCCAGGACCATAAAACTTGCATGCGTGGGAGTTCCATCATTCTGGCCCAGCTAATCAAGATGGCTGAAGATTAAATCTGAAGAAGCGCTCAGAGAAGATGTCAGTCCTGGCAAAGGAGCAAGGGGAGGTGAGTTTACTTCCACTTTAACAAAACTTTTTTATTCTTTGCATATAAATACAATTTACATGATGATAAGGATGTTGTTTCCAATGCTAGGCATTTTTATCGATGTAATATTTTCTTGTTACGTAGATGCAGTATCTCTTTGCAGTAAGATCATATTTCCAAAATACAATATATCGATAAAATGACGTGAAGGAAAGATATAAATAGAAAAAACATAAGCAATTTATGAGATGATGACTGTAGAGTTTCCATGCTATCTACAGGAAAAGATGAACTAAGTGCAAGTAAAAGCCATCCAATAGAACTTTAATTGTAATGTAAGTGTATTATAGGACAAACAGGGAGGCAAAAAAGTTATTACTAAAATGCCTTTGCAGCTTTTTAAACATAAAGTCAATTATCAATGCCTATGGTTCTCTTAAAGAGTGGTCCACCCAATTTTTATGACGTGGGTTTAGCACAAGCATGCCTGTTAAAGTATAACTGCAGGCACAACTTTTTTTTGTTGAGTTTTGGATACAATGGAGAAAAATTATAACCTTTTATTGCTGTCTGAGAAGATTTTTTCTCTTGGAACTATGATGAGTCATGAGGAAGGCAACATTTTACGGTGGTCACCAAAACAGAAAGAGCTTGCCTTCTGTTTGGCTACTATAAAAGGTGAGATCCTCATTTGTAGTTGTCAAATGGATTTATACTTGTAATATTGAAGACATTCTGTAGCCTTGCCATAATGAAGCTTGAAAGGCTGATAAACATCTTTAACATTACAAGAACATGTCCAGCTGTCTAAAACCCCAGCATCCTACATTGGTGGAACTAATGAAGCAGCTTGGGGAATTGTGAAACATCTTCAACATTTTCAAGAAAAAGTCCAGTTGGATATGACTAACAACTACTAACAAATCAATGTGCAAAGTGGCCCACACGGGTCCTGGACACTCACTTGCTAGTAGGGGCCCCCCAAAGCAGCCAGAACTGTTCTACATCCACCTACATGGCCACCCTTCATTACTTAGTGTCCAGCTTGCATGCCGTCAGAACCTTGTTTGCACGACCCAGATATCCATCCCTTGATGCCAGGCTAGGGAAGCAACGTGCATGCCCCTAGTCTGTGGCAGGTTAATAAATCCTCCCAGCAATCACTGCGTTCGCCATTTTTTCCTCCCAGGACAGGTTTGCAGGCTTTTGGTTTGCTGCTCACCACATTAGGGTGTCGGAAGGGGGACCCACAAGTCAGTTCTGCACAGAGGCCCACTGTTGATTGTGTTCACCACTGCTTCTTAGTGTATCCAATACAAACAAATATATCTGGAGGCACTTTTTACAATAATCAGTGACTTCCTTTATACTTGAGGAACTGTGGAAATGAAATCTATGTACCTATGTTCCCAACTCCTACATGTCCTGCTCTCTTGAATTATATTGTGGACCACCTGTTTAGTTTAGAACAGATTTTGGTAAGCAACCTTGGAAATATTACCCCATATATCATTGGAGTAATCTTAGAATGTCCACAATCACTCTGCACCTTGGCTGTTAATAAGAAACCACAGAAGTATTTACAGGTTAAATGAATGTCCTCCCATTGCACACAACATAAGGGCACATCATGCTATTTACACAATCGTAGCTAGCCATGCTTGTAAAAGGCTCATTGTGTCCTCGTACAGTAACATGCTGCATCTTGTACTAAAACTTGAGCCTAGAAAACACAGTAATAACCATTTAATAGATGAGCCATTGCAATGCTGTGACTAAAATGCCTTTATAATAACCTTTGTGTACAGGTAACTACATGCCATGTGCTGCACTTTACAACGTTAAGTATTGTGAGGGAGAAAGCCACATTCAGATTACTTGGAAACCACAAGGTAATTGGCACTTTGAAGTTTTCTTAGGACCTTTATTAATTTCCTTTCCAGTTCCTCCAAAGTAATAGCATAAAAAAGTCATGCAGTGTTTGTTATATGGCGTAGCGTGTTACAGTCATGCGACTCCCTACCATTATAGGAAGGGTCACTGCAAAGCACTAAACAACATTTCAAAGTATCTGTTTATTGTGTACATAGAAACACGGATAGTGCCGTATTGACCGATGGCTATTTGAACTCATGTTTACCTTTTTGTCAGTATATTATGAGATTTTGCCAAGAGCGGACATTGCCTGGATCTTTAAAGCAGAATTCCTAGCAAAAAAATCAAGCTACAAAATAAAAAACAGTGAATTAAAAGAGGAAATAATAAAGATAGATTTTGCTGCAAAGATCTTTCATCTAGAATATGTTTTAATACTTTAAATTTATGATTACACATCTACAATGTAATTAACACTTATCTTTATTGGCCTAGATTTAACACTACAAGTGCTAAAATACATGTTGCAAAGTTACTAACCCTGAGGAAGACTAACGAGGCGAAACGCGTCGGGTGCAATTACCAACATGATTGAAGCATTATTAATATATGGCATTAGGATTATATGTATGCTGTGTTGAGATGAAATATGTCTAGTACCTCATAAGGCCAATTCAACAGTTTGTGGACCCTAAAAAAGACACTGTGGTCCAATATCAAACCTGTCAATGATATTTGATGACATTTTGCACTTTGTGACTTTTTCTGTATTTATTGTATATATCTGTAAGGAAAGATTGTTTTGTATGGCAAATGTAACTAAATTTGTCAATGCGAGTTATGAACTTCTGTACATTTAATGATACACTAAATAAATTTTTCTGTTTTGTGCAAAAAACCCTGCTCTCCTTATCTTTACCAATCTGTCCTGTGATATTTAGGGTTAGCACATAGTCCGTTGAAGAACCTGTATATATTTAGGTCCCCACCAATTACCTCTTGATTATGTTTTAATACTACTTGATGTCTATAGTCTGATGGCCAACATCATTCAAATTCCTCTGAGCCCAGATGGTTGCGGACCTGCCACAGTGTTGAGCTCATCTCTTTTTCTTGCTCTGCTTTCCCTTCCTATCTGCATGCAATAACTTATTTGCTTCTCATGCTGTTTCCTACTGTAACACTCCAGTGCTGCTGTACAGACTAAAACTAGGTCAAATGTGGGTACGTAAACTTCTTAAAAATGTGTTAATGATTACACAGCTTCATTCATTTTTTATATTTGCTTAGATTCCAAACTTTAAAGTGTAAGTAAAACCAGTCTATACTTACCTGTCCCCATTCTAACGTTGGCACCACCATCTTGTTCCTTCTCGTCTTCCTCGATCTTCCAGGTTCCATCTTGATTGGCAGGACTGGGATGAAAGAAACTATAAAGAACTATAAAAAAAAAAATCAAAGATTAGTAAGAATAAACTAACTAATCACTGACTAATGGCCAATTGGCACAATGAGTAAAACATGTTCCTACAAATGCCCAAGAGCCAGTGGGAGTAATAAATGCCCCAGCATCAATGGCAGTAAAATATGACCCTGCTTCATTAGAAATAAAAAACTGTTCTGTCTATGATCAGCAGGAGTAAAAAAGGTCCCTGCAGTGGTTAGTGGTAGAAAAATACTTAGTGGTGGAGTAGAAGCAAAACATGCCCCATCATCAGTGAGAGCAATACATGCCCCTACTTCAGTGGAAATACAATACGCCTATTGGGGATGAGCGAGCGAGTTTTTAAAATTCGATCTTGCGGCAAATTTGGCCGTTCTCGCTCACTGAATTTTAAGCAAGAATGGCCAGTGTAAACTCGACGATCGATTTATTTTTATTTTTTTAAGTGTGCGATCCCCGGCACTAGAGGTAATTAACCTCTAGTTCCCCGGGGATCGCAAACAGGAGGATTCCCTGCGATTCCTCCTGTTAAAATTTCCTAGATCTTCAGATGGTTTCGCAAAATCGGGTAATCCCTAATGACTATACAATGGTAAACACCCCTGTATCAGTGGGCATATCATATAAATCCTACACCACACACAAACATACATGCAATCTTCACATTACACACAAACATACACACAGCATGTGGAAACTATTCAGAACGTATTCTTACAATCATTGTAAAGGGCTAACATAAGGTTAGTATTGTGAAGGAATGGAGCAGAAGGGAAAGGTGAGTAATAGTGGGTTGGGAGGGGGTGAGCTTTAAAGATTCTTTATATTTTGCCATAATTGCAAGCTGTACACTGCACTGTTAAGAACAGATCAGGTCCATTTTTGGTGCATTGGGCAGGCCATAAAATGAATTGGCATCCCTAATGCAATGTGTGTGCATGCATTTACAGCTCAGCAATGTCTTGCTGAGTTTTAGAAAGTAATAATGAAGCACAAAGATGCAAATATGTTTAATATAAAAATGTCTTTACTGTGTTGATGAGGGTATGAAAGAAACAAGAAAGTAAAACATTTTAGCAGATTAACCTTTAGCTTTAGACATTTTGATAACTGAAAGATCAATGTTCCTGTGATACTGACAACAGTATGGAGTCCTTTTTATTATCAATACTATTCTAGAAGTCTGGAGACAGTGGAAGTTCAAAGGCAAAGGCTATAAGGTGAAAAGAAGAGAATGATGGGCATTCCGCTGACCTTCATGCCTGTGTCAACATATATGTTTTAATTCAAAATGCAACCTTGAGTTATCTTCACAGCTGCTATTTCCAGCCTTGTAGCATTTCTATCAGAAAGAAAGCAAAGGGTCACCTCTCCTAATATCTCATCGTAATTCTGGAATAGAAACAAAAACAGTTTACAAAAACAGCTCACAGGAGATGAGAATGCATTTGGACAACTGGAGCATTAGTAAAATTGATGCTACCCATAGCAAGAAATACGATAATAGCTTTCCTTTTATGTCTGCAAAATTGTGTCCTATCTAATGCTCTTTTCTCATTCGCTCTCTTTTAGTTTGGTAAATATACCATTATAATCACCTGTTATAAATGTTCATGAACTTAAAAAAAACATTGAATATGTTAACAATTATTTGTTATTTTAATAAATAAGTGTAAAAAAGTCATGTGAACTGGTAACTGTATGTGCTCCCCAGTCCTGCATTGTTTTCAACGATTGTTTTCATTGACTCAGTGTTCGCTGCCTCGACCCCGGCTTTCCTTGACTATCCTTCTGTATTGTGATTTGGTACCGTGTTTTGCCCACCTTGGTGTGCCCAAGGTGTCACTGTTGTTAATGTGATGTTAGCATTATGGGTAATAGCAAAGAAGACACTGCCTGAAATAATAGAGGTATGAGTGTTACAAGTGGAAACAAAGGCAAATGGTGAATGAACTTTCAGACCCTTGTGGGTAGGTGAAACCATAGCAAGAGAGGTTACATATACATAGAAGATGAATGGTAAGCATGACAATGAGTATAATATCGGACATACCCTGTGTGCTTTGTGCAGGTATGTTAACAGTTTTAGTCTGCTGGATATAAATCCATTGCTTATGTTTGCTGTCCAGGAATATTACACCCAAATTTTGCATTGAGGAAGCCACCTATTGATAGCTGTAGTGTGAAATGTGTTAAAGGGAAAAGTATAAACATTTCCTACTGAATAGGTCATGCATGTTGATTCATGCTCTCCACACTTGTTCATGCATTCCATCTTCCCTCTCAATCCCATTATTCACCTTTTGAAGGCTGCTTATAAAACTATCATGTCTGTTCAGACTGGATCACCAAATTGCTCAAAGTTACATTTTATTTAAATGACACTGTGATGTGGAACAATGGCTAATTTCCTTCCATTGTTTACCAATATACAATGTTTTATCCTGTTGCTCTGCAACATCTTTTTTTTCAATGTGCCAAGTTCTGTAGTAACACGGTATAGAGAGCAATGATAGTATAGAATCCATAACATCTGTCTATAATGATCAAACTTAGAGTTCATATATTCCACTTCTCTAAAAGTGAACCTGGAGGCACTCTTGTGCAAACACACGTGTAGGGTACACATATAGATGTCAGTGATGAATGTACAACACATATTAAGTATCACTGAACACACTGAAATGATAGGAATAATGTAAGGTCATTTTTAAGGGTTAACTTCAAACTCATGAGCAGTAAAGATTTTTAAAGTATTGCCTTTAGACTAATCTTAGTATCATAGTTTTTAACCATCTTGCAGGCACACACAATTTCATAATTTGACATATTTAGTTCTACTTCTTTCTACTCAACATTGTCTTATATATTTTAAATTTTACCTCCAAAAATAATAATTTTAGTTGTGTGCATTTTGTGTACTAAAAACTCAAGTTTATAAAGGAGTTACATAAACTATGCACAACATAAATATTTGGCGCTTCCATATTTCTGTTTTACAAGTTCTCTGCTTTCAGAAAGCATTTTTATATAATATGTGAAGAGTTTAAAGTAATATTGAGACCTAAAATGTACATTTTAGACTGATCGAGTCAACATAAAGCTTCTACGTATCC
Organism: Pyxicephalus adspersus; assembly: GCF_032062135.1. NCBI lineage: Eukaryota > Metazoa > Chordata > Amphibia > Anura > Pyxicephalidae > Pyxicephalus > Pyxicephalus adspersus. The sequence goes on from NC_092869.1 coordinate 33,950,261, forward strand.
AAGACTTCTACGTATCCAAGAAGTATGAATTTCATAGAGAAGATGCATTAAGCTGGTTGAAGGTATGTTTATCATGTGAGCTAAACAAAAGGCACAAAATTTGTTTTTGGCTTCTAAGGCTACGTACACACTTGCAATGCTTCTCGTCTGATAATCGGCTCAGGGCGAGAATTTTTAACCATCTTGCAGGCACACACAATTTCATAATTTGACATATTTAGTTCTACTTCTTTCTACTCAACATTGTCTTATATATTTTAAATTTTACCTCCAAAAATAATAATTTTAGTTGTGTGCATTTTGTGTACTAAAAACTCAAGTTTATAAAGGAGTTACATAAACTATGCACAACATAAATATTTGGCGCTTCCATATTTCTGTTTTACAAGTTCTCTGCTTTCAGAAAGCATTTTTATATAATATGTGAAGAGTTTAAAGTAATATTGAGACCTAAAATGTACATTTTAGACTGATCGAGTCAACATAAAGCTTCTACGCATCCAAGATCTTTAAGTATGAATTTCATAGAGAAGATGCATTAAGCTGGTTGAAGGTATGTTTATCATGTGAGCTAAACAAAAGGCACAAAATTTGTTTTTGGCTTCTAAGGCTACGTACACACTTGCAATGCTTCTCGTCTGATAATCGGCTCAGGGCGAGAACCTGGCGTGTGTACAGCGCCCGTCGTCCATCATCTGAACGACCGTCCTGGTGGATACACGGACGATGGACGACGAACAATCGTAATTGAAGTGAAGGGGGAGAGAGCGCAGCTGGGTGCCGCTCCGTCGCTTTCCCCCTCCCGTCTCCATAGAGCAGAACGGTGCTGAATGTACAGCACTCGTTCATGCATCGTGCAGTCCTTAGTCATTGGAAAGGATCATGAAAGATCCTTTCCAATGGCAATTATTGCATGTGTGTACCCAGCTTAAGGTAGAAAAAATACAGGTGTTATGGCTATCCCTTCAGGTTTGAACACATGATGCTTTTATCATTTGCTAGGTATAACGTTTTGCTCTACAAGCTCCTAATATATGTGAGTTGACCATTATTTTTCTTTTTTCTTTGACTTGTGTATGCAGGGTAGAGGTGAATCGTTATGCTTAACCATTCCCTTTTGATTGACCGCTTCCTGTGAGGCTACAGCTCTAGCCCCATACTCAGTTGGGTTCACTCTCGTCCTTATTGTCAACTCAGGTATGAGACCCATTGTGGATGTACTCATTGTTTGGTTAGGACATATTTAGTTACCACCTGAGGACACCAGAATGATACTTACCTCTCATTGCTTTATGGCTTGGCCTCATATCAATGAATACATGGAGGTAACCATGTCTGGTTTATCAGAGATATGATTGTTATCCAGGGGTGTTCTCTTTTGCTGTGTATCACTAACTGCCCTATCCTGAGCTCCACAAACACAGCCTATTAGCTTGATTAAGAGAACCACTATGTTTCCTTTAAGAAAGAAAGCAATGTTGTCCTTGCCACTGGACAAGAGATCCAAAGGTGTTATTTAGCTTTGTGTAGAACCTAAAAAGTTAAACACATTGTTGATTAATATACCTTTATAGATCTCCAGTGATAAGGACATGTTTTGTGGTCTATGAAACTGTTACTGGGTAAGAAAGGGGGACACAGATTGGTTTGGGGCATGCTTATTCACCTGTGGGCACTTGTACGAAAACATTTGAGCAGGCGCATGCTATACTTAAATTCATAAGGACCCATGCGACCCTACATGAACAGTGTGCAGGCATGGGCACACACAATTGCATTTCTCAGCTTAGTATCATATCAGCTTCCTTGCTAACTGGTTTTAGGCGATGTTTGCACCTGACCTGACCTGTGTTCCTGGATCACTTGTGGGACTCAGATTATAACCTGACCAGGCTTTTTAAATCGCTCTCCTATTACTTTATATAAACTTTGTCTAACCGTTAATGACCTTGACTTGTTCCTGGGCCTGCTTTGAATACTATTCTGTACTGCCCCTACCAGCATATTGCTGACTCTTGCCTGTTACTAGACCTGCTTCTGATCTGTGTTTCTATACCTCATTTACCATTATTTGTACCCTCCTGATGCCCAGCACTCCCAGTCAGCAACATCAGGGTCACCGAGGACAGGTTGAGCCTACCTCCATCACCTTGGGCATCCATCAGATACATGGCCTAATGCTTGAGATAAGTGAACACGTTTGAGCAAACTAGGATTTAGCTGTGACTCTATAGATCCATTCATGCCAGTAACTTTGGGCAACATCAACACGAACTGAACACAACACAAGTGGTGTGAATTTAGCCTAAACCTAATTTAACTAGTGCATGTAGCTGCAAATTTCTAGGTGGACTGCATTAAAAATAAGGGTACAGTGTTCTGTATGTACCAGGAAGATTCATCCAAAGCCAAATATTGTGTTGTGTGTTTTTATCCCAAGGTTTTAACACTAAAGTAAAGAATTCCATTACATTTATCATCATGCATAGATTTAGGTTTAAGGCCTCAGTAATAAAAAGACTTTTCTCAATAGTTCTTACCATACATTTACTGGCCTTGGTGGGTTCAATGTTTCAGTAAGTCTGAAGTATTCTTTTCATACGGTGCCAAAAATAAGATATGATAATTATCATAGCTTTATCTTTGGCACAAAACTTCTCGGTATTCCAAATTAGATTGACAATAAATAGGCATCTGTGTTTAATTGGAAAATCCCTTTTTGTATGCATGCATATAGAATAGTAGCAGTGATTTTATTTATTATAAATCATCTTGATATATCACGAAGCCTCTCTCAGAATCCCTAAGGTTGTAAAAAACCAAAGACTTTAAAATAAAACACCAAATTTTCCTAGTTCAATTTGGCAGCCACAACGTTGGACGTGTGCGCAGGTGCATTGTACTGCAAAAAAAAGGATCCCTTTGGCCAACTTTCCACGGGTTTCGTCTTAATTGCCTCCTTCAGCTGGTCCAGGAGGTTAGAAAAATACTGTCCAGTGATACTAGAGCCCTGAGGTAGGTAGTCCACCAACAGAATACCGTCTTTATCCCAGAAAACAGATGCCATGCTTTTGGCTGATTTCTGGGTTCAGAACTTCTTCGGCGCGGGGAGCCACTGTGGCGCCATTGTTGAAATAAGGATTTCTTGTAAAATATGTTACTCTAGGCTTCCCAGGTAATATCTGCTAGAGGCCAGTCAACTTGAATTCCCAAACTCCACATCCACAAAAACTAGTGGTCAAAGGAAGTAGTGGCAGAATTTTCACCCAGTGAGATATCACATTGTTCCAACTACTTCTTGTACGCAATTCTGTAAAATGTATTGGTCCACTGTAAATGTTTTTGTTTGATAAAAGAGGGAATTGTTGATATTCTAAAAATGCTGATGTAACCACAACCCACCAAACATATTCTCACCTACTCCCAGCCATTTTCTAGTTGAACAGAGGCATGTAAAACCTTATTTTACTCACATGTGTCTACCTTCACATTATAAGGCACTGCGGCACTGTTCTTACACTCCAACCTGATGATCAGGAGAGTGCACTTTGACCATACAACCGGTCATGCTGCTGTCACTCATGGCTTCATGCCATTATTGGAAGCCTACAAGACGCTGTGAGAATCTTATTCGTTCTTGGCAGTCAATGTGCAGCATCTATGTTGGGGTGGGCTTTATCTAGTAGGACTTTTTGTTGTAATGTTGAAGATGTTTATGATTATCATGATGTTCAGATGTTCAGTAAAGCAGCTTAGAAGGCTTTAACATGTCTCAGGCATTACCAGAACAAGTCCAGTTGAATGTGAGAAACTACTACTACTATGTATACAATGACCTAATTAAATGAGAACCTTTAGGCATATAGGGGCTTTGTAGACCAGACCCACCCAAGACCAACAACTCCTCAGGATTCACGGCGAAGCGCGATCAATATGTCCTACCTCTGTAAAGTGAACCTGGAGGTTTGGAGGTGCTCAGTTCGAGCACTTTTCATTTGATACAGTCAAACTCCAACCTTGAATGTTTTGACAGTCAATGTGCAGCATCCATGTCAGGAGCAAACTATATAGGCTTTACCTAGTGGAAGTTAGTCACATTTAACTGGACTTATTATTGTCTTGTTCTTGTAATGTTGAAGATGTCAGATTATGGCGAAGAAGCTTGGAAGTCTGTGAAAAGTCCAGATGAATGTGACCAATTACTACTAGTTATAATGACCTAGTTTAATGAGAACCTTTGGACATATATGGGCTTTGTAGACCAAACCCTTCCACACTACAGACATGAAGAAAGGGTTCCGGCATTTAGGCAACCTAATGTTGGCTAGGGTCATATATGAAAAAAGTTTTATTTCAAGCAGACATTGCTCTAATAAGACAAGTACATGTTGAGTAACAAACATGATTGATCTCAAATACGACTGGAATTTACCTGAAAAAATTCTTTGCTATTAGTAACATTCAACAGTTCATATGATGATGATGTGATTTCCCTTAATCACACATTGGAGGGCATGAATATTAAGGAAAACACTTTCCTAGGAAAACAGGGTTGCCTAATAATGAATTAAGTGACTATTGAATTAGGTCTTAGTGAATAAAATTGTGTTATTACAAAACAAAGACTGATGATATTGAAATAAAGGTCATTCTTAATAATGACCAAATGGATTGTTATGTATGTTGTATGTAAGCGCAAGATCACATTTAAAGGCACTTTGTAACTAATGGAATTTATTAATATTTATTAGTATTTAAACATTTGGCCAACAACATTGCCAAGTAACCTAGATTGCTTATGCTGAAGCTTGGAGGCTCCTGTTTATTAATTACAGGGTTCAATAGACAATTAAAGCGTAGCTAAGCCCTCACACGTATGGAATGTAACACACCATCCCACGCATCTCAGCGCAGATATTGCTCTAATAAGACAAATACATGATGAGTAACAAACATGATTGATCTCTAATACGACTGGAATTTACCTGAAAAAATTGTTTGCTATTGGAAACATTGAACAATTCATATGATGATGATGTGATTTCCTTTAATCACACATCGGAGGGCATGAATATTAAGGAAAACACTTTCCTAGGAAAACAGGGTAGCTTATTAATGAATTAAGTGAATATTGAATTAGGTCTTAGTGCATAAAATTGTGTTATTATCATTAATATTATTTGAAATAGTAGTGGAGAGTACTTTATTGTGAGTTTTTCTAGCAAGGTGAACGTAGAATTTTCAATGGAGAAGATCAACATGCTGCTTTGGCATCTAGCAAGGTGTTTCCAGGAACTCCTCTGCCAAAAGTAGGTTTACCTACCTGATTGCTGCCCATCTGTCAAAATTCATTGAGCTGCAAATGGTTCACCGGGATACCTAGCACATTCCGGCTTTCCCTGGGGGTGTCATCCTGGCCTTGCCAATCAAGATGGCCAAAGATCGGAATGCTGAAGAGAAGAAAGAAGATGGCAGAACACACAATGGAATAGGAGCAAGGTGAGTATCCCCTGAGTAGTACCGGTAGTCCCTCCTTACCAGGGTATTTTTAGTAGTCGTGGACAGAAGTTTTGGCTTCCATGCACTGCACGGATGATGACTAACACGTCTAAAACACAACTGTATATAATTTTATATAAAATGGCTCTGTAATATTACACTTTGTTTGTAGTATACACCAGCGATTTTGGATGTACAGTAGGCTTTTGACGCATCCACTTGATATCCTTAAATATGGGAAATGTTTGGGATATGTTATGGAATGAGATATGTGAAAAACATAGGCTCGACTGTTCTAAATTTTTACAGCAGCCAGGACATTGACTTCCACTGCAACCTAAGCATCTCATAGTTAACAATGCATTGCCAATATATGCAACTTAACTGTGCTACCTACTTTTTTATGGTACAAGCCTAACTTTTTCCTTTTGGCATCTGCTGCCAAATGAAGCCAGTGCCTGTGTTGGCGCCTCTCTCACCAGCTTGGTGTCGTTACCTTGGGCCGGTGGTGCTTCAAATATTCAAATATGGAACTGCATGCTATGGAGTACCTCTGGAATCTTGATAAGAGAGATTTATTTTTGCTCAGTTTACCTGAAATATATCCCAAACCAAAGTTTCTTTTTTACCAACAGCCTTGATCTTCTGCTCTCGTCTTTTTGTCTTCTGGTGTCCAACTCCAACTTGTGTTCAGGTATTTTATATCTGGCTTCTTTTCTGGTTGTTGATTCCTTTTAGTCTGCTACCAACCCAGCCCTTCTGCTTGTACTACAAATCGACAACAGTCGTCTGTCATCCTCCATATGTACAGCTATGATACTTGTCTACCGTCAGCCCTGACCTGGCCCAGTATTGACTACGACATGGTTTAGTACTTTGTTTCATCTTTTTCATCACCTGTTGCCAAAAGGTAGAGACTGGGAAAAGCAATCTGGAAGTGTCATGCAGCCACTTCCAATACCTGTTTCCAGTGGTGTGGGTGAATATTAGGCATTTATTAGACCAGTGGCCCCTTCTTTTACAACTTTGGCCTTAATGCTAAGCTTAAATGACCTTTAAATCTTCTTGCAAGCTTCATTACAAAGCCAAAAATATTGCTATATGCCACTGTAAATAATATCTTGGTACACAATTTTGTTCATCTGTAGCGAATGCTATACCAACCATACAAAAATATTTATTGTGTGTAATACATTATTGAGTGCTCTACAATGCACAATACATTTTTAACGTTTAACAAGTTTTGATCTCATCTGTAGTCCTGTACTAAATATGTAAACTTGTCTTGACAAAGAGAATGATGTTTACAATCATACCCTAAAACCTATTGACATTTGTCTTTGGCCTTGGCTACAGTTTCTCATAGGACACAAAATGTTAAATTTTGAGCATCCATAGCTGTGGGTATGGTAATGGAGGGAAAATATGTACTATGACTAATCTAAACACAACCCCTTCAATTCCAAATATGCCAATATCGTCAAACCCATACTTATCTTGTCATTGGGGGTTCAAAAAGCCCTTTATCCCTGTGCCAATCTACACCATTTTATTAAAATTTAGTGATAATTACTTTTCATTATGGATGACATTTGTGTTGTTTGATCTCCTTTTTTATGGAAATAGACAAACTCCGTACTGTTGCATGTCCATGCTCTCATTGGATCAGCCAGGTTCTCTTTGTTTCGCACGCAGGTACAGCTAATTTCTTATCCTACTCTATGATAAATGAAACTTAACATTTTGAAATTTTACCATGTCATACAATTTGATTCATGTAGCAAATATGTCTTTTTAGCACGGCACACAAGACATATTGCTTGTTTTAGCTGAATACCAAAACCTCAGAATGTTTAATGTCAGTGTCTATTCTTCGCTGATCATTAGTGAACTAAAATAAACACGCGCAAGCAGCCTATCACTATCTAAGTTGCTACTTTTCTGCATTCAGGGTAATGCGCAGGGAATCTCTGTATTTCTCCAGAGATTACGCTTGTCATAGCTCTCCTATGAATCACAATACTAGTGGAGACTGTACAAATGGTAAAATTTGTCATAAATGTCAGCTCTCCTTTTTAAAGTAATACACATGTTTTTTTTGTGACATAGGAGATTCCTGCTAATTAAAACAAGTCATCGCCCAGCAGACTTCCATCTCAGTGCTTTAGTTCCGACTTGCCTCTAATTCCTAAAAGTTGTTTGAAATATAGGCGTGTGCAGCAATGGGAGCGATGTGTAGCAACTCGTGCGCTAGACAAACACGGCTGAGCTTTAAAGGAATGTGCCGCCAAAATATTGTTATTGTTGCATGTCACAGGGGTTTTCCAGCTTGGAGTGAAAATAATTTATTATTCTGAAAAGGATTTACTGGAATTTTGTCAAGGCAAAAAAAAAATCTTTACATCTATGCAGTATTTGCACATTTTCATGTTTTATCATTTTAAAGAGCCTTCAAAGATAGAAATTACTTGTTGATCTACCCCAATTGTTCTCAGCTCCTAGGATCTGTAGTAGGATGACAACACATAACGTTTTGTGGACTGAGTGTTGTCAGCCCTGCTCATTGTCATTCGCTACTCAACCACTCCTACTTTTCTGTAGTCTAAAATAAGAACTTGAAGAGCTAAACAGCACACCAAACTAGACTAGTTAATAAACTACAATGTGTGACAATATTAGAAAGATTATCTTGGTTCATAAAAAATTGTGCCTGTTTCAGCAGATACCTAGAAACATTTTGGAAATTGTATCTTTTTATTGTAATGAAAGTCAATAGATCAAATCAATTCATCTAAAATGCATAGGGTGGTGTTAACTTTGACTGCCAGGCAAAAGCTTCCAAAAGATGGCATTACTTGAATTAAATTTGATTTGTGCATGGGAGGCCTATGAGTTCCTGACCTTCTGGGTTGTTAAAATATTACACAACCATTGGTAAATTCATACACTGACCCATAGACACAATGCTGGTGGTACTGATTGGCACGGCATGTTACTTTACTGCTGATCTAGCCGCATGCTGATAAAACCCAGTAAGCTGGCTGTTCAGATACAGCTCTGGTGCCCAAACTGCTGCCCTTTGGTAATTACGGCAGTCAAAGTGGATGAATGATGGGTCATTGAACATGTCACTAATAAACATGTCACTATTGACTCTCTTCTGCTGCATGTCCCAGTCTCTGACTCAGAGCAGGGTCAATTTCCTATAGCATCACCAATAGTGACAACTGTGAACCTTTGTGGGAGTCATAATGTCAGAATTAGGGATGATGTGTTGCAACTTGGGTTTGCAAAGACCTAAAGTTTGCCTCTGCCGAGTTCGCAAATTCATGTTAAAGTTTGCAAGTGACAAACGTGAATGCAGATACCTTGCCAAATGCTTTGTATACAGTGGTTGTTAGGGGTGGTGCCACCCATACCAACCACCAGCCCATGGGAATGGTGCCTGCTGCTTACTAATTGGCAGATTTTTTATTGTAAATAGCTGCCAGCATTCCCATTGACTTCCCAATGTAAATAGTGGGCTGGCATTAATGGGAATAGCGGGCAACATTCCCATTGGCTGGTAGTTTGGTGGAGATTCCTTCGGAATCTGTTCTCAATGGCCTGTGGCACACTTGGGTGTGTGTTGCCAAACAGTGGTCAAGATGACTAACCATTCATTTACCTTTTTTAATACAGCCACTCCTTCACTAGCCAGACCGGAGAATTGTTGCTTCCATTTTGCTGCCTCTCTAGTCAGGGATATGAACAGCATCCCTGGCCAGCACTGAAGTGATATAATTAGGGTAAGTGGAAGACTGTCCTGGGTTACATTGCTGATGTCGGTGTATTGCAAGCAGCAAACTCACCCCATGTGTCATCAGCCTCTTCGGTATTTGGACCTCCACTAAAATTCAGCAAGATAATTGTGTTGCATTCCTGTGCCATGACATTACCATAAAACAACAAAGTCCTGCCTTTTCCAGACATTATTGCCCAAAGTCTCTAGGATTGTCCCTTTACATAGAGAAAGTCCGGGAGAATCGGGTAACATATGTTTCTTTTTTTAAATGTTAGAAAAACAAAACAGGAGTTGGCAGCATTGCATTGCAGGTAATCCCCATAGCTTAGCATACATTCGTACCAGCACTAACATGTTCTCAGTACATCGATGAGATACAAAAGAACCTTTTAATATACAGCAGAGAGAAGACAACTTACAGAACCATTCCTTCTTCCCAGATTACTGACAGGTTTTGTGCGTCAGAGTCTGAATATATTTCATACATGAGCACGTAGGCTGTGCCGAAAGCCCGGACTATGACAGCCTTCTAATTTTTTTTACCTGCCTATTTCTTGATTTTACCTGCCAATAGGTTTTTAAAGTCATACACGTCATGAAAAAATACTTTTTTTTCTTTTTTAGCTTTGATTTATGAAAAATTAAACACTTTTACAGATTTTCAGTGATATGTCCCCATGTGTCCAGGTTGTTGCCCTATTATAGTTATTTTCCTCTACTCTGAAAAGTCTGACTATCATCTTGCATTTGAGATGGTTTGGTTCTTCTATTGGTTTATCTCATGTTGGTTAATACTTTTAACCCTCCTGCAGAAGTGACTTATGCTGCGAAACGCGTAGAGATTTCTCTTCTACTTGTGTAAGCATTTTATTAGTATTGTAGGTACAGCTATTGTTTTACGGTGGAGGTTTTTAATTAGCTACAAGTTATGCTACTACACATTGCTTGAATTTTTTGCAGAAAGAGTGACTACGTTGTCTTCAAGTCTGCAAAAGGATACAAATAATGACATACGTGCCCAATGGTGATCAGATCACAATCTACTCCAGTTTTTTAATTTCCCTGAAATGTCTTTTTTACAATGAAGACGTAAATAGTATATAGTAAATAGTACAAAAATAGTATAATATAATATAGTATGTACTGAATATTGTTATCTTGAAATACATTCAAATTTTAGAAAGCATATAAAATATTATAGTTAAAGGTCACAATAAAATTTAGATACAAGCAATTCTTTTTATTACATTTTATTGGCCGTTTTATATCGTGTAGTTATGTATGTGAGCTATAAAATAATAAACATGTTTTATGTTATCCACCTACAAAAAACCATCAGGCTGTTTTAGTGCCACAAACCGCTGCCAAACAAACTGAATTCTACCCTTTTGGGCACAATATCAAAAATGTGTTTTCATCTTGTTGAAAGTAGATAGGCTGCACTATATACACTATACTGTACTTTATAATTGTGATTTTTTAATCTGATTCATTCATAACTGAAATCTCTGCCAAGCAACATGCACATGATGAAACATGCAGGAGAGATGTTTATAAAAGTATGAAATGTAAAATTATATTTTTTTTCAAGTAAAGTGGACCTAGCAAATAAACTCTAGGTGCAAATACAGGTACACTATTTTTCAGAGATTGTAGTGTGTCCCCTAATAATATAACAATGTTATCTCCAGAAGGATAGAGACATCAGGATCTGCTCCATGAAATATGTGTAACCAATATGAGCACTAACAATATGTAATGTCTATAAATGACAAATTCAACTTCACATAATGGAAGAGCTGCATACAGTAATCCCAGCACCGCACACAGAGATCCCTTCACCGCGCTGGGTAAAAAATTCAACCATAGAATTGAACTAATTGTTAGCACACGCTTAAACTTAAAACCTGGATCCATCACACTGATCCTCCATTCATCAGGAATGATTCCAGGAGGCAACTTTCTCTCTGCATTAAATCCATTTCAACAATTCACCAGACAAGATACAGGAACAAAAACTCCTCCTAAAGGAAGAATCAACAGACACAATAATAGTGTAAATGGTTTGAGTTATTTTAAAGTTAGTTGAAATCAAATAAAAATAAAACTAAGACAGTGTAAAAATACATCAAGGACTCCTAATTAGGGATGAGCGAGTTTGATCTGGCGGCGACTTCGGCCGTTCTGGCTTACCGAATTTTAAGCGAGAACGGCCAATGTAAATTTGCAGATTGAGGTCGAATTAAAAAAAAAAAATGAATTAACCTCCAGTGCTGGGGATCACACATCTTCTCAATGAATGCAACCCGAGGCAGCTGCATTCATTGACAATATCCCCGGGCTAAAGGTTAATTAACCTTTCCCTGTTAAAATTTCTTAGATCTTCGGATGGCTTCCCGATGGTTTCGCAAAATCATCTGAAGTTTGAGGAAATTTTCACAAGAATGCCTATTCCTGATGATTGTACTTGCTGAGCAAAACAGAGGAGCAAGATACATCATGTGCTTGGTAGACAGATTTTTATACTATTTTTACAGTTTTGTGGTTACTGTTGGTGGCTTTTTGGTGAAGCTATTACCTCCTCTTGCCACTGGACTTCTACATGTAGTGTCTACTTATACCAGTCCAATAGGTTGCCATGGGTAGATACTGCCATGCACTTTATATTCTGCATGTGCTCAATGGACCTTTCCTCAATCTGGTCCTGGAATTTTTCTTTGTCCTGGCGCAGAGGAAGTGTTGGGTGCTGCCATCTACAGTCTTCTTCTTCCTTCTTCTTGCTACGATGCCCAATCTCGCACTGCGCAGGTGCAAGATCAGGTGAAGTAGCCTGCTGTAAAGTAAAAAAAATGGAGGCCGATCTCACTGCACATCTCTTTACCCTTAGTTAAGAAAATGCCCTTTGCTTTGCCCAAAATGCATCCCTGGAGGCTCTTGGCTGCTTCTTCTGCACATTCCTGATCTTGGGCATGTGCAGAAGAAGCAGCCAAGAGCCTCCAGGGATGCATGACGTAGGAGGTTCTGCGCTCCGATTGGCGATTGAGGTGAAGTTCTGCTTACTGCAGCCATCCATTATGTGTAAACAATATACATAGTTTTTTCATTTCCTTGCAAAGGTATTTTTTATTTTTGCAAAGTGAAGGCACACTACATTCACCTAACTAGGTGAATTATACTGATAATAAAATGATTATTCACTTTGCTAAGTGAACAGCCAAAACATCAGATTTGCTAGATCCCCTGGGTTCTCCCATGATATTCTATGTTCTCCATTATCTCTGGTTTTTATCTTGGGTTAATAAGACTATTTTGAAACAAATATATAAGTGTGGTCAAAACTTCTAATGTGCATTCTTTAAATTCAGCAACTTAGAAATTAATTAAAACTGTTGAATCAGCCTTTCATATGCAAAATCGATGATAAGTGCCAGAAGAAAAATTAAGAAAGCCGATCTTCATGGAGCATTAAATCATTTGGAGTAGGTTAAGATAAGCTAAAACATTTTGGGGGTTAGGGTCACCTCTTCTAAAGGACTACAAATTCATATAGATTCATAAGAAAGAAATTAATCCAAAAATAAAAATATAGGTGGCCAACTGATGAATAAATATGGACTACAAAGACCCATCATTATTTAAGACACTTTAAATGTTTTGAAGACTTCCATTATCGCATGACTTCATTACTGTGTCACCAAAGATAAAGTGTACTGAACTAAGTCACCTCCTGGCTGAGATTCTGAACATAATACTCTAATGAAGAATTTTATGAAACTCGGCCAACTGTGCGGACATTCTTTTCTAAGCACATTGGTAAAATCATCCATCAACACCATAACACTCTTTCACCATACCCTGGAGGATGGTACTTGTGAAACTCAAGGGTCAGAAATAAGGAAATAGTATTGATATATGAACCATATTCACATTATAGCAAAAAAGAATACCATGATTATTAAATCTCCTTGTGTGGAGTAACAAGGAATTCATAAAAAATGTGGTTGTATGGTTGTTTTTACAATATAGTGGTTATTAGTCTTTTTGTTTTCTCTGTGGTGCCCTACGTATCTGTTGATCCAAACTATAATGTGTAATGTTGTGATTTTAGGCCATGCAGTGTAAACTGGGCTGCAAAAGCAATAAAAACACATTGTAGTCCTAAAGTGTGGAAAACTAGTCTGTTTAATAAAATGGTTGCTATTTTTTGTTTGATAAATGCAAAAATCTTTTAATCCTTCCAGGAATTCTTGTAACCTGACAGCTTCCTGCATGCTCTGGCTTTGCTCCGTTCTTTTCATTTACGTGGTTCCTTCTCGTTCTGTGGAATACAGAATCCTTCCTCCATCTCCTAGATTGTAAGCTCTTCGGGACAGGGTCCTCTGCTCCTCCTGTGTCACTGTCTGTATCTGTCTGTCATTATAAATAACCCCTATTTAATGTACAATTCTGTTTATTAATATTAATACAGGTAGTCCCCGAGTTAGGACATCCGACATACGGATGTTTCCTAGATAGGAACGGGGCTTCTCTGATTGTTCTGTGCAGGACGGAGGCTTGATAGGGGGAGGGGGGGGGGGGGGTTTGCATGACTTGCAGATGAAACCTTTTGCTAATCACAGCTGAGACTGAGCTGTTCTGCAACCTCTTGCAACTCTTTAATGACCAAGACAAACTCTGATTTTGAATATCAAAGCTCAGCTTGCTCCAGAAGGTATTGAAAATCTAGGCTCCATAAAGATTTTTTTTTTTTTTGCTTTGTTTGTGATTAACTCACAGTGGGGATTATATACATTAACTGACACCTTGCTGCCTAATAATATGTTGATCCAAGCATCTGGCATTTATTAAAATAATGTACTTGTTCCGACTTACATACAAATTCAACTTAAGAACAAACCTACATTCCCTATCTCACATGTAACCTGGGGACTACCTGTAATAATAATAATATTAATGCTATGGGCATAAAGAAAGAGGAGGTATGTTGTAGTTCCAGAACATGTCATATCCTAGAGTAACAATGCTGCTTCTCCTTTGATACAACATGGTAGAAGGAAGTAGGAAGTGTGTTACCAAGAGGATCACTAGGAAAAAGAAAAGAAAACTAAGATTTAAGAACTAATAGCTGCAATAAGTTATTTTTATCTTGGGCTTACACTTTAATTTTTGTAGCATACATAAACCTGTACGCGGTTATCTGGTTGCAAGATAAAGACATACCGGTAGTTTTTTTCTTTGCTGCAACTTTTACAGTATTTTACACCCATTACTAGACGCTCTCTCTTTGGCTGGCTGGCACCACCGGAGATATTTATACATTTGAAATATTCATCCAGGCGAATGCCTGGCATTTTACCGTCTAGCACAGCTGTCGATCCAGAGAACCCTGTACTATATTAGTTTGTTTACCTAGTTTGCTGTAGGAACAGCCCTCATGACGTCTTCTTTATCACGGGATGCTACTCTCTTGGCACCAATCTGCGTTTTCTTTTTTTTACTATGCCACAATAAGAGCCTGGCAGCAAATGAGGTCACCCTTTAGTGCTCATTGAAGAAATTCCAGGGACACTCATCTATGTCAATATGATGATGATGGGTAAATAAACATCTATTCAAGTGCCTCTAGCATTTTTCTTTGTTTTTAATGTGGTCAGCTGGAGAGAGATACGGGATCAGAGGCCAGAATAATTCAGAGTTTGTGTTTAGCATACGAGATACAGGGAAGATTTAGCTGTAGATCAAAGACAGGTTTTGTATAGCTTCAGGATGAAATCCACTTTGTCATTAGGAGTATTATGAACACTGGTTTGCTTACTAATGCTGATAGCTGTACGCTTGACTATGGCCGTCAGACAAGAATTGCTCGTCTGGCTTGCTGCCAGTTTTTGTACCATTAGGTGTATTGTGGATCATTACAGAGAAGTGAAGTTCTCCATCAAGATGCCACAACAGTTCTTCAATTAGCATTTGTTATTTCTGTAAAAAAAAAACTTGTGCAAAGAGTGGAAAAATTTAGGTTCAAGGCATTGGCTTTTCGGGTTGCTTAAACCAATTGGGCTTTGCTTGATGCTTAGTAGTAGAAAATGTAACCAAAGGAGCCTTGTCATATCCTCTAAGCCGGTGTTTCTCAACCAAGGTTCTTCCAGAGGTTGCTGGGAGTTTCTTGAGCAATGAGCAATTTTTGACACTCAGGTCTGACTAAGTGACACCAATGATCTTTTTGGCTATCTGTAAGGGTGACATTCTTCCCAATGGTCAGCAATGTAAGAGACATTCTTCCTACTGGCCACCACAATAACCTATTGTAAGCTCTGGATTTAGTATTCATAACATGGGTTCCCTGAAGACCTGAAAGTTATTTCAAGGGGTTAGCTATGTTTAACAAATTGATAAATATTGCTCTAAACTGTGCAGTCCACCACAAATGATATTTGTAAACATATCAGCTCTTGCTGCAACCTCCTATTTTGCATCTTGCTGCAAAGGTGCAATTAGAACATAGGTAGACCCCTTTCAATATGTCAAAAAGATAGTACTAGGAAAAAGGAGATGCTAACCCCTATTAGGCCTAAAGAAGTTCCAAGAAGGGCCTGAAGTGAGATTTTTAGGTTCTTACAACAATGCAAATTATCATTACAGTACTCCTGAGGAAGCAGACCAGCCCTGCGAAACGCGTTGAGTCACTCCTACCAATCTATAGGTTGTGACAAAAATGTAAAATTTATGGTGGTAGCTCCATTTTGTCCAATGACCCTTGAGGCCCAATTGCCATATTGATTTTACTATTATATTGACTATGTTTTTGTATTTTTTAATGATTTGGTAATACAAAATATGTGTAAGTACCTAAAAAATGTTGCTTACGGCCCCCTTGGAACTCCTTTAGTCCTCTTAGGGGTTAGCCTATTCTTTCTCCCTGCAAAGTTGCAATGCTACAGTCTGATCCAGCCTTTTTTACCCCAGAAGAACCTATGCACGTCTCAGGGAACCTCTGCTAATAATTAAGGGTCATTGATGAAACAACTGATTAATTAATGATTTATCAGGGGTCATTGATGATACAATGATATACAATACAGACACTATACACAGCTAAAAGGATCATTATTGACATGCCTGTGCTTCTACCAAGTGGCTAAGACCCAATCAGATGGGAGGAAGTCAACCATAACTTAAGAAACCCTTGTGGAACTCTGAAAGAACCCTAAGATTCCACAAAACTCTGGGTGAGAATGGCTGATTGAGGAGAGAAAAATGTTTTCTCTTGTCTGTAGCAGACTGATGACATAGTCTTAGCCTAGGCATAGCCACTGATTGGATCTCAGTGACTGCTTTTGTAATGATTGGTACTATTGATGTATTATGTGACATGTCAGGAATTTATTGATGTGGAATTACCAAAAGGTCCATTTCTATTACAGTTCAAAGTTTAAGATGAGAGCTAAACTTGTTATATATGGCATTTGTAGTGGACAATTGAAATTTTGCTAATAATAATATGCTGATACATTTGCATTATAAAGGAAAGAGATTCTTCAGGTTCTTGCCGTTTACAGAAGTAAGTTTCATAATAGGCATCGTGTGTGGCATCAAGGACAAGATACGGTGCAGCTAAGCTCATAAGACCTTTCTAACTGAAAAGTTAATGTACAACATGTCAAGCACGTACTATGGGACACACACACCTGCTAAGGTGAAAAAGTAAATAAGAACAATCCAGAAAAATCCAACTGAATAGGTAACAGAATTAATACTCTATACAAAGCATTGTGATTTGTTATTGGTATTACCTAATTCAATAGGCATTTATTTATGTTTAGAATTGCACTCCGGGTGGATAAAGAGGACGAATGTAGATTAGAAGATTAATGTACTTCTGTATTAGTTAATACAAAATTAAATATATAATTTAAATTACAAGCAGACGTCTCTTGTTGTGTATAAAGGAATGAAAGAGGGGAAAAGACATGATGCCTAAAGTGGATCTAAATCATTGGAAGCTTTTCCATTATTGGCAAATATGCACCGTATATGCCAATTATGGCATGCTTTCTTTTTTGTAGGCACCCTGCAACAATAAGTGGTTAAGGAACCTGTCAGTGCTGTGTTTATCAAAGCCATCATCTTCATCAATTCCTCCTCCACGGCCATTGGATGACCAGTGATGAGGAAACCCTTGTCTGTGTGCAGGGGTTGCATTGCTCCTGGCGTCTATTCATAATGGTGTAATGTGCAGAGCTGGGCTTATACTGCATGGCACTGGTATGATGGATAATATACAGTAGATGGAAATATCTTTTCAGTCTACAGGAAATAAGTAGGACACAAAATTTCTAGCAAATCTACAGCAGGGGTGTCAAACTCTGGCCCCCAAAGGAATCCTAAATATGAACTGCAGCTGGCCCACTGCTGCATTGAATTAGCGCCGCTACTACAATTCCCGGCATCGCTCTCTGCCTATGGATTACCCTGTATTGGACTGTTTTATAGAAGTAATGTCGGGATGCTTAGTAGTGGTGCTATTTCAATGGAGATGGAGTTTCAGTGGCGGGCCGCTCATAAGATTTAGCTCCGCATTGGCTGTGTCTGGCATTCCCAGCACTCCCCCTCACTCTCCCACCAATGAAATTTAACTCATAAACTTTTACAAAAAAAGAGAAAGAGGCATAAGCTTTTTTCTTAAATAAAACTAAAAAAAAAATTCTTATACCTCTTTCTCTATTATAAGCTTGTTCCAGATTGAATGTGAAGCAATCCCTGTTTGTTTCCATATGAAAAAGTTTTATATGTAATGAGAAGGAAAAAATTCCTCATTTTTTTCAATATATTTAAGGTTTTATTTCAATAAAATAAAGGTTGGCACGCAACTTTGTCTAAGTTCCTAATTTTGGACAACTGTGTATTTGAGTTTGACACCCCTAACCTACAGTGTTTTTTTGCACTTGCTGAAAATCAACTTAGCCTTAAAAAATAATATAGTCATCACTTTAAAGGACTTGTTATGTGCAATATATGACATTTATGTTCTTGTGATTAGATATGATTTACTTTTGCAATAGCTTTGTGCATTTTGCCGCATACTATACTGCTGCCTCGATCATCATTAGTACCAGGGAGAAGATCTTGCACCATCTTTTAGTTGTAGTGTATACAGCTGAGCCTTATGTATAATAACATATTAGTCTTCAGAAGCACGCCATAATAATCTGCAGAGGTCACACACATCTTCTTACAACTGTTAGTGACTGCAGAGCACACAGAAACATTCCTTCATCATCCAGAGACAGAGATAAAAGAGTGAGCGGCATGCTCTGCACCCCTCACATCCTGCTGCTTCTTCCAATAACAGACAAGAAAAGTAATTTTAGCCCCACCAGGGTTATCATAAGACAGGTGTTAGCTGACAGCTTGGCCTATACTCCTCACTTCACAGACCCCCCGAGGGTCTCCAGAGATGACCCTGTGTGGCACTCTGGTTCTGTTCTAAAGATATGTTTTCCTAGTTCCCCTGTACTATCTTCATCTCTCATAGCAAACTTCCCACATCTCTTCCTGACAGCGCTTTTACAAGTGGAAGGTTACAAAAACATCACCTCGGATTGCAACCTTCAGCAAAGTTGGTCATACTTGACCAGACTGGGACACCTGACAATTTTTGTTGTACAAGGGTGGCGTGCTTTGTGACTTCCAAGGTGACGGCCAAATCTGATAAATCCAGAAGCTTGACGTCTATGTTGAATACCTACTAAAAGCAAGCAAAAGAAATATGTGGAATTGTTATCTAAAGCCAAACTTTTTTCTTAACTTTTGGTTAACTTTTTGCTAGCTGTATCCTATTTGGGGAGGTTTTCCTTCACTTTCTCTCTTGTAGACACAACAGGAAATGACAAAGAATTTTAATTTGGATAACTTTCAGTTTAGATTTCACATATAACTGTGAGTATAGTTTTTTGAAAAAAATGTACAAGTTTTCTATTATTTATTCTTTTCACTTCATCTGCTTTTTTGTGTTTGCTTGTTTTTTATCCTGTAACCGTGAAGCAAACGGTAAAACCAAAATTCACACTATAAGGAGCCAATTCAGACACATCTATTCATAATAATGCCGAGTATACATTTACCTTTGCTTCATAACTAACAATTAAGTGTTTTATTCCATCACAAAGATCAATACACCCAAGTAATGAGATCTACATTTTGATGTGTATACATTAATTGTTTGGTATATTTTTTCATTCAAGTTACATGCCCCCAAGTCAGGGTTGGACCCTGTAAAGTTTTCTTTTTTTACAAACTTTAAAGGCCTAGTTATAATGGTAATATTAGCTTGTGAAGGTGAGACTTGAGGGTGAGGATAAATGTTGCCTTACCTATTATGAAAGTTTCCCATGTAACAATAACATGAAATGTTTGGCCTTACTGAATAAACAAAGCAAAGTGTTATAGTAAAACATAAAGGTAACACTTATTTTCCAAAGCCAATGCCATTATTTGAGTCATGTGGCCAAAATCCAAAGGCAGATCTTTATCCTTGTGTACAATTTTGTGAATTAAGCAATCGAAATGGGTAAACTACACCATAGCAAGGCCAATAGATGAAGAGTTTGTCTGGCAGTAGACATTGTGCCTTTTAGTTTTTGTCCCTTAGTGGGGTTAGTTTACAAAAAAAATAATACCAAAACAATATAGAAAAGAAGCCACCAAAACCGATACATCTCTTATGACAGGTGTTCTTATCACCATCAAACACATACAGCAACGTACATCAATTGAATCCCTAAAACCTCCTGCCTAGTATAAGTGGACTTAAATTAAAATTTTTACTTCACATAAAAGGGTAGACAACCCTTGAATATAAAGTAAAAATTTCTTCTTTTTTTCAACTGCAGCATCCTTTTTAAAAAAAAACAAAAAAAAAATGGGGGGTGAAGGCCCTTCCATTCTGTCTTGATCGACACAGCAATCAAGACTGAATGGGAACGCAGAGCTTCCCGGGATAGGTGACGTAGGTATTCCGGGAAGCTCTGCCCTCCTGACTGCTCCTTCTGTGCATGCCTGAAATCGGGAAATCTGGGAAGCGCAGAAGGGGAATCTTCCTACAAAGGGGAAACATTGCATGTGCAATTAGATTGGCACCCTTTTTTTGCTCTTTAGAGTAGGCCACGTCACCCGATCTCACGCCTGCTCAGTGCAAGATCGGGTCATGTAACCCAAAGAAGGAGGCTGAAGATAGCGGCGCCTCTCATTTCCTCTGCGCTGGGATGAAGGAGAATGCAAGGTCCCGATCTAGGACTTCTCCCGCGTGATTAAGGGATCTTCAGAATTAAAGGTAAGTGTGATTTTTTTAATTTTCAGTTTAGTTCCAGTTTAAGGTCCCACTTGTGTTGCCCTGCGGTTTCTGGCACCAAGATATTAGTAGAGCATTATTTAGGTCACACTGCTTCTGCCAGCCTGATTTCTTCTCATAGGGTATCCTGCTGCCATTTATTTCCCAGGTAAAAGATGCACATGCACCCCACCATTCACAAGATAAAAAAGAAAATATTATCTTTAATGCCAAGCCACCTGCTTTCAATGCATTTTGGTTCGGTTCTGATACACCTGGTGGTGTTTATGATGGTGAACAAGGGTCAACTTGGGCAATCTGACTGGTGTGGGGTTTCCTGGCCACATATGCAGCAAGCACTGCTTGTTCTGATACCTTTATCTTTTGGGCAGCATTAAGTTTGACAGAAACTTGTGATACCGTAACTCCTATGTCGGATCACACCATACAGGCCTCTCTCTCTTCCTCTGTGCATTAATGAGCCTTGTTCATGAATTGTCATGGTTCATCAGTTGTCCTGGCTTTTCATTCCATTATTTGTAAGTACTAACCACTGCATACTGGAAACAACTATTAAGACCTGCTTGTTTGGAGACGCCTTGACCCACCATAACTAGCCATCACAATTTTGTCCTTGTCAAAGTCATTTAGATCCATTACCATATGTCGCTCTTCTAAAAAATCACATTCAACACCCTACTGTTACCTTTCTTCCTAATATATCACACTCCATGACAAATGTCAATAAAGTAATTCATGTTATCCATTTCGCTTGCCAATGGTTTTATTGTATTAACTGATCAGCTATTTTTGTTTACATTCAGCCCGTATGCAGTTTGTACAATAAAAAGTGGAACCCAACTTGTAATAATCAGGTTCAGGGACACAAAAGGCATCTGTACCCCATGCCTGCCTGATTCTATTTTTTTAACATTTTGAGCCATAAAGGATAATTTATATGCCAACCTGCTATTAATAATCGAGTCACAAAGTGCTAAGAGAGCTGGTTAGGCTGATTTCTTGTACACATTGGAAAAATAGAGAACTGTATTTTCTCTTTAAGTACCTGATTTGTACCATAGTTTGTTTCTCAAATCTCTAATTGTCACTAGCACTGCAGGTACATAAACAAGGTGTTACATTGTGAGTGCTTCAAACAGCATAATGAGGCCCCAGGAGCTCAACACACTTTTTTAAACAAAATCATTTGGCACAGACAACAGAATCCGTGACAAATACTATGCTCACATACTTGCGTAATACTTTCCTCCACCTCCGCAAAGTCTAGAATCTTCTGTCCTAGTGTGTATAGTCAGATATGTACAGCACACATTATATTTTTATGGTTTACATGTATAGACGGTTCAGTTTTTGGCATCCAAAAGTTGTTGTCGGACTGGAGAGAGCGCAAAGAGGAGGAATTAAATTAATAAATTAAATTAAATTATTAAGGGGCATGGAGGAGCTTAACTGGATGGAAATATAACTGTTCTGGTTTTAACCCCCTTTGGGAATATGGTGGCATATGATCAAGTTGTATGAATATATAAATTATCTGTATATGAAAAAGGACTGGCCTTGGACAGTGCCTTTTGCCCAATCAATGTAAATGAAACATAATGCAAAAGAGGGATTTGAGGGGCATTACATGTAGTAGTAATGCCTGTCATAGCTATACAGAAGAAGTAGAAGAAGAAGTATACCCCAGAACAACCCTATAAATCATTATAAGGTCTCAGTGTCCCAAGGTTTCAGGGAAAGTCCTGTTAAAACCAATTAATTTGGGGTAATACCCCTTCCCCATAGTGGTGATCAGAAAACCACCCTAAAAATATTGTTGGTGTCATGCAGGTGGCTCCACCAGGTTGGCTTGGATCCATAGCTAAGCAGATACAATAAGTATGGAAATGTGGTCAGCCACAGTGAAGGAACCCCTGGAAACCTGTGGAGGAACCCTAGGTTTACACAGGACCCAACTAAGAATAGGTGCTCCATAGCATTACTAGCTTAATGACTAATTTGCTCTTTAGACATTGTTATTGATGAACACTGAATGGCAGGGCTCTCCTCCATAGTAATCCCTGTTCTGACTGCCCTATGTTCCAGTTTTTCTTTGGTGAGAATTAGTCATAGTCTTTATATTCATCGGTTCTTACACCTTCTGGTGACAATTCAGTTCATGTTTCTTTGTCAATGAAGTCCAGACCTACATTGTAAAACAGCTTTCACTGGCCTCGAAAAGCTGCACAAGCTTAACCAGGTATGGAATATCACACACGGGAATGTGAAATTCTTTTAAATCTATCCAGACCCCCAATAAAATATGCAGCAGACAGAATGAAGTTTAAAATGCCCCTCGAGTCATACAATCATTTTTATTTTCTACTTTTTCTCGAGTTGAGAGATTCACACCAGTAACTTAATTTCCTCCCAGTGTTTTGGATGATGAATTGTTTTGGCAGAATTGCTGGATGAACACACAACGAAACGTGATATACTGTTATAATGCTTTTTTATTAAAGCAGAATAATTAAGAGCAGACACAAAATTTGTTTTTAGTTTTGGTAGAATAAATACTTTGGGAATTGTCTATTGATGTCTGTGATCCTGTGACAGCAGGGCTAAAAATGAGGGGAGGAAATGATGAGAGGTTAGAAATTGGAACAAGAAGACACAGATACTAATATTTCCTATATAATTATATACTAATATTCCCATTTGCTGTCTCCAATAGAGAGATTTCCCATCACTTCTTTTATGACTTACAAAAGCCAGAACATTAGAATCTCTCAATATACAAATATTAAGCCATTGGCCATAAGCCTTACAGACCCTCACATTCCGCAAATAATATGGGTACCTTACCCCCTATCTAGGGAAGTCTTCCATGGACTGTGTTATGCAGTCAGTTAGTTGTCTAAATTGAACTGAATTTATTCTCCAATTGGAGGGACTGGCTGAAAATTGACTTGTATCAAGTCAAATCAACATTCATACATGCAGTATTCAGGTATTCTGTGCACCAACAGACCCTTGGTCGCTATATTGCAAATAAAGCAAGATTTAAATTATTCACAGCTTCAAGAAAATATAGTCATTCCAGATTGAAATTATGGTATTTTTAGGTTATTTTGCATAACATAAAAATTTTCTTTCTGATTTGCTTTTATACAAGAGGTCAGGAAATTTTGGTGAACTTAAGTGAATAAGGGATCACAATGATAAAATTGCACACGAATTGAAAGGTTTTCAATACTATTTAGGAGCTAGATGTTAATGGACATTTTGGGGTTTTTTTTGAACAGCTCATCGTAGTTACACTGGTTGTCAATGTTTTGTAATATTGTGGTGTATGTGTTTTGCAACTTTATGTATAAGATTTTATGGATATGTTTAAACAGGTTTGTGGACTTCCTTAAGACCATTGACAAAGCCATATTTACATAGTTGATCATTTAGTGGCCTCAGCATCTCCAATGCCATCAGCTGCAGATATTTTTAACCCTGAGAATCCAAACATAATTTATTTTAGTTAAGATAACAGCGGTAGAAATTCAGTGAGCAACCCAAAGGTTAAAATACAGTGTACCCAGTTTGTTTGACTTCCAAGAGCTTTGCATTCCAAATAGATTGCCAGGCTTCCTCTTAACTTCCACCTGCACTGTGACTACATGACAATGTACTGTCTGTGAACATATTATATGTGTGAAGTGGATACAACAAGCATTATATGGGCAAAGGTATCCAATAAAGGGCACAGTGAATGTGACATCATACAAAAACATTTCAGACAATTTGCGCCTTTGCTACCTTCTAGCACTAGATTAGGGAGGACAACTTTTCTGTTCCAGCATGACTGTGTCCCTGTGCACAAAACAAACTTTAAAAATTTGAGGTCTTGGTATGGAGGAACTCAGCCTACACATAACCCTGACTTAGATTCTACCTAACACATTCGGGATGAATTTTGAGCATGATCTTCCTTTATACCATCAGTCATCTGACTTTACAAATGCTATTTTATCTGAATGAATAAATTCCATAGACACACTGCAAACATCTTGAATTAAAAGATTTCCCAACAGAACAAAGATTTTTATAGATGCAAAGAAGGGTCCAATTCTATTACAGTGGTCTTGGTTTTGGAATGGGGCATCTAACAAATGTAGGTCGGGTGTTCATAAACTTCTGGCCTCATAACAGATTTTGGATAACAGGCAGTTATTGGTTAAATCCTCTAAGGTTTTTTTTTTGTTTGTTTGTCTTGTTGGTGGATTTCCACACACTTCCCGTTCCAGAGACAACACAGTGAGTAACAGGAAATCTCCTCTTAGACAGTTGTGTCTGGGGTTGATGTTCCCATTGAAATATTTTCCTTCTCTGCTGTAACATTTTGGAGGGCAACAAAAACCTGAACTAGGTTTGACCCCTAAAAAAACTTTTTTGGCTTTAGATACCCTTAAATGTTCCATAACAATTTTCTACGGGTCCTTATTACAGGCAGGAGCTATAACAGGCAGAGACTGGTAATGTGTTGCAATGCAGTCATCATCATCATTGTTTTACATACTGCTTTTTTTGTGTTTCTAGACCTCTACAATCATTAAGCCTAATACGCCGGAATTATGCACTCAATACTTTACATACACCTGACCCCTGAACTCAGTATGTTACATACACCTGACCCCTACACAAAGTTCATCACATACACCTGACCCCTACACAAAGTTCATGACATACACCTGACCCCTACACAAAGTTCATCACCACCTGACCCCTACACAAAGTTCATCACATACACCTGACCCCCACACAAAGTTCATCACATACACCTGACCCCTACACAAAGTTCATCACATACATCTGACCCCTGTACTATGTATTTTACATACTTGTGACCCCTATACCCTGTGTAATATGTATTTTTGCACTCAGACCAAAGTAGGTTCAGTTTTATTCATTCATACCCTTTAGATGCCTAAAGGGGAATGTGTTTGTTTCTGTTATTATTAGGGATTTCTATTTTCCATTTTGCTTCTACTTGTCTATCGTATAGTTGCATATAGTAACATTTTAACATCTTGTACAAAGTATTCCTTAAGCTCTCTTGTTGTAAAAGAATGAATAATTGTTTCCTTTAACACTAAGTATTGTACCAGAAATAAGCAGAGCTCATCTTTTCCTGAAGTCTCAAGTTTATTTGGTAATTGTTTAACTGTGGGAAAGAAATCTCATGTTTGGCTTTGATGTCAATACCCTGCACACATGAATCCTTTGGCAGGCAAAGTTCGAAACTGGATTTGTTTGCCACCAGCTTGGGTTTGACTTACTTTGCTTTTATTTAAAGATATCTTTGTTCGGACAGGTGGGCAAAATCTGATCTAACAATAGTCTCAGTTTTTTTTAAACCCCCCCAAAAAATCCTCACTGGAGCCAGCCAGTTTTGAACATGCCAGCTGCCGGCCCCTACGAGTAATTGGATGGCTGCCAGACCAGAACACAGAGATCCACAGTGACTCAGATTGTGAGATATGAATGTGTTATATATTTGTGAAATAACCTGGTTTTATTAATGGAAATTTACATCCAATTTTACAAATATATGCTGCAGTTTATTATTTATATCTAGATTATACATATGGCTGCTTTGATCATCTAAACTTTAACTGAATGACATTCCATTTTCTTAAGTACTGTCACAGACGCCATGTTTTTTTATTTTTCTTCCATTTTTATTTGAATTTTAGTTTTTAATTTTTTCTAGTCTCTATATGTTATTTCATATCTACATGCTCCAACTCTAATATTGGCTGGACATCATTGCCCTGGACCAGCTGAACAATGGTGACAACCAAGGACCATGGCTGCATGACTTCATCGACGTGGCCACTTGCACTTTCCAACATGTACCATGCTGACAGTAGGGGAGGACAATTAAGAGACAGTTATCTCTTCATAACAATCAGTGCCCAAACAAGGACCTTGATGGTAAGATTATACACTACCTTTTTTAGCTTTATATATTACCAATGAATTTATCTTTTTTTTGCTCTTTGTGGTCAGCTAAAATACCATTGACATTGTTTGTTATATTTGTTAATAGGTGTAAAATATCTTTTGATTCTGCCAGAAATCGTGTGTGCTGATGGCTTTCTTATGAAGATGTGGAGGAGGCAAGAGAGATGGAGAGATCTGTGTTTTTCTAATTTATCCGAAATTAAGAAAGCAGTGCTGACGTCATGTTCTTCGAAGTGTCGAACCCAAAATAAGATAGGTGATTTAATAAAGTTCTCCAAGACTGGAGAAGATAGATTGTCATGGGAGTGTCTGGGTGATCTATAAACCTGGAATAGATCTTCTAAAAATCTTTAGTTTAGTTGTCAAGTATTTTTAATCCTAGACCAAATCAACTTCAGATTTGCTGGATCTCCTGTGTTCTTCCATGATATTTGAGGGACACACAGATAAAGGCAGAGGTTATGCCTGACCTACTGGCTCTTACTTCAAGTTCACTACCATCTTCACTCTGACTTCCAGTAATGAGTAGATGCTATATTTGACCCGGTTTAAACCTATCGTTCTCTGTGTCTGACAGTAGGCAAATAATCCTTCTCTGTAAATACGAGACAGGAGGTTAGTGACAGCTAGGACTGCCAATTAATTAGCAATACAAATACATCTGTGACTAACTAAATGGCAACATAGTTTGACTGTGAACAGAACTGATGAGGTCTGAATTTTAAAAAGGTAAGAAATCCATGTAATCTGTTCTGTAATCACTGACCAAACTGCAAACTACTGACTGTGGATCACAATAAATTGTTCATCTTCAGCAAAAATCTATACGTTGTACAGCATTTTCCTAATGTTGTTCATCATACTGTCCTGGAGAGTGGGGATGACCATCAATCCGAATGGGGACCACCACTGTACTTTCCTTTGGTGGATGAGCACGGCAGAATGCGCTCACTTACCTCCCCGTCTGCCATTTTCATAGACTATTGGCAAACACCCTGTTAAAACTGAGCTCTGCAGTACAAGGACCACAAGAAGCTAATGCCAGGGCAGATTTAAGGACTTATCCTTACTTGCACTACATAAAATACAGCTAGGGCTCTATTTATAAAACAAGGAATCTGACATTCCCTGGTGGGAATGAAATACTGCCTTCAAAACACATGGACCTGGAAGATTAGCACGAGGGAATATCTGATTCCCTGTTTTATAAATAAGGTCCTTAATGATGTATTATTGAATGTAGGCATTAATTTGTGTCTTTTATATCTGCCTGGAATTCAGCTATAAATAAGGTTATTAAATAAAGAACAGTTCTAAGAGTAAAAATGAATATTGGTAGCAAGCTATTCTTCTTTTTGGCAAGCTCTGCAGTGCATGAATGGCTCCTGCAATAAATGTATATGGGAAGTTGTCTTTAATAATTGGCTGTGCGGTATGGCAGAGAGGAGGCTGCAATGACCGTGAGACAACATGAAGAAACTTGCCAAAAGTCACCTAACCATGAATTCTTGGAGAATGTTTGGCCCATAATAGAGTGCCGTGTGCCAAAAAGTTTACAAATCGGCGCCTTGAGTAAACTTGCCTGACCAATGTCAAATCTTGAACACAGCAAACTAAAACAGTTATCTGTGTTTCCATTAGGTTTTATCTTTCTTTGCAAATTAATATTGCCAGTCATTGAATGCTACACAATTCTGCTAAATTTTTAGGTAGGGGCTCAACACTTTTGCCCTATTTTCTTTTAAATGATAATAATACAAACACTAAGACCAAGTCCTTTCAAACCAAGTGAACCTAAAAGCAACTGTAACCTCTAAACTTGGGATAGCTCCAGGATTGAGGGACCATCAGC
The DNA here is from genome assembly GCF_032062135.1 of Pyxicephalus adspersus. Lineage (NCBI taxonomy): Eukaryota > Metazoa > Chordata > Amphibia > Anura > Pyxicephalidae > Pyxicephalus > Pyxicephalus adspersus. Next base: position 33,978,740 of record NC_092869.1, read on the forward strand.
ACTGGAAGAAATGTAGATTGGGTAAGTGGGCCAATTTCTTCTCCGTTCACACAGACTATGAAAAGCCCATCAGATGTGTGGATGACAGGTGGAAAGGGGTTATTTTTATATTATTTAAATACATATTAATAAAAATAAGGTCATATTTCTAAATATGTCTCTGCTTTTGTGCAGCCAGCGAGTGTCCTGGAATATCTTATCCATGAAACCCAAACTTATTTGTGCTTTGATGTGGTGGAGGTGAGAGTCTGGGAAATGAAAAGCAGCTGCTGGGAGATTTAAAAAGCAGGGGCACCTTGTGGCATCTTAACTGTTGGTCTGCCGATTCCACCAGGGCATATAAGTTTCCATATGAAAAGAAAGAGAAGTCTCTAAATTAACTCGGACATATAGGCAAAGTAAAAAAATGTATATATGGTGCAAACTGTCATTGGTAATATTACAGCATTCTTGTTTCTCCCTGTAATATGGTTGTATGGCTTGTTGAGCCTTGCTAGTAGATTCTTTGTTTTCCAAATGTTCATCCTCTACATCTTTGATGTATATGTAGTTTTAAATAGGCTTTAAAAAGTTCTAGCTTACTATGTTCAAACAGTTACAGCAAAAACAGTTTGGAAAGAAAGTTCAAACCATACTGACATACCTGTCAATGTTATAAACAATTGTCCTAATATAGGTTATATAGATTTTCCTAAATCTATAAATGCTAGCTTGGTCTAGTAAAAAAAAAGGTAACCAGGGGGTAGAACTAAATGACAAGAATGATATGCAAAGTGTCTTACTGACTTTTTGTTTAAGCCCTACACGGTGCATGGGCTCTGTATGTGGCACTGTCATATATGGCGCCAGCTGCTGGGGACCATGTAATTCAGTGGTCATCCAATGGCTGAAGAGGATTGCTGTGGAGTTGGAAGCCTGTGATGGCGAAGATGGTGGCTTCCTAGGAAGTGATGGTGACAGGATCCTGGATCTGTTATTGCTGCAGGACACGTGCCAACTGGTAAGTCCATGTGATAATTGGCAAGTGTACTATGTGTATATGCTAAATTTGACAAACGCTCACCACCCGCTTACGTGTACAGTTCCACTTTACAAGAATTGGAAAAATCAGATGTAATTGCAGGATCGACAAATAAATCAACTAAAGTTCCACAAGAATTTGGGATCAGGCACAGATGTATTGCAGAAAAGGGATTTTGCAATGAACATTCTTAGCTGCCTCATTGCTGTTTCTTCAGTTGAAATTTGCTGAGCTGCTCAAGCGCAGCTCAACGTTGGTCACTGTTGTATTTTTGCTTTAAGAGAGGACTCAGAAATACAAAAACCTGTTGTTCTGATGCAATTGACAGACAATATCGATATTCATCAGATTCAGTATCAGATTTTCGATAGTTTCCAATGGTTGCCTTGGCTAGATTTGATTGCAGATATTTCAGTTCCTGCACATTTGTTACATTCTGTCATTTTTAGTATAATGCCATTTCTTATCACTTTCATTTAAGCAGAAACACAAGTAAATGCTGTCCTTAGGTGTCTGCATGGCCTTTCTTATTTTTTTACAGCAAAAACCTTGCCCTTGGCATATCTCAATACTTGGACATTAGTCACCAGGTCTTCTCATCCTCTTCTGATGGGGCCAATAGGAAGGAAACAAGAAATAGAACAGTAAAGGTACAGGAGGATTCACCAGGATGGAGAAACCTTTATCTAGGAAAATCTCTTAATAAAGGAGAAAAACAAATAAATCTGTAATTAAATCTATGCAAAACGTATGCAACTGCTATTCCCAGGGCTGATCCTCTGTACAAAGGGTTTGTAAAATAAAGAAGGGCTGGACCTCAGACACAGGACAACATGTTTCCAGACAAACAAAGACAGTGGGATTATAGGACGATGTATTTTAGTCCACCGAGGCTGATTTATCAGGCAGAGCAGACAGGGTGATTGCAATGTGTTGGAGAGGATGTAGAGACAGTTGTAGGTGTGAGAGTGGATGTTCAGATTTAGTATTTGGTGGGACTTGGAGTCACTTTAACTGCCATACATCAGACTAAGTCATTGTGATAAGAGGAAATGTGTAAATTATATGCTATCATGCCATAGCTAAGAAAAGAAGAGTCCTCTGCCAGCTTTTAGATTCCTTATCCTTATTTTTAGAATGGTTCAGAGTCTTAGGTATCTATTAATTCATGATTTCAACCCAATATATAAACAACTTTCATCTAAGATTTATACACATTGTATAAACCTTGGGTGAAACCATTGATAAACATATTGCAACAATGCAAACAAAGGGTCCCCACTGGTTCTAGCTGTGCCCTCTCTATGGTCCGAATTTAATGATGCTCATGAAGCACAGAATTTGTGACCCTGAACTTTGCTCTTGAGGATATGTCTACTTAGAAGTCTCCTGTATGTGAGTGCATTGAGAACCTTGCTATAATTGGCTCGTGTTATAGCAAACCTATGCAAAATGCATTCTGAAAGTTATGGTAAAAGTCATGATGAAATGCAAAACTAATAAGTAGCAAATGTCTAAAATATTTAACTTTCATCATCAACATCAACAAATGTCTAGGCTTTTAGCCATGTGGGCAGCATGGAAGGAACTATTTTTTCAGGATATAAAAACTAATTAGACCATTTTTTTACCCTTTAGTAAGTTTATTTGTACTCAGTTTGACCAATTCCATGCTGGCCTTATGTCCTGGGGTGCTATGAGCAGATGTCATTTCTGTCCCTTTTTTGTAGATGATCCTTGTTGCCTTACCTTGTCCTTGAAGGTGTTTTTCTTCATTCTGAATAACATGTATAGGTCATAGGCTTTTTTTCCACTGCCAATTACAATTCACAGGGCAAATAGGCATGTAAGAATCTTTATAGACTGAAATGTTCCTTCATCATTGCTTTGCAGATATAGCTAAACATTTGACACATATCGTACTGTATTGATACCCTGTTTCTTTGAGTTGAGTGAACGGTCCCCACCAAGGAGCTCTAGGAAGAGGTCTCCTAACAAGGTTGTTCCTTCTATATCGCTAAGATTTAATATAAAGTAATACAAGTGCTCCATCTTCATATATGACCATCAATTTCTGCTATCGTCTTTCATAAAACCTGGAAATGTGGCTTTTAAAATAAGTGGTCAAACCAGTGGACAATTTGGACATTCAAGAAGAACATATTATGTACCCATTGTGTTATTAAACAAGCAAGTATTCTTTAGAATACCTTTGCCTTAAAAAAAAAAGCATCTCTAGTGTTCAGTTTAAGTTGAAATAAAGGAGAATTTAGAATAAAAGACCAATTAAGGTGAGCAGGTTCTAGAGCAAAACATGGTGGTGTAAAGCCTGTTGTAAAGGTATTTGCTAGCCGTCTTGAATAGTGCAGTATTGAAGTCTGGAAGCTACTATAGGCAAGAAAAATGATTCACCAAGGGTTCAGACAACTTGTCAACTTAACAATTGTACACTTCCAAGGAGGTCCTTGGTATCTTACCTGAAGGTTGGATATGATGCCAACAGCCTGGGGTCTCAGACTGGATGACTTCTATTTAGAAACCTATTTTGGGGTGCTATACTAGCAAATAATGCTAGAATGGCATATATAAAAATGGGGGCAGTGGGTTTCTTTTAATACTTTCTGATTCAGCATCAACTTTTAGCCCATCCAGGGTGATAGACAAGGCTACAAGAAGCAACAAGGTGAGTCAAGAGTAAGTATTACTGAGGAATGTATTAATTGTTATTTCATTTCAACATTCCTTTGTGTAACAATATCCGAAGAGTAATTTTTTTATGTATTAGGCAATACGTGTGCCTGCACGCCACTTTCAACTTCAGTGACACATGGGATGCACTTTTCCTGTCAGAAGCATTATTTATCATTTACTTCAAGACCTACGTCAAACAAATTTGGCACACAGAGAGCAACTTCCGTCCCTGACAATTCCACCGAAAAGCTCCAAGTATCATCAATTAAAGAAAAGCACACTTGATTGTTATCGGGTCAGTCTTTTGTTTGTATCTAAAAACTGAACGTTTTAAACCTGTGATTGTAGAAGTATGGGCATGCCTCTGCCAACATGTTCTTAAAGCTGGGGGAGTGTAGTTCCTCATTCCCTTCCACATATTGACAAAGTTAAAAAACAAAAGCCCTCTAACAACCTTTACACTTACACCGTAATGTGACTTTTGTTGTGAACTGGTGATTATTATTGAAATCTGGACTTGATGCCTAATCTTATTGTCAACTATCATCATCACACTGGATTCTTCAAGATCCTCTTCCAATCCTTCCAATGGATCAACCATCCAAGTCAACAAGGAAGGATGTGGCACTTGAAGAAGGACCCTGCCTGTAAGACAAAGAAGACTTCTCAACTTTTATTTATCATGGAGAAACCCTTGAAAAAACTTTAAAGGTCTTCAGGGAACCCCTGCTATATTTACTATATCCACAGCTTACAGTACATTAGTGTGGGGGTCAGTGGTATAAATGCTTCCGACATTGCTAGTCAGTGGGAAGTGGAATGTCACCCTTACACAGATAGCCAAAAAGATAATTGGTGTCAGATAAACTGACCTGAGAGGTACAAACACCATATTGCCCAAGGACGCCTGGCAACCTCTGGAGAAACCCTAGGGTTCCATAGTGCCCTGGTTGAGAAACACTGCTCTAGACATTACTTAGGTGGTCCTGCCATTAATGTTGTTCATTGATTTTCTGCCATTGCACAAGTCCCTAATTAACAATAATGGCGGGACCACCTAAGTAACATCTTGCTAGAATTGTTTTCCAGCAGGTGTTTTAATGTAGATGACAAAATGGGAATTAGTTTATTTTTAGGATATTTTGATCAGTGTATGTAATGTTTAATACAGTGATTTTGTGAGAATCATGTCTCCTTTTTAACAAAACTTCTTCCTCTATTCTTCTTTTATTCCAGCTCAAGTCATCAGAGACGTCTTGCCATTCCCACTGAATGTTTCCAGTACAGCAGAAACATGTGCACACCCTTAGGCCAGGTGGAAAGCAAGTTAAGAGTTACATGCATTTAAATTTGTCTTGTCAAAATGTATTTTCCTATCACTTTAGTATTACTTTTTTCCAACAGCACTTGTGTGGTTGATGAAGGAATTCACCCATAATTATAATCCTTTTAATGTGGAAGATGCCAGATGTTGGGGCAAATGTACACTCTGTACAGGTGATTACGTCAATGATGAATAGAGATTTTGTCTAATTCTAAGGCATTCACTCATCTGTTTATCCATCCACCACTTCATTTGTTGTTTCATTCATTTATTATCTACCCATTCACTCTTTCCCAGTTTACTCACCCATCCCCATATCTATTCATTAATTTATTATTTTTGAATTTGAGTATTTCCCAAGTGCAATACATTTGCCAATGGTCAATAAGGTCATAACAAGTTGAGTATGACAAATTTGCATGGAAAGGAAATGTTATACCAAATAAACCAAGATCAGTATCACATTTACAATGACTTTGCAAAAGCTGTACATCTCTTATAGAAAGTTACAAATCTCTTCTGCTTTGCATCTTGCTTTGCAATGCTTAGACTTGCTGTATCTAGATGCATGCCCCCATCATCGGCTGGACAATATTTATCACTGTGCTGTGGTTGCTCTGTAGTTGTGGCTCAAATCAGTAGACTTTAGTTTGGCTTCATGGCACAGTGAGTGATGGATCAATGGTTTCTGTGTCCGGACCCACTGAGCTGCTTTGTGTTACTCTGATCTGGTTATGGGCTGGAACATATCCGTGACTTCCAACTGCCTTCTGCTCTCTGCCTGCTGCCAGCTCTGTCTTTCAGCCAACATGTTTCCCAACTGTGCTTGTCTGATGCTAACCCTCCGTCCAGTCCACCCTGTTCCCATCACTTCCCTATAATATGGTATTGCCATCTTGTTCTGTATGCTGTTTTTTACTGGCAACATCAATCCAATTAGCTATTGGAAAACCAGATACTGCTAGAGTTTGCACCGGAGTGATGTTGCCACATACTGTTAGCACAGTGGATTTATCTCATTCTGCGACATCATTTTGCCAAATGGTTTATTGAATCTTCATCCTAGAACTGTGAAAATGTCCAAAAGGAAAACCTAATTTCAATAATGGTAATGTAACATAGGAATTTGTAGGGGTGTTAAGTTGAAGTTTGAAAGTAGTCCGAACTGAGAAGTTCCATTTTGGCCTATAGCACAAAAAATAACAGAAGGATAATGATGGACTCCTTGATTTTGTTCTAGTTGGTCTTTATTGTCATGTATATTGTTTGTGATTCCTAAAGGACAACCCTTATTATTCAGCTTGCTTTGTAAAGTAACATTTGGAAAGAGTCCACAATATACCCCCATTAAGCCCCAACTATCTTATCCCATTGGCTCCCCTCTGCAAGAGTTTTATACTCACCTTTGCTTTTTAACATTGCCCACTACATGTCCTTCTATGCTGCCTATCCTTGCACAGTGTAGTGCCGTTTCTATGGGGTTGGTTCTCATTGGGAAACAGTCCATAGATGTAAGTGTGACTGTTTTGCATGGGGAGGAGAGATACACTTGGGGGTAATGTAATCCAACGCAGCCTATTAGACTGTATCCTGTGTATTATCATCCTTGATTTGCATCTGTTCAGGTGATACTGGCATCTATAAAGTCTGGGCGAACATGTAGCCAATTGTAAAAGCTAACAGGCTGTGAGTTCTTGTACCTTTCCGGTCTTTAGTTGACGTAGAAATGTGGTGGATGCATTTATTTTCTTTTTTTCCCGGTTCTTCTGCCAGTAACACGCCTCTTTTCCTAGTTTGAGAATACTGACTCACTCTGTATCAAGACAATAGAAACAAATAGTATCAACTGGTAATTTTAATTAAAATGATCAAACAGATATCAACGAAAATCTTCCGATTGTGAATATAACAGAGCAGAAGGGAACAGCAACTTTAAAGCCATGAATAACTGCCAAGTGAGTGTATTTATAAATGGCACAGTACTTAATTTCTTGATGGCACAAAATAATTGTACTTTTTTTACTTTAGGGTGTATAAAGCAAGGCTCAAATTAAAGTGGAACTAAAGTCAATTCAACACCCTGCAGCAATGACAGATCCAGGATCCTGCCACATGCTCTTAAGCTGCCATCTTTGCTACTAACTTTTCTGGGTCCAACATGACCTTCTTCAGCCATTGGACTGCCCTTGATGATGTAAATCTTGCACATGCATTGTAACCGTCATCTAGATCTATCCTCTGTGCCAAGAATAGAGTCGGGCTCCACACTGCATGACGCAAGAAAACCAAAAAGGCACCAGGATCAGTGGAAAAGTTTTTTGGTAAAATAGTTTGCCTGTCTTCTCTGCCAAAAACCTCCACCTCCTGGTGACTTTTTATATTTTACATTTCCTTTAAAAGATTTTTATCCAGACTGAATAGTCAGCTATTTTTTTAACACCTGCATTGCTATGAGATGATTCACATCATTCCAAGGCTTCTGAAATCATAAAGATGCAATACTATTCAACTAATAGTAGCACTTTGGCCCATACACAGAGTTCTGTAGAGGAACATTGAGGCCACCACAGCTGTTTTCACATTTTAATATTAATTAAAATAAATAAAAATAGAAATATTTGTGCAGCACGACATGATGCCAAACAAAGTGAAAAATTGGGATTTATGTACACATTAGGGTTCCCCTTTGTGGTGTGGGTTCCACTTCCTCATGCCCCTGAACCACTTCCTCACGTGTGACAGCCCATAGAAAATGAATAGGGACAACACAGAGAGATTTAGTAATCCCCACTGTAAAATGTGCAAATGCTGGTTCTTTAAGAATGTCAGTGATTGATTTTCCACTAGGTTCTTTAGGAACCAGCTGGTAAGATGCCAGTCACCGAGTCACCGAGATCTACATGGGAACTTTTTAGGAAGAATCAACCACTGGCATTGGAAACACATGGACCTGGAAGCTTCCCCACCCAAGAATGTTTGGTGAGTAGGGATGAATGTGTGGGATTTTAAAATTCGATCTCGCGGCAAATCGGGCCGTTCTCACGACGGAATTGAATTTTTTGGGACCTGCAAGAGCAATCAGGGGAGCGGAGCTGACAGCTCCGCTCCTGTGATTGCACTTGCAGCCCTGTAGTATGTGTTCTTGGATAGAGATTCTCTATCCAAAAACTTAGGAGTACCGCGGCTGTGCTCATCATAAATGAATGCAGCCTTGGGAATCATCCTGTGATGATTCCCACGGCTGTACTCATTGATGGGAATAGCTGCGGTACTCACACTGACAGGAGGAGTACCACGGCTGCATTCATGAATGCAGCCATGGGAATCCACCTGTGTGCAATCCCTGGGCACTAGAGGTTAAATGAGGGCAAGCCTCGCACACAGGAGGATTTCCAAGGCTGCATTCGTGAATGCAGCCATGGGAATCATCCTGTAATGATTTCCCCGATCTTCTGATGGGTCTGCAAAATTGGTTCGCCAAAATTTCACGAACCCATTGGAAGTGCAAGGAAATTTTTCCGAGAATGTCAGAGGCATTCTCGCTCATCCCTATTGGTGAGTGTCAGATTCACTACTTAATAGATCCCTTTGAGAATGTGCTATATAAAACCAGCACTTTCAGTTTTTTTCAGCTTCTTACATTTAGGATT
>NC_092869.1:33988545-34024485 GCF_032062135.1 Pyxicephalus adspersus
AGAGCTCAGTCCTTAAGATCACCCACAACCTTTGTTAATAATTTGTTCAGCAAATTATTTTTTTGCCAATCATGCAAACTGCCCCCCTCCCCCCATCAAACCTCCGTCCTGCACACTAACGAGCAGGGCAGCTCCGTTCATATCTAGGAGTTGTCCGTTTGTTGGATGTCCTTAACTCAGGGACTACCTGTATATACTTTTTCCTACAGCTCAGCGACCTCACAGGTTCTTCTTCTTACTCTGTGGTAGTGAGTAGTACTTTACACCACCTAATTCAGGAGTACTGTAAATCCCAGACTGCACATGGCTTTAATTTAACATGCCCCCTTTTAGCATTGCAATCTGAGTGACTGGGTCATGGAGCTGCACAGTGGAACATACTGAAAAACAGCACCAGGACCTACGGTAATTAGTTGTGCTGCAATAGACTGATATCAGGTCAAGGTCAAGCACTCTCTATTATTAATAAAAGTTTAATCAAACAATTGATCAGAGATTTGAGGAATATTAGGGTTACAGGGCACCGGTTGAGGAGCAATGGGAATCATTTAAAGGCTGGGATGATGACACTTCACACTTCCGGAATTGAATAACTTCTGTGGAATTTTGTTTTCGGCTCCACCTCAGTTGATCTTATTTATAGAGATGTAAATAATTGTCAAAACAAAGTAGAGTTACCCTAAAACTACATTAAACCAGTTACATTTTTATGTAGATGAAATAGATGTTTCAACTTGCTCTTCCTTCTGTGTTATGGCACAACAGATACTTTTTACAACATCTTCATTTTCTGTATATTAAAGTAGGAGAAGGCAATGGAATGTAAAAGGCTGCAATTAACATTTTTGGGAATGCATGAACACACATGGAAAATCACAAAAGAAACATTAGAGATTATAAACAATACTCCGAGTATAATAAAGTAAATAACGACGACCCCTGTCCTATCTCCTACCCCCACGCCATCAGCTTTACATAAATTGCATTTCTGATATATCATCATTTGGTGTTTTTTTATGCAACAAATTAGCAAGGGGTGTACACTGGGGGGGGCTTTAGTAAGGCTGATGCCTAAGGCAAAGCCCATGATGATGAGGAGCTTCCATCACAGAACTACAATTCAATAGGTAAAAGGCAAAACATGGGACAGTCAGGTTTGGGAAGAAAAGGTTGGATTACAATGAATATCTTCCAGCCAGAAAATAAGGCTCTGACTAGCTGCAGCTTCTAATGTACATTATGATAAGCTTACTATGTGCAGTGAATCAGGGTAAGCCATTTAAGTGCAGTACATCTGAAGGGAAGGCTGGAGTTTAGCTCCAGGGTCTCTTGAAAGCCAACCGTCAGTCTCTTGGCTCAGAAGGCAAGGTCTTGACAAGGTTAAATGCATACTCATGTACAATGCAAGATCAATGGAGGCCATTGGTCATGACAAACATGGGTGGTGACAGGGCCAGATGGGGAACTAGAAAGAAAAGCAGTTTTGGCGGATTGGTCATCACAAATGGAACCAATGAAGAGGAATGCTGTGGGACCATGATTGAAAAATTCTTCTTTATAAAATCATGCAGGTGTAAATTGAGCATTATATTATGTATCAGCTGGAGCCAGAAGGACACTGTTTTATATTTTGTTTATAACTGCTGTTAAGCTTTAAATGCTGGCTTTTTCATTTTTGTTTTGGTTTTAGAAGATAAAGAATAGAGAACTACAGAGGGTATTCTTGCTATTTGCATTCTGTTAGGAAAACGTCCTTTTGCAATCTTCTTGAAATACAAGAGGACAGATGAGGAATAATCAATATAAGGGGAAACTCTTTCTCGACTGTTTTATGTCTAATAGGTGAAAGAGTTTCCTTCACCCTATAATCACTAGTAAAATTCAATGGATCTGACTGCCTGACCAGACTGGGCCACTGTAACTGCTAGGAAGAAAAGTGAGGTCAGGGACCTGTTTGCTTGAACGAACTTGGGCATCTCTTACTAAAATGGGCAGCACGGTGGCTCGGTGGTTAGCGGCTGGCCTTTGCAGCGGTGGGGCCCAGGTTCCAATCTCGCCCAGGACAATATCTGCATGGAGTTTGCAGGTTCTCCCCGTGTCTGTGTGCATTTCCTCCAGGTACTCTGGTTTCCTCCCACATCCCAAAAACATGCAATTAGGTTAATTGGCTTCCCCCCAAAATTGACCTTAGACTACATTAATGAAATATAACTATGGTAGGGACATTAGATTGGGAGCTCCTTTGAGGGACAGTTAGTGACACAACTATGGACATGTACAGTTCTGTGTAATATGATGGCACCATATGAATACTGTGTAATAATAATGAAAAAGTGAGGTCAAAGACTTGGCTGCTTGACCTTCCTCCGCTACTCTAACTACAGTGTAAAAAAGTGGTCAGAGACCTGACTGTTTGACCAAGTTGGGCTAAACCAACTACAAGGGAGAAGAGTAAAGTAAGGGATCCAGTTGCTTGACCAACCTGGGATTCTCTAATTGCAATGGAAAAAATTAAGGTCAGAGACTTGGCTGCTTGACCAGGCTTGGTTACTCTAATTGCATTGGAGAAAAGTGTGGTCAGGGACCTGGCATTCTAGCAGGGATCTTTTGGGCACACAAAACAGTTTACATACATTGTGTGAAATTTAGTTGTTTGGCTATGGTTTTGATTTAAGCATTAGGTTTTAAAGGTATAAAGCAGTACTTTAAAAACCCAGTTTAAACCAGAATGTGAGCTTCTGACCGGTCTGTTTGACTGTGGTTACATTTGCACACAGCTACCCTGCTATTAGTCCCCATGACTACATCTCGGTTCTAAGCTCCACGAGTCATATTGACATGTCAGATCCTTCTCAGGTGACCTAAGTGTTGTGTAGTAGTATACAAGTAGAAATTTCGAGAAAGTAAACCTGCGACTCTGAGGCTAGACAAACAATATTCCGTATGCTCTGCAGCACATACGGTAACACACATGGATGTGGATGGGTCTATATAGTTTATATTTCCTGCAGGACATAGCTGTGAACCAGCCATATAAGAATGAATAGGATTTCTACTTGACATATGTCGTTATGCAGAATCATGCATGTGTTCTGCTGCATGAAAATGGACAACCATACAAAGCCCCAATGAGAGGTGACCGGTTGTAACAATAACAAATATATCAAAGATAAACTTCAAATTGCCTAAAAGGAGCAGAATTTTTATATATATTATCTACAATATTTAGACAAAGGCTCAGTCTGCAAAAACATTTATTTCAAATATCTAGACAGATAACATTTGCTTACTCTGATATTTTCCAGAAAGATTTGGGATAAGCGAAGGTGAGAATATGTAATTTTTTATTTACACAAAATATTTGCAAAAAGAAGATTACCAATAAAATGTTTTAGGGAAAAAAATGAAACTTTTGAGCTTTTATAGGGTAATAAAACAATAAATGGCTTCAGTAGCTATGTTCTACAAACCTGCACCTTTTCATGTGCCAAAAAGGTCCACATTAGTTTTTTTATTTATTATAAAGAAAAACGAACAGTGGAAAATAGTAAAATATTAATCAAGAACATAAAAAAGCCAAATACTAAGAACACAAATGCTGGACTTTAAAAATGTGGAAAGTCGGTAACCAGAATGTAATGTATGATACATAAAGGTCATATATATTATAAAAAAATAAATATAAGTATATTGGTAAGTATTAAATTAAAGGAGTAAAAAAGAAGAAATGAGAAACAAAGAAAGTACATGTAAAAAGGTCAAAAGAAACAAAAACTTTTCTTTTAAGTATATTTTGCATAAGCAACAGCATGAGCAAAATTAGGACATTATTTTTCATTGCAAAATCAGTTTTGAATTAATCAGACCCCTAATCCCCAGTAATAATCATCATATGTTTATTGAAGGATGTTGGCACAAACTGTCCAATTGATACTGGTCTCATCCAATATGCTAATATTGGCATCCCCCGTTCTTTCTATGCATGTAAATATATATGCTTGGGTGAGTGTAGTGGTTTATCAGATTGTGATCAGATTGTACCTGACCGCTCCACTACTCTCTACATATAATGGGAGTTCTTAAAGGTTGATGGTAGTGGTCTGGATTAACCATTAGGTCCTGCCATTGGTGAGATTTCTTGTTTCCTTGTTGGATTGCACATTACGAAGTAGGAAGGTAGAGACCAACTGTCTCTAATTTGGAAAACTCTTCCTCTTTCAGATCCAAGTCTTTTGGGCCTTTCCGCCTTAGCTGTTTTTTTGATATATGCACCTATATAACAATGTTTTATTAAAAACAGATCTGATTTTACTTATTTGACTGTTTATATGTTCCTTTCCACTCCTTATACAATATATATATATACAATAATTTTGTTTTCTATTGCAATCGGATTTACTGTTACTGTTCTATTCTCTTACTGCTTTACCACAATAAAACGATTTCTTTAAAAAGTGTATTTTCATACACAAACATGGAAGTAAAAATTACTTCTATGTAACCAATAATTTTTGCATTTTTGATGGTACCCACTGTATCATACTTTGAGTTAAAAAGTCTCCCTTTTCTTTCTCCAAAGGTTTTGAGATATATATATAACTCCTAAATATGCTTTTCATCTGTGTATTTGTTTTCCTAGAGGTCAGTTTTATACATTTTGAAACATACCTAATAATAAATATTTATAAAAGAAACCATTAATAAGTGGAATGGACATTCTAGAAGTGGCAACTGGCTTTTATCTGTCAACAGCATTCTATGTTTCTAGGTCTTCCGCATGTTTTCCATCCAAACTCCGCAGCTGTTCATGTGAACTGCAGGCCCAAAACTCTAATTATAACTTTAATTCCTAAATATTGCCATAAGTATGATGCTGATTACTTTGTTACCAAGGGACCAGTGCTTAGAATAGCCGTGAAAGGAATCATTATGCAGCTTCTCATGTATTAGCTGCAATACAAGCCTATTATTTAGTCTCAGATGCTTAGTCTGCCCAGTAATCTATCTGCACTGTAAATCATCATTTGCTGAAGTATTCTATTTGTGTCTGGTCTTATCTCCTCCCACATCTTCGCTTGTCATTGTTCATTAAACTCCATGTCTGTCCGGTAGCCACTTTGCTGACATGTCAGGAGAATTAAGGGCCTCTTGTTGTGCATTTATGTAAGTCATCTGTAGACAGAAATAGCACAGTGGCCCAGTTTTATGTTAAAATCAAAGTTAAAGTGTATCTAAATCCATAAACAAAAATGTAATATAATATGGAAAACAAGTCCTAAATGTGGTAGCTATATTTATTTTCTTTTTTTAGTCTTTCTTTATAGATGCTGTTGGTAACACGTTACCAGTCTCAGCATGACAACGCTTCTTCATCCTACTGAATCAGGAGAAAAAAACAGGGATGAAATACAGAAACCTCTCCCTCTGCTTTCCTCTAAACCCAGGTTCGTGGCCCACTAGTGGACCGCGGCCATCTGACAGCTGGGCCACAAGAGTACGGAGACCAACGGTGGTCCATGGCTCTGGCCAGTGCACCCCCAGTGGGGTCAGGAGAAGGACTCCGCTGGGGGGGAAGGCGCACCGGCCAGCGCCACGGACCATGTCACCTGTATGTATCGCAGGCTCAGGGCGGTGGGCAGGTTGTGTTTTTGGACAGGCTTAGACCTGTCCAAAACCACAACCTGCAATGGGAGAGTGGCCGGTTTCTGGCATTATGACGTCACTTTACGGGAAGTTTCTTCCCATTCACATAACACATGGCTCCCAGCGCATGCACAATCCGAAGTCCATAGATTTAGTGGTCCGCAAGCTCCAAAACGTTGGGGACCACTGCTCTAGAACATAGCAGTTAGTTGCTCTATAACATAGGGATAGAAAGGAATATTGTAATGATAACAATGCAGCAAAGACATGAAGCACAGGAAGTTATCAGCTCACAAGATTTCTACTGGTACATTTTCGTACATATTAATTAGGATCATCAAAATGTTTTCAATGATATATCTAGAAACAAAACATGACCATAAAGGAACATTTTAAAAAGAATATGTTAAGGAAAACAGTTACTAAAACTATGTTTAAGGGCTGTTCTTCAAACCTTGCACAAAGTCCCAGTATCATGTTACTTCTTCTCAAGGGAATCATGGATGAATATTGATAATGGGATTTTACACATTCATATCAGGCAATTTCTGGATTATAGAGAAAGTAAACATTAGGAAGTGGCAGTACGGTGGCTCAGTAGTTAGCATTCTGGCCTTAGCAGCACTAGGTCCCAGGTTTGAATCCTGGCTAAGGCTCTGTCTGCATGGAGTTTGCAGGTTCTCCCCATGTTTGTGTGGGTTTTCTCAGGGTACTCTGGTTTCCTCCCACATTCCAAAAACATGCAGATAGAGTAATTGGCTTCCCCCAAAAAATATTGACCTTAGACTGTGCTTATGACATATGACTAAGGTGGGAACATTAGATTGTGAGCTCCTTTGAGGGACAGCTAGTGACATGACTATGAGCCTTTAAAAGCATATAATATGTCGGCGCTATAAAGAAAACTGTAAATAGTATTATTAATAATTAGGAAGAAGGCTTGGGGATAAGGTATATATATCACATATTAGACAATTAAATAAAAATGGTAAATGGTAATATAAAAATATTCTATTATTAATTCTGCATTATAAGCACATAGTATTAAATAATAACAGACTAATTATTGTTTTTCATATGCCAGGGTAGAACAGGACACATAAAATGAAAAAAATCTCCATGCCAGGGTTTGTGTTCCTGGAGCATTTACCTAATGATCCGCCAAGCTTGGCAGCAAAATTTTACTTTATGCCTCACTGGGAATTATTCCGATGCCACCAGGGCTGGGCCTAGGGGGAGAGGGAAGGGTCAGTACCGGGCTTAGACCCCTATTCCTGTTATGTCACCTGGACAAGACATGGTGGAAAATCTCCCAACGGGAACAATGAAATGTATGACTGTTTCTATACAAACTTAAAAAATGGCTATGGAAATACAGGCGGCCATTGTGGTTCACAATGCAAAAAGTGAGAAAGTGAATACTTTATTTTTGTTAAAAGTTGTAAAGGTTTTTGTTCACTATTTTTACAACAGATACAGTATGAAGAATGTGAATTTCTAACGATTTTAAACTTATAACAATTGTTGATTTTAAACCAACATTCATTTCAGTTGAAGAACTGGTGAACACAACTGGTGTTTTAGAACCATCCTAAAGATGTGCACAGGTGCAGCTTTGCTACTTTATGCATGGTGCAGCATGATCCCCAAGGCCACCAGACACATTTTCTTTGATCTCCCCGACCACTACACAAGCTGTTGGCCAAATCTAGGTGCCATACTAAATTCCTTGAGTGACCCAATCCGTGGGCAAAGATGTCCTGCCAAACTATGGACACTGATTTTCATAGCCACGCATCACGGTATCTAAGGAGTGACCCTGGATTATCCACTTGACATGACTTTTAATTTCAGCCAGAGTGCTACAGTAAAGGCAAGATGGAAGCATTATCTGTTTTCACAGAAAAACACATTCATTTTTGTGTTTTTTTCCATGCTGACAAATCAGTCCTGCGGACATGGGAGAGGCAGAACCTCACCGACATTTTTCATTAATACACATAATCTCTTTTTAAGATGAAATATTTGATGCTTATCCTCCCCCTAAACCATGAGTGCATTCTCTCTAATTTTAATAGTTCAAGTATGCTGTGAAGCTCTTTTTCCAGGTCAAATGAAAGGAAAATTATAATAATTACATTAGTGTTTACATTTATTACAGTTTTAAATAGAAAAGTATGATCCTTGTTTTTATATGTGACTTATATAGGATATAAAGTTATTATAGTGTGTGCTATACATGCAATCCCTACTGCATGACCTGCTGTTCTCTTTTCAGGTCTATTTCAAAGACCTTTTGGGTATTAAAGTGCCACAACAAATAACCACCAATAACTCATCTATATAACAGTTTCCTACTCAAACCTTCTTGTCACTGTCAAATCTTCAACCATTCTGGCAGGCAAAGATTCAACACTTCCTAACAGTGTAGAAGTTTGCCAAGATTTTTCAATTAGCCATTGGGGCTCCCCATCATATTGAGCTAATAAAAATATGTGGGGGTTCAGCTAAGTGACAAACTTTTTTTGACCTGGAAGTGTTAAAGGATTACCTGTCGGAATGTCTTAGGATTTACCTATGATAGAGTGGTTAATGGGGTGCTGCAGAGCTAGTTTTCCTTCTCTCCCTCTTCCCCCAATGGTGGAGTTTCTTCAGCCTGTTGATATCACTCACATATGAGCCAACTTTCGAATGTACTGATAGCCTAAAAGGGTTCCTTCACTGTGCATTGTGACAGGAACACTTTAAAAACTTTTAGATCCCAATTAGATATTCCACTAGGTAATGTCATCTAGATCAGTGGTCGCCAACCTTTTCGGACCTACGGACCACTAAACTTATGGGCTCCGAGCCGCGCATGAGTGGGTGGATTCTGGCATCATGCAAAAGATACAACCCGCCCACCGCCCTGAGTCTGGGATCCACTGCTCTGGCCGTTGTCCCCCCCCCCCAGCGGAATCCTTCTCCTTACTCTGCTAGGGGGTGCACCGGCCAGAGCCACGAACCATCGGTTGGCGACTGCTGATCTAGATAACATAGTTTAATTCCATCTCCTGCTTCTAAGTGCTCCATAAACTTGAAGGCACAGGAATCGTATCTGTAATAAAATCATAATAAATCTTTGACTGAAGTTTAGTGAAATTTAATGCTGAGAAGCAAATAAAAGACGCTGCAGGCTAAATCAGGTCCCTTTTATGTTTTAACAGGAAATGTTGCCTTGAGAAAATAACCTCACTTAAAGAACATCTCAAGCTTGAAACTCTATTAACATTCACTCAAGAATTTACATGTTGGACTTGCTGTGGTCAAACTGAAGAATTACATTTTTGAATATAAAGTATATGTACATGGAAGAACCAAATCCAAAAAAAAAATGTTTTAGTGCAAGGAAACCTGAACTGAGGCTGCCATAACAAAAATAAAGAATCCTGATTGCCTGCTTCCATACATTTTGCCACTGACCTGGGACAAGCATGGAGGATGTTTGGTTAGACTAGAGTAGCTTTTCTTAACCAGTGTTCTGTGGTTCCTCATGGGGCTCCTACAGCAATGATCAATCTCTAACAAAAAGTCACCAAGGGTCTTTTTGGCTCTCTGTAAGGTTTCCCATCCTCCCTGGGTCATGTTTTCAATTGTGGGGAGTATTCCTTTATGACCACCATGTTGTTCTTCCCTATCACCGCCAAGGGTAGTTCTTCCACTGACTACCAATCTAAGTGGAGAAGTCTTATAGAACATCCCTAGGTATCAAACATGCTACGGTAAGTTCACCGCATTTCTTATTTTATTTATTCTTGTATCTCATGGTACTGTGACCTGTACATATGGGTTCCGTAAGCCCTGAAAGTTATTTAAGGTTCTCTATTGTTAAAAAGGTTGATCTAGAGCAGCGGTCGCCAACTGATGGTCCACAAGAAAGTTTTGGTGGTTCGCAGAAAAATTACCTGACCAGTGTGCCCCCCAATAGGGTCCTTCTCCTGACCTCGCCGCTCATGTCCTCCATAGTAACAGCCCGGCGCTACTTCTACTTTGAGCGACACACATCTCCCCGCGCATGTAGGATTTAAAATTATGAATTTAGTGGTCAATGAGGTCCGAAAGGTTGTCAACCACTGCTCTAGAGTAAATTCAGAACTCCAAATGAGACCATTCAATCTCTTTATTACCTTTCCCCGCTTTACAGTTCATTCACTGCTCCATAATGTAGCATGGTTCCTCTCCCTGTGACAATTCTTAGGTATGGGTGGCTAATCATAAGGGCTGAAAACAGAAAGATGTGGGTAGTAAAGACCTTAGCTCAGGTAATCTATAACACCATTTAATACTGGAAGCTATCCATGATGGACTTGCAGGGGGTTCATGCCAAGATAGCAGGGGTCGCTGAGTAGACTATTATGTACAACTGTCCTGTGCTTTTGTATGGGGGAAGTGTCAGTGTAACTTTCAGCTTAATATTTTTATTAATTTCAAAAACATATGTATGTTATGTATTTTTTATGTTTTCTGTACATCAGTGTGGGAAAATGATTTATTTGTTGTGACACCTAAGTCTACCGATAACTCTCAAGATAAAAGTTCTACTTCCTAAGAAGCAGCAACCTGGTGACAGTTTGACTGATAGGGTGAGCAGAGAAGTAGTAATAATGTCTTTGTTCATTGTGCTAAATAAGGTAGCCAGGCCAAATAGTTTTCCCTCCAGATCCATAGATATTCCACTTCACTGACCGTTAGAATACAGGAAGCATGTTCCAACTGGAATATGTCTGTTGACTCCCAGGAGTTGTGTGACTGGCTGCCCACCATGCTCAGCAAATATTTACGATCCGCCAGTGCAAATGAAATATTAACCAGACGATAACCCTCAGCTATGAGTAAACTGATAGTTCTCACCTTGTGATTGTACTGATAGACTGCAGCTGTAGACTGCTGGAGTCATCTTCCTGCTATTGATGTGTTGTACATGATGTCATTTATTTAGAAGCCCGGGTCTGTGTCATAATGAGTCAATTGGCCTACAACTATCTCCTGGGCTTCTATATGTCCATGACTAATGGCGACATTCAATGTCTAACATCATTCTACATACTTTAAAAGAAGTCATACATGAAGTCTGTTATATGTCTGGTTCTTCCTTTGACGCTCATCATTGATGTCTTGTTAGAATGGTGCATGACCCAAGTCTACCTCCACCAAGGTGGCTTCAATAAGCAGTGCCTGAAGCTAGGAATGTTCTGGCTGCACCAGGGCATTTGTAGACAATCTGTAAAAAATGAAGACAAATTAAGAACCCAGACAGCAAGCAAACAGCACTGCTTACAAAAGTACAGGTTCCATATGTGTGCTTTGTCTAGGTTGTGGTTAAAGCTGAACTCCAGGCAAACAGCTAAATACAGTACATGGCTGATATTCATCTATGGGAACTGTTCTTCTTGCAAAATTTTTAAGCCAGTCCTGAGTTTTACAAAACCCCAGTTGTGACTTCACTTATCTCCATTTTTGTAAATGAAGCATAACTCTGAATCTCAAGCCCCAGCTTGAACTTTTTCCAACGAATTTTAGGTAATTCTTTGTCCGCAATGCTACTTCTACTTTTAATGACCCCCTCACTTCAAGTTTGTAAATTATTCTTTATATGTGATTTGGATACCAACAATGATTTTTACAGAATACTTCAGCTCAAGGACAGAGATTTTACGGCCAAACAAATAACTGTAAATTAGACACAAATATTTAACAGGCGGGCCCGGACAAAGCTATTAGAAGAGGGTTAATCTGCTGGAAGTCTACAGCTTCCTGTCCAATCAACAAGAGATATTTCTTACTTTATTTGAACAAAGTATGAGCTGGGGGAGACAAGCGGACGCTTGTAAGTCGCGAGCCATTGATATTAGCAAGCCTGCTGCAACAAGACATTTTAATCTTGCAATGTGTGTTAAGTCAGTTAAACCGGCTATGGTGCTATTTAACGTGTCTTGGGGCAAGTACAAGGCTTCCTCTGTTCTGAGTTTCCTTTGATTTTTTTTTTTTACGGTTGAGATGAGGTATATAAGGGCTTAGGATATAACATGGTTCAGAGTGTCATGGTGTACAGCAAAGTTACTCATAGACAGAAGCTGACGGTTGCCCAGAAGTCTTCCAATGTCAATAGGACACTTAAAGGATGGGCACATAATGCCACCCAGAAGAAATAGTTATTTGGACCTGACAAAACTTTTATTGTTTCCTTCTACTTCCTTTCCAGCTTTGGCATTTTCCCATAGAATTTATTAGGGACCACTACTCAAAAGATGTAAATTTTCAATTACAAAAACTTTATGCTGGCAAAATGTACGTTTTGTCATTACTTACTGAAAAATTACTGAAAAATAACAACGCAGTTCCTGTACCTAGGCACTCCTGTTCTGTGGTGTAATATGTACCTGCTTACTCTGATATCTTAAAGCAGAACTAAACCATCAAAACAAAAAACTGCTACCAAGCAGGTTCTTCATTGAAAAAGGGATAGGCAACGTCATGGTATCTATTTCCCATCCTCTTCTGGGTGTCATAACTTCAGCCATCTTTATTTACCTGCCTGGGTGCCTACTACCACCTATGGTCCACAACTAGACAAAGATGTTTGGCTTTTGCAGGTGTTTGCAAATGTTTGTCTTGAAGTTTGCAGGTGCCTTGCAAAGCTGTTTTTTTTTAAATAAAATGTGCAAAAATGAAAACACGACTCTTGAATAGGCCTGGACCCTTCTTGGATAGGAATTTGGGCAGGAACATGTGAGCCCCTAACCTATCCATAAAATGTCTTCTAGAATTTGGCTTGCCAAAGAAGGAAGGTGCAAAAAAGAAGTAGTCACATTCAAGTGGACATCCATCAGTTCTGATGAAGCAGCTTGGAAGGCTGTGAAACATCTTCAACGTTTCAAGAACAAGCCCAGTTGAATGTGACTAACTAGTGCTAGATATACAATAGCCTGGATAAATAAGAACCTTAGTAGACAAGGGGGAAAAAGTTTGTAGCCCCTTTCACTTTGGCAAAACCAGATCCTTGCCTGCCAATGGTGGTTGGGCCATTGTTGGGGAAGAAAATCTCATCCATACAATGTGGCCCCTGTGTTGTGGGGATTTGTGGTCCAGGAGCAAACTGAACATCCCCTTTGATAAGGGGGTCCCTAGATATCCAGCCCCTCACTTTGATGAATGAGTACAGCCCTTTCTCTTTATCACTTTAACTCATCTCTGTATCATTCTTCTTTCTCCATTGATAGGGGGATATTTCTTGTTGATCTGAGTGGCTCCTTGTACAGCTTCTTCCTCTCACACTTCAGTTCTGCTCTACAGGAACTGCAGCAAGCTGATATCATAAACGTAATTGTTAATTTAATTTAAAAATGCATTTGATTTTGTAATAAATATTACATTGCTGCATTAACCTGCATCTTTTATATACACCTGCAGTTCAGCTTTAAGCACAGGTTCTCTATTTGCTCAATTTACAGGCTATAGCAGTCTCATAGCGACGGTAGAGCTTCGTCATGGGAAGTCTCTCCTAGAAACTATCAGATCAGTCTCAGTGTCATTGTTGAGTGTCATGGACTCTTCACATGTCATCAGCCGCACACTCTCAGCATGAAGCACATTCCTCTGGCACTTGGTTCCTCTCTCCCTCTTTAGAAGGATAAATTTGTGTAAATATGTGTCATTCAAAGCATAACAGTTTAAAACAGATCTGTCCGCATTTATTAGGGGAGTCCTCCGACATTTTATAAACAGACACAGCACAAAAAAAAGATGACAAAGTCTGAGACCACAAAACCTATTTCCAAGCCATAAAACAGTGCCTAATACCATCTATATAGGTGAAAGTTACCAAAATGTATGAAAACAGTACAGCACAATGAAACAAATCAGTAAGCAGAATAATGATATAGATCTTTTCATGCTTTCAGCCAAAGAAAATAGAAGAGATTTATTTAAGAATGTTTTAAGGATTCACCCAGCTTTTATCATACATTTACACATTTTTATATTAGATTCAAGTAGAAAGTGAGTATCAATATTTATAAGTAGACCAAAAGTGTTAAATTGGTTTTAACAGATGTCTAATCAATGATGAGCTAATTTTTGCAAAACTAATCTGAAGATCTGCAATACTTCGAGTATGTAGGAAAAGTTTTTTCAAAGTTATTCAAAGTGAAAATGTATTCTGTACACTTATTTTTTTTTGTATTTTGCACAACGAGCACAGACTGAAGTTTTTGGCACAACTGTCCTGCCATTTACAGCGGGTGCACACAATGCTCAGCAATGTATACCTTACAATAAACAAATAACCTTTACCTAACATTTGGAGATATCCTGATTCTTTGCCCATATATAGACTGTTAGAAGAACAATCATCATATCACCTTATACTCATCTTTCTATTCACGTGACCCATACCATATGTGACATCTTCAGTGCAGGTTTGAAAAGCCTGATTTTATTATACTTCTAAAACAATAATGCCCCCCAATAAAAAGACTGCACTACCCTATCTCCATTCTTTGCCTACCCTTACCTAAGTAAGCCCCAGCATTTGCTCATTGATGTGTATTGGGGGGCTTCTGCACAATTGTTCGGTTTTAGCAACATTGTTGTACCGTTCTCCATCCCAACAAAAATGTCACCATATCCTTTCCTAAATTGAATTCTGTATAGAAGGGTTGGTATTCATTTATCTGTAATGAGAAAATCTGCTGCAAATACATCTCTTGAGTTAAGAGTGACCCTTGGGGAGTATCACCCCAAAGAAGACTCCCCAGTGATACAGATGATCGGTATGTGTTGTGTATTTTTGTGCAAAAAAGGCAATATGCCTATCAAAAAAGCCTGAAATTTGATTTCTGTTCACCAATATTGTATCTGATTGCCAAAGATAGACATATATGCTGTATACATGGATAATAGGAATTATTCAAATCCCAGTATAAGGCTCCTTTGCCATTGATTGATGTCCATATAGAAATATATACCTATTCATTTTCAGTGATAGCTTAAAAATAAACAATTTTTCTTTATTTATTCCTAATATAATGATTAATTTAATTAACATTTTATAAAGATTTTGTAGAAACTTCATTTTGTTTAGTGTCCCTTTTGTCGGGTTGTACACCTGCACACGGCTGATTTCCTGCAGACATGGCGTGTGTTCTTAGGAGGCATTTGATAGACAGTTGGGAGAAATCAGTCTGTCTGGGGCTTCCAAGGTCAAGCTAATGAGGTCACCTAATGAACCGTAACTGATCTAAATACATTAACAGTGACAAATGAAGTCTTCAAAACACCTACAAACAGCCATGACATTCACACTTTGACATGCAACAGGGGTTTAAGGCAAAATCTCCAGGTTTGTAGACCACTTGGCTATTTTTCATCCCAGGGGACTATTTTGGATCTTATTTAGTAAATATTGGTCTAACTCTCAATATAGCAAAATGAAACTCAAGCTTGTACTATGACATTTTGAAACCACCCAAAAGAGGAAATAATACTCAAGGCAATAACAACATATGGACATGTTTTTGTTAGTATGATATAAAGTAAACTTGGCACATGTATAATGAGCATATGGTGAAAAAATTATACAACCAGGGGCAGCTATCATCATGACCAGTAGTTCATGTGATCTCATTCACATTAGGGAGCTTGCATTGCAATGGCTGTTCATGCATGGTACACAAATCCATATTGGGTGTGTAATTTAATGGTACCCAATGCACAAACAATACAAAACAAAAAGTACACCTGACCTTCAATGAACCACAATGCATATGTTGCCTAAAAAAATTGGGTGCAATATCCCCTAATCAGCTGACCTTTTGGACAGAAACATAGATAGATAGATAAATGGATAGATAGATAGATAGATAGATAGATAGATAGATAGATAGATAGATAGATAGATAGATGGATGGATGGATGGATGGATGGATGGATGGATGGATAGATAGATAGATAGATAGATAGATAGATAGATAGATAAATAGATGGATGGATGGATGGATAGATAGATAGATAGATAGATAGATAGATAGATGGATGGATGGATGGATGGATAGATAGATAGATAGATAGATAGAAAGTTACAGTAAGTTTCGCTAGGCTGGCTCTCCTAGTTTTTCCCAAGTTAATGGTTATGTGCCAAAGCCTTTTTCATCCAATGGTTGGACTATACAATAGAAATTAGGGAAAGGAAAAGAAAAAGCAGGCTTTTTAGGGTATTATCACTTAATTGACAATCATAAAGGTTAATATGTCGGGAGGTATCATGTATACTGAAATGATTTATTATGATAGTTTTAGGGTCTCCTAGTCCCCTGACGAAGCCCATAGTGGCGAAACACATTGGGTTGGACCCGCTATGTGACCCTTTTGCCTCCATATAAGTTTCTCAATTCTAATAATTGCCTAGTACTATGTGAAAAGATTGAATACTTCTACCTTTATATATGTCACTTTACCTAAATGTACTATTAAAAAGTTAATAAAGTTACTATTGTTTTTACATAATAACTACATATTTGTGCCCTAAAAGCCTGCTTTTTTTCCTTCCCCTAATTTCTAGATAGATAGATAGACTTGGCAGGTAGACAGACAGATGGACAGGCAACCATAGAAAGAAAGTCTAATAGATGGATAGTTACAGTGGCAGATAGCCATCAATGGGCCCCTGTGCCAAACTTTTTTGGGGACTCCTGCCAACCCCTTGTTGGTTGAGGAGGGTCTGTGGCCCTTGTGTAGCAGCACATTTTGTACCTTGCCATGTCTGCCCCTGGATGGATAGATAACCCTATCCCTTTTTGTAATTGTTGGTAACCCCTGCAATGGTTTGTAAACATTTTATAACAGTCTATAGGCAAACTTACTCAACATTTCACAATTTGTGTTAACTAATCTTCAAGTGTCATTAGAGTTGTGAATTATTTTATAGCACACTATGTGCAGATATAAACCCAGTGTTTTATGTTCTCTTATCTGGTTTACTTAGTATAATAATGTCTTGGATGGGCCACCCAGATAGCATTCCCTGCAGCTCTGAATTATTACAGGCTGAGATAATGAAGCTTGCAAAATGCTTTC
This sequence comes from Pyxicephalus adspersus, assembly GCF_032062135.1. Lineage (NCBI taxonomy): Eukaryota > Metazoa > Chordata > Amphibia > Anura > Pyxicephalidae > Pyxicephalus > Pyxicephalus adspersus. Next base: position 34,005,301 of record NC_092869.1, read on the forward strand.
AACAATATACTTAATTGATTCATTACATTTAAACTAATTTATAACCTTTTTTCTCAACAAATATAATAACTAAGAGCTGATTTGTTACACCAATTTTGTTAGTGAATAATGTGTTAGTGACGATTAAAATGCCATACATGAATATTATTTCCTGGTACCAAAGCTTTATATTGTAGCCGCTAAGAGAATAAACTGCTGCTGTTGCTGGCCCTAATAATAAATAATTGAAGGGTAACCTACAGCGTAAAGGACCTGATGGGGGTCTGTTCAGCCATGTTTAAATGTTCTCTTAATCTAAATTACTTTTGTCAGCTGCATTGCTTCTCCTTGAGTGCCAAGAACATGGGGCCCTTTTACATCTTCATGACAAGGCACATGCATTTTCTTCAAATCTGCATAATGACTTTTTTTAGAACATTAATAATGGCATGCATTAAAATGTAACACAATGCACAGTGCATCTTAAGTGCCTTTTACATGGATCATTTTCTTTTCAGAGGTTAATGGAAAATATAGACATGTGATTTTAATAATGCACTAAATACATATTGTGTTGAGAATATGCTATTGAATATAGCATAACACATATTTTACTAAAATGCACCAGAGATGCAGCAAGTGTTTAAAAAAAAACACAATGCCCTGGTGCGAAAAGTTTCATAGATTATAATGGTAATGTTTTTCATGCATGTTTATACGTTGTAGCACACCTAAAAGATAAAGGGGCCATAATGTGACAGGTGAATGAGGGAATTGGGATGGGGGAGATGGAAAGAGGAGGTTGTGGGTTGGCTTGTTCTGATGGAGTGACATTGATTGGTGGAGCTGGGAACACTTAGACCCCTTTCAGCCCATTTTTAGTTTCCATGTCCTTTTTGGCATCAATGTTTGACAACTATTTTGTTCTGCAGTTAAAGTGGAACTAAAGTGATACTTTTACAAAGGTCATTAATGTAGACAGGTGATGTTCTTTCTGTAATAATGTATCTCACCTCCCTGATCGGTCTGGGTTTCTGGGCACAAGGCTGGCATTTCTGGCTTCTTTTGCATGTGCTGGGGATGAATGCTTTATTATCCCAGCATAGTCAATAAGATGGTCCAAGATCACCTCGGGTAAGAAGAAAAGAAAAAAGATGGCGGCACCTTGTGTTGGAATGCAGATAGGTGAGTCATTCAGGTTTAGTTCTGCCCCAAGTCGGGTTGAGGTGCAGTTCTTTCTCCAAAGAAGTAAGAGCAACCACAGGGCCAAATGCGACTTTGCACTTTTCATGATCCCTGCCCTGTTCCACTGCAGCCACATGCAAATGCATACATAAACGGGTTCCCAAGGTTGAGTTGTGATGGAATGCTACAGCCAGCCAAATCACACTTTTTGGTTGGTTTTCCCAGATGCCATTGTTACTAAAATACAGGGGGTGTTTACACGGTGAGGTAGCCTACTGTACTCTAGCAATGCCAAGGTAAAAAAGAAAAGCACAGGGCAGCTAGGCTGTGTCCCATTTTATATATATTTGGAGTGTACCCATAACATCATGCAATCACCGGCCATGTTGGAGTACAGTACATTACATGTTTGTCACTTTACCTGAAATACCCTGCAGACATACTTTGTGAGAGTCATTACGGCTACTATAAAGGGACAGCAGGTCTCCGCTCTGCACTGATACTGTAAATGAGATGGCATCAAGGCAAGCTGAGCCGGGAAAAAAATAAGCGATCAGCCACATGAAATGGCACTTAAGTAATGTTCTTGGAATATGACCCGTTGCTGGAACACAGTGAAATGCCGGCTCTCAAACTCTGGACAGGATAAAAATGTTTCCCCCACAAGACTGCACTGAGGTATTCCTGGTCTATATGTGTCATCCCCCTGGGTGACCTGTTGGCAATTGTGTTTGTATCATTAATTCCATGGTTCAATCATTTATTTATACATCAGAATTTCACGTGATATCACATCACATTAGAGAACTCCCAATAGGCCTGATACAGAAGAGTCTGGTTCACAAGTTGTTTCTCGAATATTGTACAGTGACAACAATGACCACACAACATGAGCCAGGAATATTTAAACAAAGGCGAGTAGTGTAATTAGCTTTTGGCCAATCAATGTTATTGGAAAACAACATTTGAAGCCAGATTCTAGGAATAAACCTAAAATACATTTATGGAAGATGTTTACCTGCCATATGGTTTCTATTTCTATCCATTTATTTCTGAGATGGCTCTGCTACTGGGAGGAGACCAGATTTTTCTCTGCCACAGATAGGTAACACAAGCCCTGTTCCTTCCCCAGTCTGTAACTGTGTAATGACAGGAGAAGCAGCTAACCTGTCTATTATAAAGCCAGAAAATATCTCACGTGGTGGCTAGGTTGTCCCAAATCTTACAATGTCTTTGCAGCTGGAGGACCATTAGCTGCATATGGTCATCTTGTAGGGGTGTAATGATCACTCCTGCACTCCCTGCTGACAAGGGGGATTTTATTGTCACTCTTTGCTGCCAAACAAACCCTGACATCTCTGCCAGCATCAGTACTTGCAGGCTGATGTCCTCCCTACTTCTTTTCACCCCATCCAATGTACAATAACAACAATGAAGAAGAAGAGATGCTGGGATAGCAGTCTGAAGCAATCAGATATCTGAAGCAGCACCCGGATACTTACAAGGTAAGAGTAACATGTCACTGGCGACCCTATATTGGCCCTGAGCTATTATTATTGTTACACAGTATTTATATAGCACCATCATATTACGCAGCGCTGTACAAAGTCCATAGTCATGTCAGTAGCTGTCCCTCAAAGGTGCTCACAATTTAATGTCCCTACCATAGTCATATGTCAATAATACAGTCTAAGGTCAATTTTGGGGGGAAGCCAAATAACCTAACTGCATGTTTTCGGAATGTGGGAGGAAACCGGAGCACCCAAAGGAACCCCACGCAGACATGGGGAGAACCTGCAAACTGCAAGCAGCCCTGGGACATAGCGCTGCAAAAGCCAGAGCACTAAGCTCTGGGCCACTGTGCTACCCATGGTTGAGAGGAAGTACCTATCCAGAGAGCCTATTCAAAGTTTTACCTGGGGGGCCTTCAGATTTCTAACTATGCTCCTGTCTGTAATGTGTACCCCATGCTCTTAGAACAGATTTATTGGTTTAATATTCAGTGTAGATTATAACTGGGGTTTTGGCATCTGGACATCCTCTGTTCTTTAATAACTAGAAACCATTGAGCTTTTTTGGAGTGATACAGCACTTCTTCATATCCATGCAAATTAATTCACAATTATCTTATTTTAAAAATGAAAGCATTTTCAAATATTTAAAGCAGAGGTAGGCAAACTCCGGCATTTAGACCGGATACAGCCTAGCCAGTATTCCAGTCCGGCCTAACGCCTCCCTAGTTATTTATTGTTGGATCCGGCCAAATTGAATTGTCTTGTTATCCTCAGTTCCCGTGATATAATTGAGTTCCCGCACAGTAACCTTAATTACTATGCCTAAAGAGCAGAAGCAACGCGCAGCTACCAGTCTCTGGAAGGTTGTCCTGGAACGTTGTGTCTTCAACCCAGAATGGACTGACTAATTATTTTTTGTCCAAAGCGGCAACCATTTTAGTGTGCAGCGACACCAACAGCACTTTCAAGTGGTCCAATCTCAAGAGGCATTTCGATGTCAAGCACCCGCACACGTACAGAGACTACACCGCGGATGAGTGGAAGACTGAGGCTGCTCGCTTGCAGTCACGGTTGTAAAAAAAACTTTCCTTGGACACCTTGTTTCTTCTGGTCTAGTGTGCCTTCTTGACCTCCTGAAATGGCCTAGTAGTCCAAAAAGTTTGCCGACCCTTGATCTAAGTCTATGTTGAGAGGGGCAGTGAGTTTGTAGCTTTCTTATACCCTAAAACACTTTCTCAGGTGAAATGCCACATGTGGCATTTCACCCTCAGCTGCCCATGGAGCATGAACTGGGGGCAGAAGTGGGTGGTTCAATGCTTCCCTCTGTAATAATGCTGGGCAATCAAGAACGAAGAGTCAAAGTGGCCAAGAGGCTGGAAAGGTGCCAGCCAATGGGAGCAGCACCGGCTGTTTGAGCTACCATTCTGAACATAGCCTGATCCTTAATCCTGATCATGATAAAGAAGGATAGATAAAGAAATGATGTTCTATGAACATATCTTGTTCTAGATGAAATATCTTTTAGCAAAGATTAATCAATATCTATTATATTTCATTGGTTGCTTGTTATTAGATTATTTTTTTCTGATAAGAAATATCACGAATATCATTGTTTTTTTTTTTTTTTAATTTGACCTCAATAAGTTTATCACATCTCCATAGAGCTTTGGTTTCCTGCTGAATATCTGCACATTTATTGAAAATCATATCATCTGTCCTGTGTACATCTTCCAGGTGGATTATTTGACCTTAAGGTTTCCATTTTTAGAGGTTGTTTGCTTAATATTGGATGCAGGCTCATGAATCATATTGTCAATAAGCAGGGGAAGAGAGCTATACATTTCCATATTTGTTCATCCGGCCTTAGATTTATTGTCAATGATTTGCTCATGCAAATAGCAAGCATGTGGAAGCTGGTGTGGATGACACAGGCTTGTTCAACAGTAAAATTGGCAAAAGAGTAATGTCGCCCACATTTATAACCATATTGACACCTTTTTGTTCCCTAGTCACTCAAGCAGCTATGAAAGAAACACGTTCTGCATTTATTATACACCATTATAATATTTTTAATGCAAGCATTTTATGAATTTGACTTCTTGAATTTACCATACTACAGAGCTCAAGACGAAAGAGCACAAGCATGCTGATATGAAAATAGAGCACAGATTAGTTTATCAGTCTGCTGCTTCTTCTTTAATTGTCCATTCATAAGCTGGGAAAGGGACAGATCCTGTAAATGTGACATAACTACAGAACTAAAAAACTTTAGAAATTTTAGGCAGGTAAAACAGCTCTCATATATGAATATAATTTTTGTATTTTTCTGTATTTATCTGTTTTTATCTGTTTTCCTGAAGTTTAGCATTAAAGTGAACCTGTGCTATTACTATGGTGGCTGCATTTACTCTCCAACAGCTCCATTTGGCCCATAGGATTCAGGAAGTGTTAGCCTTGTGTAAACTCCAAGTCTCAAGAAATTGTTGAGGACTCTCCCTCTGCTCCAGCACCAGGTACCTGAACGATAAATCACCCATTCAACAGTGCCTATTATTCATGGATGACCTAAAGGATAGAGAAAATCAGGGGTGTAGTGGGCAGGCACGGGTGGGAACGCCGTGCCCTCACTTTTTCTGGAAATGGGCACGCATGCCCACTCCTATTTTGCAAAGATTTCTTTGGTGGTCCGGGACTCTGGCTGGTCCGGTAAGGAGAAAAACCTTGCTGGGGGGGCACCAACCAGAGCTGCGGACCATGTCTCTGCCCACTCTCCCATCGCAGGCTCAGATTTTATTTCACAATGACTGTCTGTTCTAAAATAAAGAACCTGCCTGCTCATCATTAATACATTTTTAGGTTTAGTTCACTTTCTGATGGCAATCCAGTGTAAGAATTATGTCAATCCTACCTGACTAATCAAGGTGGCCAAGCAGCCCAAATCTGGAAAAAGACCTAGTGAGGATGTTGGTGCCAGTAAAGGAGTAGGGAGGGCTGAGTTTAGTTTAAAAAATTGTAATCAGGCAGTTAGGATTATTTCATTTCACAATGTCTGTCTCTTCTAAAATAAAGAACCTGTCTGCTCGTAATTTTTTAATTTTTTGGTTTAGCTCCACTTTAATGTGCACTGCACTGCAACGGACCAACAATAACAGCATTTTAGATGATGTGATGCACTGCAACCAGGGGTGTAGTGGGGTGGGCACAGGTGGTAAGGCCGTGCCTTCGCTTTTTTCGGGAATGGGCACTCTTACTTTGCAAAGAATTCTTCGGTAGTCTGTGGCTATTGACAGTCGGTCCAGTGGGGTCAGGAGAAGGGGGCACACTGGCCAGAGTCGCGGACTATGTCTCTCATATGGAATTGCTATGGGAGAGTGGGCAGGTTCTGGTATCATGACGTCACTCTGGCTTTCTTCCCCTTTGAGTGACATAAAGGTGTAATACGACGGGCACATCATGGATAGTACCGTGCCCCCTCTTTTTTTACAACTACACCCCTGAAGACAATAGTAAGTATGTGGTGCTTGTGGGGCCACATGTGGACTCAATACAGATTAATAATCACTGATTTTATATATATATATATATATATATATATATATACGTATACTGTATATATATTTTGCTTTGGCTACTTTTTGAATGAGCAGCCACACATCATCTAGTTTTTCTTACACTTTCTCATATTTGAGTAAAAGACTGATTCAGCAACTAAACCAGATGATTTTGATGCCCTCAGGCTGTTTGGTGACAGCAATTCATGTATCAGTTTTACAGCTTTTCCAGAAGTTTTTCTGTACTCCGTAATCATTAAACACACAAATATAACTGCCTATAGTTCATCCTGCTGACTTCATACCAACCTTATTCACAGTTTTCTTTTGCAACCCTGTGCTCCAGGGCTACTGTCTGATACAAATGCAAACTCATATTATGGTATGTAAAGACAAATCAGCAAAGCTTTTAATATGCTACCTTATAGAACTGCCACTGCTCATTATGTCACTTATAGGGATCCATGTTTATTGGAGCGATAAATAGAAATAAATGTCCCAGCAGGGGCATGGCGTCCTCTGGATGCAGGGGTAAAGCAGTGGTTATATCGGCAGAATTATGGGGCAATAAAGTCAGCATGCCCCCCTATGATGGTTTCTTACATTTCTGTATGCAGTAGCATTGTAAAGGCCGACAGCAACATCTGTTCTTTGTTATAAATGGAGCCTTTATTTGCACCTACAAATCGATTATTGGTTGTATGGGCAGCACAATGGCTCAGAGGTTAGCACTCTGAACTTTGTAAAGCTAGGTCCCAGGTTTGAATTTTGGTATCTGCATGGAGTTTGCAGGTTATCCCCATGTCTGTGTGGGTTTCCTCCAGTTTCCTCCTATATCCCAAAAACATGCAGTTAGGTTAATTGGCTAAATTGCCCTTAGACTGTTTTAATGACATATGGCTATGGTAGGGGCATTAGACTAATAACATGACTATGGACTTTGTTAAACGCTGCATAATATGTTGGCGCTATATAAATACTATGTAATAATATTAATATATGCATATCACCAGGTTGAAACTCAAAGCAATAGCCCTGTCCATGTAGGAAGCTGATCATACCCCTTCCTGAAAAGAGAGATGTGTATACAATGCTTAGATGTTCTGCAAAAGCTTCAACAGCAATGGATAAAAATAAAAAAAGAAACCTGGGATCTGACTCTGCTTTTGGATTTCAGGGCACTCCAAAATTCATGGCAATTGTCAGCTCCTACATATTCACCTGGTAAAATTCATATAACCAAGAATAGTTTTGTAAACTAAACCAGTGGATTAAATGTGACCAACTGTGCTATGTGCCTCTGTTGGTGGCCTGTGTCTTTTGGGCAAATGGAAGCATATTTCTATAGGAATATATATAGAGTACTAATCCAACTTCCACAGTCCTTTCCAAGTAACATGGAATCATTTACATTGGTGCCTGTCTCAGAAAAGCTTACAGTCTACTGAACAATATTTTGCCTGGAACGTACCTTTGTTTCCCAGTGCCATTTGGTGAACGTACCCTACATCTTTCCCAAGAAGATCCCAAAACTGTAATAAATCACAAAAGAACAATGCATTGGTGGAGCAGATGACATATTACTGAAAAGAGATCACCTGCATGTGAAAGGGATGGCAATTTCCTGCCTGTCAATAGGTTTCCTATATGTCAGTGCCAATACACAATATCAGGCTTCGTTTCTGCTGTGCGGCAAAAGATCATATTGTCTTAAAGTCAAAACTGAAACCAGAAACCCCTATACGACATAGGTGTAGCAGCAGTGAAACCTGAACGCATTATCTTAAGAATGCCACCTGTGCCGGACTTTATAGCTCACATGCCTGGGAATAAAAGAGGCCTCTTTCCCAGGTGTCTCTGCTGTTAATAATTTATTTGTGAGTTCGAACCTGATCTCCAACCTTCTGCTGTGTTTATTGACATCATTAGTAAAATAGGCATGGACTTGTTTGTACAACTGAGGGTACCTTAAAGGGGAATTCCAGCCTGGACCATGTTGTTTTGGAGAGTGGAATCGCTAATAAAATTCTGCTAGTGTGACATTGCTCTAAGGAAGGAAGAAGGACAAGATTAAAGCGAAGGATGAGAGCATAGAAAGAGATGATGACTTTGGGACAAGACACTTTGTGTGCCCATGGCAGCCCGTGTCTTTTAAAATTCAATATATCACAACTTTTCAAAAAAGGAGCTCCTATAGGGTCCATTCACAGTGGTGCACTCACATTCAGAAACCTTTCTAGCGCACAGGAATGGTTATAGGCAAAATAGGGCCAAGTAGAAGATGGAAGCCATAGGCAATAGACCAGGTTGTCCTTCACTAATAATTGACCCACCAGTGTACCTCTGTTGCAGTCAGGGGTGTACTCGTAAAAAAAAAAGAAGGGGCATGACACGTGCCCACTCTACTACACTCCTGCCTATGTGTCACTCAAAACGGCAGAAACTTCCCCCAGAGTGACATCATGATACCAGAACCCACCCACTCTCCCATCACAATTCCATATGGGGGACATGGTCCGCGGCTCTGGCCAGTGCTCCCCCTTCTCCTGAACTTGCAGGCGGCAGACCGGCCAGAGTCGTGGACCACCAATGCATGCCCATTCCCGAAAAAAGTAAGGGCACAGCGTTCCCAACCATGCCCGCCCCACCACACCCCTGGTTGCAGTGCATCATAAATGCATTGTCAAAAATGCTGTTATTGTTGGTCCGTTGCAGTGCAGTGCACATTAAAGTGGAACTAAACCAAAAAATTAAAAAATTACGAGCAAGCAGGATCTTTGTTTTATAAGAGACAGACATTGTGAAATGAAATAATCCTAACTGCCTGTTTGCAATTTTTTAAACTAAACTCACCCCTCCCCGCTCCTTTACTGGCACCAACATCCTCATTAGGTATTTTTCCAGATTTGGGCTGCTTGGCCACCTTGGTTAGTCAGGTAGGAATGACATAATTCTTACACCGGATCGCCATCAGAAAGTTTTGGTCCCCGTACTAGGTAAACCTTTTGGGTCCACCTTATCATTTCTAAAAGTTCTATCTTTTCAAAATGTCACGTAATATTGATCAGGACCCAGCACCGAAGTACCCCTTGTCCCCACCCTGTTCACATCTGCAGAATTTCATTTATTACCAGCAGCCAGCTATGCCAGGATCATACACTTATGCACAGCCCAGTGTACATTATAAAGAAGATGACAAACAGGCAGATAAGTTTGTTATATTGCAGAAGGAATTGCAAAACAGAAGCTGATTGCTCACTATATTTTAGGTATAGTTCCACTTTAAAACACGACCAACCCATCAAAGCTGTCCATATTGGTGTATATAGACCTTCAAGCAAAGAAAATTTGGACAAAGGACACGCTACTGCTGCATCCCTGCATGCAAGATCCATGATGAAAAAGTGTAGGAAACCATTGACAACAATACATTTATTTATACAGAGTTTAATTCCAGGAATATAAGGGTTTTATTTAATTTAGAGATCGATATTGGACTGAGGGATTAGTATGGAAAAGGACAGCCTATCCAAATGAGTTCGGTGATATGGGACTCCAGCACGTCCGCTGGTTTATACCAAGAAATAGCAAAGCATTTGTCTTCATTTTAGAAACCAATTAAATATCCGCAATGTGTCCCAGATAAGAAGCTCTTTATATACAGATGTCATACAGGCCCCTGCAGGACAAAGCCAGAACACGTTGAGGAAATGCGGTGTATTTTTTTAAAGTGAGAGAAGACAGTGACTGTAATTATATTATTGTCTTTGGTTGCAGATGGGCTGAGTACAAGCTAGAAGGTGTCTATTCAAACTAATGGATGGTGTTTAGTTTCATAGAGCAAATGGCTGACTTGTGCTTGCTAGCTGCAACATGCACCGATCGCAATCTGTGTTCAACTGCTGCCCTCTGTTGGGCCCTAGGAATGGAAATTAGCTTGCTGTATAGCACTGTGGCACTTTCTGGACTGTTCAATTGGTGGGGTTGATTTACATAAATTGGGAGGTGAATCGAAAATTATGATTGGATGATCAAAGTCAGTTCACCTTCCCCTGTTAAAGCGAACCTATCACCACATTTTTACTATTATATAAAGGGATGGCTATCAGTCTTTATATAGCACCAACATATTACACAGTGCTGTACAAAGTCCATAGTCATGTCACTAGCTGTCCCTCAAAGGAGCTCGCAATCTAATGTCCCTAACATAGTCATATGTCTTTAATACAGGTCAATCTTGAGGGGAAGCCAAAAAACCAAACTGCATGTTTTTGTTATGTGGGAGTAAACCGATGTAACTGGAGGAAACATGCAAACATGGGAAGAATGTCCATGTCCTGGCCGTGATTCAAACATGGGACCTGGCACTGCAAAGGCCAGCATGGTAACCACTGAGCCACTGTGCTGCCCATATAGTATATGTTTTTATTGGGGGGGTTACATTTTTTGGGGAGGGCCTATCCCCTTCTGTCTCTAGAAGTGGAAACCCACAGCCTTCGGGTATTCTTGCATTACATATCCCAGGAGACTGTGGAATGGTCCTTCTGCACATGAAAGATCAGGCATTTTGTTTTCAGAAATTATTTTCCAGCCGTCTACAATTTACAGCTTCTTTTACAACATTTTGGTGTTTTCCACTTTATGCTACAATGCTGTCTGTGTAATACTTATTCATTAAAGTGGAACTCCATGGAATGGTCTGTTAATAATAGGGTGATGAAGATTTAGAACTTAGATAAGATATAATAGAAAAATATAACTAAAGGACATATTCCAAATGACAAAATGGATCCAAAAACTTTTGTAATAGAAGAGTATGGGAGAGAGTCATTGTCAATTTTTTTTCCTGCTACCTGGGGGCTGTTGGGAATCTCGTTATGATTAGGATGGGAAAGTGGGAGAATCTTCCCAGTGGTGATAGCCAATCAGCACTGTTTTGTCTTAATTGACAAGTGAAATCCCACATGGAGGTGATCTAACCTAGAATAATGCTTTTTACGATGGGCTTTTGTTATTATCTTTATGTGAGTGTACCTAATGGTTTTCCACATCTAGAATAAACGAATGCAGCCACATGAATGTTAACCATATTGACCCAAACATGTGATAGCGCACAATGAGCCCGCTTTATCAAAGCTCTCCAAGACTGGAGTAGACTATCATGGGCTAACCTAAGTGATCCAGCAAACCTGGAATTGATCTGGTCCAGGACTGTAATCATTTGCAAAGTAATTGCAAATAATTTTAAGAAATCTATTACAGGTTTGCTGGATCACCCAAGAAAGGAAGGAAAATGTCCCCAATTAGACGCAGAATGGCAAAATTGACCAAATTATTGGTCACATCCAAACTGGTTGTGAAAGGTAAACTCTAAAACGCTATTTTTTGTTTTGAAAAAAAAAACAGAACAAATAATGAATTGTGCCTAAGAAGTGCTGCAAACATCCCTGTCCTCTGGGCATCTTCCTTTCTAATTTAATTGTCTGGCACACATCATTTTACTTTTTCCGCTCTCCAAATACAAATATATGAGCATAGAAAACTTTCTTATAAATTGAGGGAAAATAAATGATAACCCAATAAAAAGTTGTTTACCCTGAGGCTGTAAAAACCACAGCTTTAATACCAGATGTGTCTGGAACCAGCGTTACTGGCGAGCGTTCACACACACGAATACAAGAGACTGGTGTCACATGATGATTGTAAAAGGAACTCAAGGGGTATAAAGCTGCTTACCTGCTTATGTGCCAGCAGCAGGAGAACACTCTTGTCTCAACATTCTGGTAGAGGACCACATTTTGGTAAGGAAGGCCCACACAAGATGGGCCATGTTTCTTCTCTGCCCTGGTGACAGTTCCACCTGACTCCCTGCTTTCCCCATTCTTCTATAAATTCGTAATTCAGGATTTTTGTGTTGTCTTTCATCATACCAGTTACAGCCCTCAAGCTAGTCAATTCTTTGCCAAATCATTTAGAAAAAGATTTAGTAAGTGATCCTTTCATTTGACTACAGAATGAGCAACCTGTGTAGAAAGACAGAGGGGGCAGAAAATAAAATTCTGGGCTGCACCACTAGAGGTGTCACCATCAGAAGAAAAGAGGTCCTAGTTCTTCCATATAGAGCTGAGGTGTCAAACTCAGGCCCGCGAGCCAGATCTGGCCCACACTGTAATTATATTTCGTCTGCGAGGAAATACCAAATGTCTACTAGAGCTGGCCTGCCAGTGGAGAGTGCGTGCACCGCTAATAGTACAAATCCCAGAATGCTCTGCTGGCACGTCAATCAGGACCACACAAGTGCCCTCTCTCCCCTCTTTTGACATTCATTAGCGACCTTCCTCAACTGTAGATATTTTTTCAAAAAATATCATGGTTGGCCCCTGATATAGAGCTTTAGCTAGACCCCATTAGGAAAACTGTGTCTGATCGTTTACATCGATCCTGATGAAGTAAACAAGTTCTGTGAAACGCGTGGGGTGGCATGTACTGCTCCTGTCCCTGTACATCTTGTGAACAAAAAGAACACTTTGTTGATAGAACTATAAGTTCTGTTTTGTGGCTTATCTAACATAGCTATTGATTGTTCTATTTTATGAGCTTTTTATCTCTATTTACCTTTGATAATTGTACTTTTTATACTTGTATCTAATAAATATTGTTATTTTAGGATTTTTTGTTTTGGTACCTTTTGGTACTTTAATTAAAGTTGGTGGGTATTTATTTACTTATAAATAAATAACATATAACTTAGAATGAATAATGTTTCATCCCAATCTGTGTGATCAGCCATTCAGTTGTGCAGAGTGGTCATGTGCAAAGAAACGCCATAGAGATAGAAGAAGATGAAGAGTTGCAGTTTCTTCAGTCTGCTACTTCTTGTTTTACGGTTCAGTCACAAACTGGGGGAAGGACAAGACCTGTAATTGTTTCTGTTATTGTAGAGTAACTACAGCAGAGAATATTCTGATCTCCAGCCTTATGAAATTGGACTGTGCAGTGTAACGCTTGGGACCAAATATACCGAAAAATAAATCCTTTAGTAGGTAAAACAGCTCTCATATATGTTTGTCACTTGGCCTATGTTCGACTTTATGCATTTATTGTTCTTTTATCCCTTGCACTATTTTGTTGTTTCATTTGCTAGCAGCTACTGACATTTTAAGCACAAATTCATTCCAGCGAGCCATCCACACCTCACCTTCCATGATGTACGGTGAGAATATGACTCCTGATCTCTCAGCATAGCCTTCACTACTTGTCATGTCTATTTATAATGACAAACAAAGCTCATTCCAGGAACCTCTTGGTGGATAACTTTGATGCAAGATAAGTCAGAACAATATCACCACTATTCAAGTGAGTGGGACAAGGTGACACACTGATAGACCTCACAATCCTGGCTGAGCTGTTGGTCAGTGTGAGCTCTTATCATCAGTGAAGTCTGCAAGAAGAGCTTTCACTGCAGAAGAACAATTGTGTTCTTTTCAGGACATAGATAAGTATATCTAAGGCAATAAATACTGCACAGGCCTTTTTTTTTTTTAAGAAAAAAAGCTCCTAAAGAGATATTCTACATATATAGTCATGTGAAAAAGTAAGTACACCCTATAAGAATGGACTTTTTCAACAGACAAATAATAGATCTTTATTTAAAGAATTATTTGAACATGTGACACATGAAAATAACACTGCATTATTTACAAGCACTTCAAATCAAGAAGATAAGTATAAGGTGTTCCATATTAATACCAATGATTAATACCTTCTTAGGAAAGATAAAACTTGTCTATAATAAAGCTCAAATATCCAAAGAACTTTTAGAATGAAGATTGGAGGCACTCTGTCAACAATTTTCATTTATTAATGTATTTTATTTACAGCTATTTTCTGCAGTGCTTTACAGTTATACTCTTATACCCTTATATCAATAGGTATACCTATTCTCCTTACTATAGTCATATGTCATTAACATAGGGCCATGTCTAAGACCAATTTGGGAGGAAGCTAACTAACCTTGCATTATATGTCTCAGTGCGGGAGGAAGCCAGAGTTCTCAGAGGAACCAAATCAAACATGGAGAAAACAGACATACCCCATGCAGATGGTATCTTGGCCAAGATTTAAACCTTGGACCCTAATCCCATGTCTCCCAGTTTTGAAAGCTATAAAAGGGATATATCTCTGGACACAGAAGGCATGCAGCATGGGCACCAGGTCAAGCTGAAAATGGATGTGTCTAAATTGTATTTCCTATTTAGTGTAGCTCAAATGGCATATGTATTGCTGTGTACACACTATTGTGTGTAATAGTGCCCTGCTAGGGGTGAGGGAAACAATAGTGCCAGGAAATAATACCGTGAGAGGAGTAGTGGGAACTCTGGTGTTCATTGCCCATAATAGTTAGGGGGAACAATGGTGCCCAAAGGGGACAGTAAAGAATAATAAAGACCAATTGTGGTTGGAGGAGAATAATTTAGCCCAGTTTGGGGAATGGGCATAGAACAATATTGTCCTTCAGGGAAAGGGGTAACCAGTCGGATTGCAAGAAAATAATGGTTCCCAGCAAGAATAGAGGGAACAATAATGCCCAATGGGGAGAAAACAATAGGAGGTGAAGGAGAGAAAACGATGTCCACTGTAAGGACAATAGAGCACAGTAGAGGAAGTGGGGTAATAGTGGGCAGTGGGGGGTGGAGGAGAAAATTAGTGCCAAGGAGGGGGATAGGTATATGGGAAGAAAACCAGAAAATAGCGGCAGGTGGCAAACATTACCAGCTGCTTCCCTTACTCTTCTTCATCCTCTCTGCCAAAACTAAGCAGGGTTTGTTGGGTAGGAGGCTCCTCCATCTACAGATTTTGCACAGCGCAAAAGAACCAAACACGGGAACTAGTGCCTCCAGACACAGTTTGGGGCTGTGGGACATCACTGTGATTATGCTGTAAAATCTGGACAGTTCTACTGAATATGGGACCATTAGGGGGTATGTCTAGGTCGGAATACTAGCCACTAAGCTAGTAACCATTTAAATAAATCATCCCGTTTTTTAGGAAAAGTCCAGTGGTAAAATTGCTCCATCAGAGCTCTC
Source organism: Pyxicephalus adspersus (assembly GCF_032062135.1). Classification (NCBI taxonomy): domain Eukaryota; kingdom Metazoa; phylum Chordata; class Amphibia; order Anura; family Pyxicephalidae; genus Pyxicephalus; species Pyxicephalus adspersus. The sequence continues at coordinate 34,020,616 of NC_092869.1, forward strand.
AGCCTTGTGCTTCTCCTGGCTACTTTTCTCCCATTGCTTCTACAGTGGTGTTTCCACTTTTCCTGAATACAAAATAAAAAAACAGAGGGACTTGGACTCCTTGTAGTTCCACAGTGGGCATGTAGGCACAGAGACCACAGTAATTCACAATTATACTTTGTGGTTTGCTAAATTGCAGATTTATTGTGGTACATTGGGATGCTATTCCAAATAAATGGGACTTCAACACAATGCATCGCTGTTCATGTTACCACAATATAAATATATACATCTAGCCTTTAAAAAAACACTAAACTGCAACGCATATTTTTGACCTAGTAACCTCAAACACCTCTGGTATTTCCTAACCTAGGAATCAGTACTTTTTGGCCATGTTTTTTCATACTGGAGTAGATTTTATTCCTGGATTAGATCAAAACACCAGTGGAATGATTAACCACTATTTTTTACAATGGACTAGTAAGGTGTCAAATGCAGAACAAAAAGGTTAAACATCCGCAGGCACTTGGTGAACCCATCCTCATGTGAACCTAGCAGAAATCCAATGATATAAAGTAAACTGACCTCTCAACAAAATTCATTCCTCACCTGGATCAATAGAGCACAAGTCAACCGTACTAAATCACATTATTATTTTCAATATAAAAAAACAAAATACCTCTGCCTGTTATGAATAAAAAGTTTGTTCAAAAGTTCAATTAAGATCACATGGACTGTGGGACTATTTGAAAAGACAAAACTAATCATTGAAGAATGCAGAGAGAGACTTTATTTTGGTAAGAGAGACACTTGGTAAGAATTGCAGAAATATAGGAGCAACAAGGTACCATGCAGGGACTGTCTATGTAATGTAGCCCTTGTGTTGTGCATACATGATTGAAGTCTATACATGGAAGCAATGTTTATAAATTTATGAAGCCCTATTCAGACCTTTCTGGTCTGTGCCTAACTTTGTAAAAGTAGATAGTGATTAGGCACAAAAGTATGTTTAATCCTGCCTGATTGCAAATTTTCAAAGTCCAACTATAATTTAGAAAATCGCAATAAGAAGAGACAACATCTTGACAGGGCAATGTTCTTTCTTCAATAAAAAAATCAAATTGTCTGTTTTGCATTTTTTAGATACACTTACCTGTCTGCAGGAGCTGCCATCTTCACGAACTTCCAGGTTAAAGATCTTTAGCCATTTAATTGGCCAGGCCAGAATAGTGCAACATACGGGATTTTATGGGTTCCTGACTTCTAGTGGCATGCACATCTCATGCTGAACTACACATCCACACTATAGGAATGGGTACTATAGGAAAAAAATCATAAACAGGCAGGTAAGTTTTCTTTTATTGCAGAAAGGACATTGCCTGTTCCTTCTTAAAAATGAACCTGCCTGCTCACATTTTTTTCCAATATGAGTTTAGTTCCACTTTCATGCAGCCCATTTAACCTCCCTGGTGGTCTGAATTGTTAAGTATTTTTAAATGTCGAAACGGTACATTTAAAAATACTTATTATTTGAAATTTCCTGCCTGGTCCCGCCTCCCAGCAGCAGGGTCCCGTCCTCCAGCTACGCGCTCGCACTGCCCGGCCGGCATCAGCTTTTCCTACCAACGATGTGGGGATCAGGTAAGACTTGAAACTCTCTGGCAATTCTACCCCGAGCGTGGCGGGGTTACCGCTTTTGGTATGGATAATTCACCCCGAGCCATACTTGGCATTACCTCTAGGGAGGTTAAATAAAAGCACTAATAAAGTCATGCCTGGAGCTAATGAGCACAGGGGGATTTGTGGAAAGCCTTCATGACTCGGGGGGACAGGTAGCAGACAGGAAAGGGTTATTTTGGCTGTTGGGTTAGGAGAATGTCAAATCAGGGGGATTGGTAGGAAGATGGAGATTAGAGGAGGGGTCAAAGGATTATATAAGGTGGGGAACAAAAGAGAGAGTGCAATTGTTGTTTGGACAGGAGTAGAGGAAAGTGGTTCCCCGCCCTCCTGCCCCCTTTGTTGTGGGAGAACAGTGGTAGTGGGCCAGTGTCAAGGTGAGGTCCTCGAGGAAAGTAGGTCTTAGGTGGTGGTATCAGTGGAGTAAGGAGATCCATCTTTGGTGTGGAGTCTCCTAAATGCTTGGTGAGAAGTGTTCAAAATTTTTTTAGTTGGTCTGCAAGTAGTTGTAATATCAGGAGCAATTATTATCATAGTGGTGCTGATCCAAAGTGTTAGTGGGAAGGGGGAAGGTGGCCTTCGAGGACTTGCAACCAGAAAGAGGTAATAGTTGGGGATTATGGTTATTTGGGAAGTGTTATGTTAAGGTTATGGTAATGTTCATTGTTGTTGTTATTTGTTATTTAATTAGTATTTAACCTCCCTAGAGGTTCATTTCTTTCCGGTTTTAAATGTCTAAAAGCGGTACATTGTTTTTCATGAAAATTTATTTACAGTATAATGTAATAGTATGAGTATAATAAAGTTTGAAACACAAAATCATGTAAAAATAATAAATGTAATAAATTAAAAAATCTATATATTTAAAGAAAAAAAAATTATTTATTTATTTTTTTAAAAATACACATTATACTCATACTAATATATACTGTAAAATAAATGTTCTTGAAAACAATGTACTGCTTTTACACATAAAAATCCAATGTATTGCATTCAATACAGTTATTTTGTATTGAATGCAATACAAATGAATTTTGAATTTCCTGCCCCGCCCCGCGGGCAACGTACACACGCACCAACTTCACCGGGAACTCCCCAGTGACTCATTGGGTGCAGAAGCTGGTCGGAAGAAGAGAGGAGAAGACGGAGATTGCCGTGATGGACGACGCGGGATGCCGGCGGATCAGGTAAGGCTTTATTTACTATTACCTCCCATAGGATTACCTACCCCGAGTGTGACTCGGGGTTACCGCTTTTAGCAACTTTTTTCTACCCCGAGTCACACTCTGGGTTACCGCTAGGGAGGTTAAAAATTTGTATAATAAAAGACCTGCAAACTGTGGCCAATAAAAACAGTGTCACAACACAACAACACAACGGCATTGTGACGTACCATTACCCATGTGTGATGGAGCTTTATTTCTTTAGAAAGCCTTTGCACACTGGGGAACCATTCACAATGCCATGGAAAGTCGCGAATGGGGGGCTGCCAAAACTCAACCCAAACACAAGAAAAATTGTATGCATTATATAACTGCTCTTTCTTTTCACAGTAATATAGGAACCAAAATCATACCACTATTTTGTTTGTCAGTAGCATTTCCTTTAGGAGAAGACAACACTGCCCTGCTTGCAATATAGCAGTATTAATGGATGGTACATCCTGTAATTCTGACTATCCATGGCAGTGCTATTAGTATCTGACCTGAAACATTTCCACTAATCAGGGGCAGCTTAACAATCGACTCTGTCAATACATTTCTTGCAATACTGGAAAGATGAAGGAAAAGGTCATAACCTGACCACAAAGGAACTTCAAAAAAGTAGAAGGCAATAAAAAAATGTCTACTGCCTTCATAATTCAGCCTTTTTCTTTGCTGACTATACTTGTTTAACCTCCCTCCCTAGAAAAAAGTTGCTACAAGTGGTAACCCCGAGTCACTCTCGGGGTTGGAACACCCAGGGAAGGTTAGTAAATAGAGCGCTTTCCTGATCCGCCGGGGTCCCGCGCCGTCCAGCGCCGCGATCTCTGTCTTCTTTCTTCTTCCTGCTTCTGCATCCAATGAGTCACCGGGGGAGTTTCCAGTGACGTCGGTGCGTGTGTACGTTCCGGCCGGGCGGGGCGGGAAATTCAAATTCCATTTGTATTGCATTCAATACAAAATAACTGTATTGAATGCAATACATTGGATTTTTATGTGTAAAAGCAGTAAA